>NW_020456032.1:2744743-2825098 GCF_003342845.1 Nothoprocta perdicaria | reverse complement strand
AAGGAAAGGAAAGGAAAGGAAAGGAAAGGAAAGGAAAGGAAAGGAAAGGAAAGGAAAGGAAAGGAAAGGAAAGGAAAGGAAAGGAAAGGAAAGGACTGCAAAAAAATAAACCGACACGTGAAAATGCCGTCCTGCATGATGACTTTCTCAGTGTTCCTGTTAATGCAACACACACCCACGGCCAGGCTGTGGATGGTGCTTACAGTCATCGAGCTTCAACGAGTGCTGCAGGATCCAGGCCAGTTCCCATCAAAAGTCAAGCTGATTATTTTAATTAGCTTTGTTTCCTTCCAACTTTATGACTCTTCACTAGTGCTTTGTGCTTATTATGGTAATTGATTTGAAAGTCAACTTGTTAACCCAGATCACAACCCAATTAAAAAATCCACCATAAAATCTTGCTTTTTGACATCCTGACTTGGAACAGTTAATGCAAGTGGTAGAAAGCTTGTTTCCAGTACTGCTCATCTCATCCATCTGGAGATGCTGACACATGCATGGGGAAAACTCACAATTTGAAGCTGTCACCTACTGATGGCAGTGACAACTGCTCCATCCAGCACTGGCAGCGCAGATACCTGGGCAGCCCTGAAGATCCAAACGGTGGTGGAGCAGAGGGGCGGAGGTGAAGGTATCATCAGGCTTCCTATGCTTCCAGGGAGAAAACAGTCTCCTGATGCTTAGGATAACATCCAGGAGGCTAACACCTTGAAAGGGACATGGTAGTAAGCCTGAAGATATTACCTGGTGGCTGGCTGGAGACTAAACTGCTGTGCTACTAATCCGTCAGTGCCTGAGACTGTCAGCATCGGAAAAGGGCTGGATGGAGGTCCTTGATAAATCTGGCTTTAAAGTCATGAGGATTTTGTTTTGTTTTATTTGATAAAAGCTTTTAGTAATTTTGGACTGCATTCTAGTTTTGACAGTCATTCAGGATCACATTTCTCTTCCTGCCACAGGGACAGAAGGGTTACTGAAAAAAATATTTTTAATCAGTAGCTCCTTAACACCAGTAACTGGAAGGTCTCTGCAAAGCCTGACTTGTGGTTCTTGGGATGCATTTAGGCATTTAGGAGAGCTGCTTCTGTCCATCAGTATCTCTGGACTATCCTCCAGCCACCCATAAACCTCCATCAAGTTCCCTGCCCAGAAGTATTCCTGTGCCATCAGCTTTCCTCCCCATAGGAGTCAACAAACACATAAAAGAGCTTTCACAGAGCAGCTTGGATTGCAGTCTCTTATTCTCCCCCCTCATCCTCCATTGACAGATCACAATTTCTCTTTGCATGTGCATACACACAGGGATCTCGGCACAGCAGGGTCCCGCGAGCTGTTCCTGGAACACCAATAAATACTGCTGGTAACCAYTGGTGTGTTGCTAGCTAGGGCAAAACTGCATCTTGTTCAGTAGTCTGCAAAGTCTGGAGAGTGATATATAAAAAGCTGGGCATGGATGAATGCCAGAAGGTAGTAAACAAACTGGAAGCTCCRTTTTTCCTCTGGCTTTCACTCCGGAGCGTAGTCTATCTGTGGAGTAGAGTGCCCAGCTGCACTGGCCACATATTTCAAATGCTAAAACTGGCACATTTTAAGGTAAGATAAAGGGGGAGTTAAATTAACCCTTTTTTCCTAGAGTACCAGGTAAGCAGCAGGGACCTACACGGATGCTGGAGCCAGTCAAAAGACGATAAATGATGTAAGAGTGAAGTTCAGACCTGCCTTCAAACCTTATTCACATAATGAGAGCATGAAAGCATTCACACAATGGATGAACACGAGAAAAAACCAAACATATCGATCACTCTGTTCATCGCTGGCAAGCAGCTATTCCAGCAGCAGTCGTGCAAGGGCTTTGCTGCAGTCACAGACAAGATAACGAGAAGGAAACACAGAAGCCTGGACCAGGTAGGTTTCATTCCTAGGGAGAAATTGTGCTTGTCCCAGGGTCACCTGGTTGGACGATGCTCAAAATCACGGTTTTATTTATTTATTTATTTTCAAATGGTGGACTCTGCCCGGTAAACATATTGCTGTGTGACTTGCAACCTGCTTCCCGGAGCCAGTGGAGCTGTGTCAGCGCTGCAGGAAGCATCAGGACTCCCGAGCTGCCCTGCTTGAAGGGCCTAAACGTGCACGGCCACGGCTTCGTTTGGGCTCTGCTCCCCGATTCAGAGAACACGTGGCATGCAAGGTAAGACAGCATTTCCCATCAATTCTTGTCTGTGCAATTAGGCAGAATCAGGAGGCGTCTGCATCGGAGAAGCAGAGGCCCCTGTGCGCGCAGAGCAGGCTGCTGCAGACGGGGAAAGCAGCTGTCTGCAGCTTAAAGGCAAGGAATAATGCAGAGGAACGACTAGTGTGGGCAGGGTTTAAAGAGCGGGGGGTTTACCGGGTGAGTTAATCACCGCTATTTTTTCTGCCTCTTCCCCCCATCTCATTCTTAACATCCACGGTGTTTGCATGTCACTGTTCTCCCTCTCACTCTTCATTGGCTTCCTTCACTTYTCATCCTGAGCTGGCAGCCCTCCTAGATGCTCTCAAATCTCTTCCCCCCATGTCATTCTCCCCATATCTGTAAGTCAAAACCCCTGGTAACAGGAGACAGGGCACCTCAAACTGCCTTACAATAGGAGCAGGATATTCTCTTCTGGGCTCAGGTCCAAGGTCAGAGGAGCACCCTGGTCAGGGGAGGGGAGCAGCACGACACAACCACTCAAAGATGCACCAGTAGGAGAAGCCCTTGGTCTTCTGGTTGGCAAAGGCACACAGCTGCCCTCACTCTGTGCCACAGCATCCTTAGGGGCACAGGAGAGTCCAGGAAATCCAGGTTCCAGAGAGCTGACACCAGCTTCTCCTGAGGGACACCTCTAGTTAAGCACCGAAGTTACCTGGAGGAGCTGGTAAACCCACAGCCAAGCTCCCATGGCAGCAAGACCCTATCCAAACCTTTCTTTAGAGACGTTAAAATAGAAATCAAAACAAAACAAGACAATGCAGAATGTCTCAATGTCCATATCTGAGGCCTAGGCTTAGCTCTGTTCCCCTTCACTGTCCTCAGAGCACTTAGTTCTAAGAATTCACAGACTCACATCTAGATAGATGCAAGATAGATCTTGCATCTATCTAGACTCCCTTGACTTTCCACCTGCAACCTCTTCAAGAGCCATTCTTGATCCTTTGATCTGGCTACCAACTGCCAGGATGCTTACAGAGCACAATGCATGCCCTGATGGCCTCTCTGGCCCTTCCAAGGCAGCTGCTTGTCCTCTCCATTGTCCAGATGAAAGTCAAGCAGCTTCTCAGCTATGAATCAGCTTGTTCCTATTTTCATACGGCTTTGTGTCATCTTCTCTAGGAGGAAACTCTCCCTAGCCCTGTGGTGCTTGAGGTCAGCTGTGGGATATATTTTTTGTTTGTGGCAAAAGTTTGAAGGAGGATACCAACAGAGAGTGAAAGGAATTGCAGGGAGAGGAAGAAGGGCTCTGTTTAAGGAACTGGATATTGTTTGGAAGAACGGGATTCTGTGGCTCCTATGAGGCAGGTCAATCTTCACTTTATCTCTTTGTTTTCACTTGTTTTCTGTATATTCAGCTTTTGTTGTCAGCAGATTAATTCGCAAAGTCCCTTGTGCTGATATCTCCAATGCTTCTGAGTGAGGCTGCATTTCCACCTCAGCTACCCCCACCCAGCACGGGATGAATTTTTCTTGGAGGTGCTTATTTCCCACCATTAGCCATGGGTTCCTCAACCCAACTCAAGCAACTAATTGTTTGACAGCTAAGGAAGCAAGACAAATCCTACTGGGTGCATCAGGCTGAGGATGGACATTTATTGCTTCCTGGGTTATGCAACCTTGTTGTCCTTTCCTGTCACAAAATGACTATCCTTTCAGTGCCAGGGCTTTCTGTCTCCCAGGGTACAGTTTATTTAACAGCAGACAGCTCAGACAAACAACGAGAAAACAACAGGCATTTTCAGCATTTAGATCCAGAGCTGAGACACTTTAAAAGCAACAGAACTGCTGCTCACGTGAATTGAATGTTCTGCGAGCAGAGCTCCTGTTTGATTTGTTCTTTACCAGTGGCTAAGCTCAATGCTACAAATACATAACGCAGAAACCTTTGCAGATTTAAAGAGGAAAGGTAAGTCAGGAAAGGCAGAAGATAGGAAGGGTAGTTGTATAATTTGCCAGCGTTTCCACAGGTGACTTCAGAGCCTACAAATGCTTTGATCTTTACAGCTGTTCAAATCTAGTACTGCTGTTGTGCATAGGATCAGGACATCTACAGAACTGAGGTCCACAGAGAAATATTTTCAGAGAATACATCACTTCCTTCTTTGGGTTTCATTTGCTGTGTATGTCGCAAGTACAGTGTCCCTCAAGAATTATGAACATCATCCATTTAAAATAATACTGAATATTCCTAGGTWGTATATTCCATAGTAGACTATGTCCATTCTGACAGAGGCTCATGAGCAGTTTCAGACGCCACATGAGAATCTCGTCAGCTTTTCAAATTGAACAGGACATTACTTAAGTTCCCTTCCAAAGGAAACTGCTTCAGCTTGTTATTTGCAGACAACATCTGTCACTTTTTTATGCCAGTGGATGCTGATTGTCCTCGAAGAACATTGCACAAATGTGCAGACTGCTGTGTGTTTAGAGAGGGCTGCTATTATATCAATTTTCCACTTGAAAGTAGCAATAACAGCAAATAAAGCCTGCACTACATGACTCTGTTGGAGCTTTGTCTGAGGCACTTACCCTGAATGAAAGAGGAGGAGCAAAAGAGAAGATGTGGACAGATATAGTGTGGCCAGCATATTGTTGAACCCATATGAACAGAAGAAGAAGACCAAAGGAAATGGAGTTGCTGTACTGATGATCGAACACTGGTAGATCCAAGGAATGCTCAGCTCAGGAAAGGGATGGACGAGTTGTCTACACGGGATGGCCTCTTTCCCCCAAGCAGTAAAACAAATGGGGAAATAATGGGAAAATGGTAGGGAACAAGTATTTTTTGGCATGCCTGGACTTTTCTACTAAAACCACTTTACGAAATTGAGATACAGATTCTTTAAAATCTCATCAGGGTAAGCTGGAAGACTATTGGAAAGACTTGCAGTACAGCTGCAGTCAATGGCATATTTTTCCCTTGATTTAAAAGGGAAGATAATTTCACTCTCTGTAACTTGAGGATCTTCCTTCACTGCATTGGGCCAACAGCTTTTTCCTGGTCCCATTGTGGCTGTCCTGCAGATTGCTTGAAATTCCACCTCTCTGGGCATCCATCACATGTGCATGGATGCTATCCTAAGCCAATCCTTAAACTTCAGGAAGATTTCTGAAAAGATGTAAAGCAGGCAAATACCATCTCCCTGCCACCTCCTTTTCCCTTCACAGGCCTTAGAAATCAAGCATTTGAAGAAATATTAAGAATACAGCTCTCCAGAAGGTTGAAGAGCATTTTTCCCATTAATAAACTCTAGAATCTGCACTTGGTGCTTGTTTCTGTGTGCCTCCACACAGAACAAAAGATGCTGGCACAGTACAAGGGTTGTAGGCAGCGCTGGAACTGCTTCTGAAGGAGGGAATTAGATAACCTGCTCCTGTGCAAAGGATGCTGAAAGCAGAAACTCCAAGAAAACCTGCATTAATTCTCACCTTCCTGGCCCATAGCACTTGCATGGCAAGGGGGAAATCCCCATGAAAATCCCAGAGTAAGCTAAAAATTTCCCRTTATGCTCTCTTCTGCTCAGACTTGTGTTTCCTTTATATAGAGAAAAATGGAAGTTTCACATGGAAGATCCCTTTCCGTTTTCACAAGTACAAATCTGCATTGTTGATGAAATGGTCCTGATGCAGGAGAAATGAACATCTCCTCCTGCAGAGTCAAAACAAGTGAYAGTCTGCCTCCTGCCTTCTTATCAAGCCCAAACAGCTGTTTTCCCTTTGAAATAAAGGAAAATGAATTCCMGAGAGATGTGGATAAGGTACCACGACATGCCCTCTTCTAAAGAAGAATTTTAAGAATGAGCAAGACAAAGATATCTAAMAATACTAAGATGAAGGATATTCACTGTTACCACAGCAGTTATTCAGAAGTGCAATGATGTCCGATGACAACGTGAGAACATTGAATTTATGAAGGGATGTCTCCTGAAAGCAGGATCTGATTGCCCAACCCATTCCTCTGCCAGAAATGACGAATCCCGTTAATATTCTGAGAAAGAAAGGAAACTAGACTGAGGGGATGTGTCCAAAACTTTCCAGTGTTTTGCCAATGATGCACAGACAACCAAACTGACATCTGTCAGCTGCTCTAGGCAGGGCACTGTTGGCCTCTGAAGCTAYTGGCCCTTGCTGGTTGCTCCTTGGCTTTATGGAAATTCTAAAGAACACTCTGGAGGATGAAAAACAGAGTTTTTTTTTCATTATAAATAGTAATATTATGATAAAGGAG
This sequence comes from Nothoprocta perdicaria, assembly GCF_003342845.1. NCBI lineage: Eukaryota > Metazoa > Chordata > Aves > Tinamiformes > Tinamidae > Nothoprocta > Nothoprocta perdicaria. The sequence continues at coordinate 2,818,634 of NW_020456032.1, read as the reverse complement.
ATGGAAATTGCATAAGACTTCTGGATGAAAGAAAAGAAAGGGGGAAATTTTGAAAATGTCAAACTGCTAGCATTTTTTAAATACAATTTACACCTTTTTTTAACCTTAAGTGGCATATTTCAGACATAATAGCCTTACATTTTTAAAACACTTGTGCAATATTTTTAAAATGTTATCTTGCTTGAAATTGAAAAAAAAGTATTTTCATTTGCTCTACACAAAACATTTCAGGCTAATTWAAAAAAATCTTAAATTATTTATATATTTTCTAAATCTCCAAGATCTCTACTTCAACTCCATCCAAACGTTTTTTTTTTTTCTTGTCATAATTTTTTGCTTAAACTTCTGGGTAAAATCTCCATCATTCTCCCAGGTCTTTTTGTAGCATTTCACAGGAATTTGTAGGCCACATCAGAGTGATGAGCTTGAAAATCAGCATTACCAGATCTGATCCCTTGGTCTCAAGTTGTGAGCTGTGAGTGACCTCACATTGGAAAGACATCCTTTTGCAGCTACCAGTAAGTACCAGTAAGTACCAGTAAGTACCAATACTTACATCACAAAGCCATGCAGCATACATCTCCGTGTGATACTTGCATGCACTAGCTACAGATCTCTTCCAGCCAGTGTTGCAGCAGTTTTATTGCAGGTCACAATCTAATATTTCGGAATATTTCAGAATATTTAAGGTTGGAAGGGACCTCTACAGATCATCTAGTCCAACCTTCCTGCTCAAGCAGGCACACCTAGAGCATGTGGCACAGGGTGGCATCCAGGCGGGTTTTGAAGACCTCCAGAGAAGGAGGTGTGCCTAATATTGTGGTGAAACAATTCCTTTTCGGAATTTCACCCTCAAAACGAGCGGTGTCAGGCTGCAGGAAACTGAGCAATCACTGCTGTCTGCCAATTTACTAGAGCAAGGTTTTGAAATAACCAACCTCCTAATGGAACCAGAGACYGAGCTATTCAGAAAAGTGCTATTGATTGTGCATGTCCACTATTTCCCAGTTACGGGGCAAGTTTCACAAAAGCCATGAATGAGCACTCCAGCTTACGGCTCGTTCATCATTTTAAGCACTAATCATTTGCGAAAGATGAGAAACGGCAAAACAGGCAGTGCTTCTAATTCTGGTGTTTCAGCCACAATTGAGTTACTAAATAAAAAAAGGCAAGGGAATCATACAGGGAACCCAGACAACRTCTTGGCAATATAGTCTATTGCAAAAATAAAAAAAAATTATAAACTTATAACCTTCTGGATGACCACTGGTGTGCAGTGAGGGTGGGAGCATCCACATGCTGTTGGAGGCAGGAATCTGACTGTCCTTGCTGCTATTCTGCTGTGGAACACAGCTTCCTTCACCGACCAACAATGTTCAAGAAAGGGGAGCTCTGGTCCCACACCTTTTTGGCCAGGGAAGAGTCCCCACCTGTAGCACACTGGGGATCTCTGCTAGAGAAGGGCATGTGGGACCTTCCCAGCACACTGGGGCTGCTCCGACCTGCAAGAGTGGTGAGAGCATCCAGCGTCTTGCTGTAGTTCCACATCCAGGTGCTTATGTTGCTCCATATCTGCAGCATCTACCTGGCTCCCAGAATCTGGAATACCAGTAAGGGCCTTTCTTCCTTTGCCTTGTGACCATGAYGAAAGCAGAGCTCCATTGAAACCATGTAAAAACTCAGTAAGAATATGTACGTATGGATGAGTCCAGTGTGGAGTTATCTCAATTCTGCCACCCTCATTTGGAATTATGACCTCGGGATTTATTTTTAGGTGCAAAATAAGACATATCTGTGTGTAGCTTCCCATTTTTACAACATAGACTGAATAAGTTTGATTCTGGCTATTCTTAAAAGCAGAAAAGTTATCTATTCACTTCAAAGAGCAGCTTGCTGTTGTCAAGCAATTTATTCAGATCACTTTATGGAAGCTCTAGCTTCAGGTTTTGTTTCTGAGAATCAGCTGCATTCCTAGACTGTCCATCAACAGCTGAACATTCATCTAGATCTCTGTCACTAACTAAACTTTGCTGATATGGCTTTTGCTGATATGGCTCATTTACTTATTTATTTAAATGTTGGTTAGCAGTTATTTAAACTATCAGTGAGGCTGGCAGTTGGAAACAAATGGGATGCCTGATTTTACACCCTAATTTCACCATCTTGTCGAGGCGGAATGGAACGGAGGTGTCCAAGGTGGAATGGAACGGAGGTGTCCAAAGTGGAATGGAACGGAGGTGTCCATCTCGCTGTGACTCGGCAGTGCCCTCCAAGAGTTGTGCTCTTCCTAGCTGTACTCTTAGTACTCATTTTGAATGACTATGTCTAACAGAAATAATGCCAATTTAGACATCAAATGCAATCAAAGTCAAATTTCAACAGCTCTTTGTTTGTCTAAAAATACCTAAAGAAATTATCAAAGGCGTTCTGAAAATGTAGATTTCATTTTCAGCTACGTAATGCCTTATCGATTTTGGTGCTTTAACCCATCTGTACTTATTGTCTTTAACTACAGAGTTTACTTACATATTTTGCTAAACACAAGGCTGTTGTCAGGTGGTGCAGGTTCTGCTGTAAGCCTGATGTTACAACTGCTGCACAACGCAGGCTGGGCTCTCCTACGTGCAGCTTTGGAGGTAATCACAAAGATAACTGACATTGATATATAAAAAGTACCAAGGCTTTGTTATCCGACCCATGGAAGTGCTAATGTCATCTTTAGCTCTTGTTTGTGCCAATTAGCAAAGCCCCATGGAGGAGGACTAGATATAAAACTCCAGCTAGAGCTGGTGTCTCATGTCTGGTTGCTGCTGCACCTACAACCCAGACTCATCACTCATGCTGATAGTCACCGAGATATTGTGGCAGGCCCACCCTAATGATGTTTATTTAGACTCTTTGGTCTGATGAAACCAGTAATAAATCAAGTTCACAACGAGATGCAATTGCTCTTGGAACATATTGTAACTAAATAGTCATTCCAATAGCCTTTACAAGGCAGAATGTAAAGAAGATGGGGCCAAACTTTTTTCGGTGGTGGCCAGTGACAGAAGAAGGGGTAATGGGTGCAAATTAAAACACAGAAAGTTCCACCGCCATGTGAGGAAGAACTTCTTTACTCTGAGGGTGACAGAGCACTGGAACAGGCTGCACAGAGAGGTTGTGGAGGGTCCTTCTCTGGAGATCTCCAAAGCCTGTTGAGTTCCCTGGATGCAACTCTGTGCCATGTGCTCTAGGTGTTCCTGCTTGAGTAGGGGAGTTGGACTAGATGATCTCTAGAGGTTCCTTCCAACCTTAACCACTCTGTGATTCTGTTTTATCTCCAATAATTTTGTTGGGAAACTTTATAAAACTGGTTTGCTTAATGGACRGCCTTGCATAGTTTATAAATAGAGAAGACAATTTGATACGAAATTTACTAAGACAGTCATAAGAACATCGTGATAATGGTCTACAGAATCACCCAGGACTAATTGTCTTTATTGTCCTAAAGTAGGTGAAACTTAATAAAAGTAGATGTTTACACCATCAATATTACAAATCTAATTTTCCCTCCAATAGAATAGGATTGTAGCAGTAATAGAATTCCTATCAATCTAGATTAAAGTTTAGTAATTTCAACACTGTCTAGAGGATTTAAATACCCTGATTGCCAGTGATATCATTAGATCCAAATAACGGAAAATATTTCTAAATGCTTCCAAACTGCTTTTGCCTACAGAGTCCACCAGAAATCATTTGTTTTTCTGTTTTTCAGCCCTAATTTAATGGATTTCCTGATTATATTCGCCTGTATCATCTATATGTTACACATATATGACATTTATTGGTAAACAAGACCTACTCACATATACAGTCATCACTCAGCCATACTAATAAGTTAACTACAATTTGTAAGCTGCTCCTCTTCTTTCAGCTCTGTCATTCTATCAGTGGTATTCAACCTTCTTTTGCCCTACTGAGCCACAAGACCAATTCTGTGGTCACTGAAGACTCAGATGTCTTCTGGAGTAGTGGAGTACTTCTAAACTGGGATCAAACAGATGAAGGACTTAGCTCTATAGACATTTCATTTGCCCTGAAATGGCACTGCCTATTTCTCCTAGTGTTTTAGGGTCCATTTTTTCCCCTAGCAGCTCTTCAGAGAGCTCTTGATACTTCCTGCAAAAAAAGATATGAGATGAGGAGGGGTCTCAGACTCTCATAAGCATCATTTAGCACTGTTTTTCACCCCCACCACTCTCTCTGTACAAGATACATAAGATGTTTTCATAGGCTATGTGTGTTTCCACGTCTCCAGCATCGTCACTAAGAACCATCTGGATTGTCTCACCTGAGATTAGAGAATGGCTATTGCTTATCCCAACAATAAACATGCTACTGTTCATCCCAACAATAAACATGCTAATAGAAAAAGCTCTCTGAGTTAAGGTAAAAACAAAGCTCTGGGGAAAGTATGATGAGAAAAGAGACTTCTTGAGTCTTCTCCTCTGACTGAGACCAAAATCTAATCTTTGCTCTTAGCTTCTTTGAGTGTAGTGTAATTAACACATGGCCTGCTCTCTGAGGGATGGTTAATGGAAGAGTAAGGAGAGATGAGAATAAATGCTGTCCTTTTTATCACTCTCTCTACAGYTCCTTCTGTTTAACTGGGATGTTGCAGAATATCATCTGTTGATTGCAGTCTTTTGCCCAGTTTTTGCTCTTTTGCTCTTGCCCAGTCATTTCCAAGACAATTTGAATTGTATATGAAGGATTTCACAAGACTAAAATATTCACCAATATTCAAATGAAAATCAAGACAGAGATGGTTGCCTCCCAATCCCATAGAGTTTAATATGGGCAGAACTGCAAGGACCGATGGATTTTTATGGCTATTCTTCTTTTATGGCTCTTCTTGCCATGATTTCTGCTTTTGTACCCACTGCAGTTTATACTTTCTGCTTGTAATAATGAAACTGAGGATTAAATCAGACTTACCAGGTGATTGCTGCCAGGATGGYTGTTGGTCCTCTCTCAAACACTGTATTGTAACTACTTCCTGTACTCATCGATTTTTCAGATGCACTTGGCAAAGACGTGGACTACTTCTTAGCCAATTCAGCTAATATATTAAGTGGATGTTACCCAGATTTACTGACTAAATGCAAGTATGACAATTAATTGTTTCTTTCTCCCAAGGCACAGGGTCTTGTCAAACAAAAGGGGGCTTTCTCAGCTTCCTAGGAATCTAAGGGTCCTCTATCCAGAAGAACAGGTTTACTTATGTTTTTGATAATAGCAACAATGACATCAAAACTGAATAATATCTTTCTTTGCATACAGTGATACAACTCATATGTGAAAACTCTTGATTTGGCAATCTGAGCACCTTTATCTTTGGATAAAGAGGCTGCACATGGATTGCACTGGTAGCTTGATAGTACAGTTGATGTCTGTCTCTCCTCCAAAATATCTGTGCTATTGGACTGTATCCMATACAAGCTCATGAAAGTTAAGCTCAAGTCCCACTGAGTTATTTGACTTGGGGTAGGTATTTTTGCTTTGCTGCGTCTATCTCCTTACCTATAAGGGGTACAGTCAAACCAGTTGAGAGTTGACATACAGTTGTATGGCTTTATAAAATTTTTGAATATTCAAGCAGCAGGAAGTTAGAAATCAGCATTGTACATAAATTGCTAGTTGTATCATATTTCATCTACCTGCTTTTTTTTTTTTTTCGCTGCTACTTTTTAGGTGTATTATACTGTACAAAGTTCACACTCCAAGGAAAAAAAAACCTGATTATCCTACTGAGTTTCAGCATAGACTAGAGGCTACGGTAACATCTTTAGCCACATAATAAATGGATTTAGAAAGTTCAAGTAATGCATATTCACCATTTAAAAATGTCCCGGAATATATCTATAGTTTTAGGGGAAAGCTTGCAGTAAAAATCCAAGCACAGTTAATTTTTAGAAGTATCCAGATATGAGTTTTGATTTTAATTAAATACATTTTACTTCGGTATCATTTGCTTTTATGGCATAGCAGGYTTTTGTTGTCATTGTTGCTCTTGCTTTTAAGGAGTAAAATAAAACTTTTATAAATGCGCTCCTGCCTAGATTTTCCATTGCTACTCACAGCAAACTCAGAGCAGTGGAGTCTATTCRCGTTTGATTTAAGATCTTTATACAGCGACACTCTCTTTGCATTGCACTTCTTTCTCAGATGTTCCCAGATACAAGCCTGGACGCAGCTTTCATTGCAGCTCCCTCTCAAGCTTCTCTCCTGGAAAGCGGGTTAAAATGAAGCCACGGTGCAGGGAGATATCAAAGCAGGCTTTCATAAACTGCTGCATCTCTGTTGTCACCATGAGGGCTACTGAAACCCCTTAGGTCTGAGCACGGCACAATGCAGTTGCCCTGTACTCACTTCATGAGCAACTGGATAAATTCAGATTCCTTTTTTGCCTAGTTAGATAATAAATCTTTTGTTTTAACTAATCTTATGCTCCCAGGGGTGATTAGATGCTTTAGTTGAATGAATCCTGTTAGTTAAAGCCTTTCCTGCCTGCTTGTCAATGTGCATTCTGACTCACGTACCTATTTTCATGTGCAGATTATTTAGCAAAGGTATTTTTATTTCTTTTAAAAAGAGCAGTAATCAGGTTTTTGGACTAAGCCTTACCTGTGTGTATGGCMAGCTGCTGGTGCCTATCTTAGCTAAAGGAGGGGATAACAAAACGCCTGAATTTATGCTGAAAGATATTTGCTATTGTCGCAATGAAGATACAAGCCTGACAATGACATTTTCAGGTCTCTTGTAAGTATTAGAAGATTAATACTGAATGGGAAAATATCASCCTAAGGTTGCAGAGCATTCCCACACATTCCCAAATCACTAGATTCGARGGGACTTTAGGGTGTACCTGGAGCCCGGTGAGAATGCAACAACGCTCGAGTTGTGACTTCAGGAAACCCTGATGGTCACTGATGGTCACTGATGGCCATCCACTGATGGCCATCCCTGATGGTCACTGGTCACTACTGGGCCACCAATACAAGGACACCGGGTACAGGCCAGGGTGGAGGAGTCAAGAAAACTCTTCGCCTTTCAGCTCAGCAAATCTCTGCTCGCAGCTGATCACTGCAAGGGAGGAGCCTGTAGTCATAGCTAAGCCAGAAGCAGTGTTTCTTAATATAAATATCACTAAAGCATCGCATAGGGTAGGTTTCCATTGAGTTACCATGTACCACACACCCACATACTCCGTATGAAGCCATTACCTCTGCCTCACTCTCCCGGTCCAGCCTACGCTCTTATTAAACTAGGTGCACTCTGGCCAAGGCCCTTTTCTTCTTTCCTCACTCTCCTAGAGAGCTAATGATCTCCCAGACCATGATCCAACGTCATTCTGACACACCTTGCTCCAGCCCAGGACGCCTGAGAGTCAGCTGCAAAATTATCCACGTGAAACCTTCAAAAAGAGCCTTTTAAAAACAAAGCCAGCTAGAAAGAAACCTGGAGGAAGAAGGAATTGCAGCCTGTAATTTGCATTCCCCTGATTGAGGGAATTTATCTACCTTTCTAGTTAATAAAAGACATTAATTGATTCCCTTTTCTTTATGGCTGCACACAGAGCTATTTATGGCTGGAAGGAGACACTCTTAAATGGAATGAGTCAGACAAGACCTGTCATGTCACCCTGGGACCTTGAAAGATTTGTTAATACCTCTGAAGAAATCGAGTTACTTCACAGGGCTATTTTCTCCTCAGACATCAAAAGGAGAGGGAAAGTGCAGTAATTCTGTAGGTTGAAAATAATTTTTACATGGTCCTTTGCATTTGACAAATAGCAAAGGGATAATCAAAGTTTTTTGCTCTCTGCAAGGCCCTTGCACAGAAATCTCTGCAGGATTTATCATTGCAGCTAAACATAATCTCCAGAGACATGGCTTTTAGCTAAGGAAAAGCCCTAGCAGGTCACAGCTCCTCAATTCACTTCCTAGGATTTCTTCCAGATTAACTTTACAAATCAGAAGATTGCACTGCTATTTTTCTCGAAGGGAGTTTTTACAGACTGTATTTTTCCCCCTAAAAAAAATTTGAGAAAACATACACTTTTACCGAACACATTTTCCCACAACGACACCTGTTTCCTAGTCAAGAATAAGCCTTTTTTTTTTTTTTTCAAATAAAAAAACATTATTGTAACATGAAATTGTGCTGGAAACAAAACCATTTTAACTTAGAATTCTTCTCCAGTGGAGGGCTGAGTTGCAGTTCAGATGCTTCATGTTCCCGTTCTCTTTTCTGGGTCATGGACCCCCGCCAGATGACAACTCCAGAAGGCAGAGACTGCCGTGACACATGGTAGTAACTGTGCAGGAGGAGAGGCTGCAACAACCATGGGAATGGAGCCCAGCTGAGGACCCCAGACAAGACCGGGGTCCCTTGGGACAAGGCGCATATAGAGGACCCCAGGTGTGCTGCAATAAGCCCTCTGAGCGCACCTTCAAATTAATTCAACAATTCTAACCTGGGATATATTTCTGCCTTATTTTGGACCGAAAGATCAAAAATATACATTGAAAAAAAACGCTGGCAATTTGAAAGCATTTGTCACTTCTGCTGCTGTTTCCCTGGTGACAAAGAAAGTATTTCCAACTGAGACAAAGCCTGCAGCTCATAGTGTTGGCCGGTTTACTCCGATATTTGCCCTTGCCTTTGCCCCCATTCTTCATAACGAGCCAGTGGTGCCAGAATTCCCATAAAACGAACCTCCTTCTTGTCTATTAAGCTGGAGCCTATTTGCCCTATTTGCCCTTACAAGCCCTGCTCATGGTATGATAGATGTCTCCAGTGATTATGATACATTTAGAAAATGATAGTTATGTGATCRTTAGGCTTTGTTGCCATGTCAGCCTTCACCAAGGGAAAAAAGAAGCCCTCCACTGGTGATGACAGGACATACTTTCTGTTTTTTTTTTCTTTTTTTCTCCCAGTTTTCTGCCTGGTGTTGATGTCTCCAACATTTGCAGCTCCTGAGCATCACAGGGGGCCATCCAAGGGCTCAGCAGACAGGAGCTCTGTGTTCCAGCTACGCAAAGCAGAAGCCTGGGACTCTTCTGAACTTTTCTCATCCKGGGTTGTGACACTAATTCAGCAGCATATGGTTTGCAGGGCTGCATGAAGCCCCTGCGTGATATCAGCGGCTGACTTAAAAAAGAACTGAAGACCAAAAAATAAAAATGCAAACAAAAAGTGCCCCAAAAACCACTACAGAAATGTTCAAATCCTTCCCGTTCAGACAAATTAGCCTCCAGCCATGTTCACAGTGTCACCTCCCTTAAGGGAAAGTCATGCTAGAGAAGAAGATCCTCAGTGGGCTTCCTCTAAGCCTAGTGACCTGTTCACAGAGACTGACGGGAGCCGGGCTTGGTGCACCTGGTTTGCACAAGCTACCATTGGATTGCAGTGTTTTAGTCCTCCCTCTTTGTGTGAGGAAGACAGCAAGGTTGTATTTTCAAAAAGCTGTACCTTTTTGAGGCTGGTTTATGTTCATGTACGCAGATAAAGACATCTCATCTCCTCTGTGCTCTAGCATCAGTCCCCTCCTAAGCTCGGTTCTTTGTGTGGTTACAGCCTGCTAGCTTCAAAAATCCAAAGTTTCTGCTTTCACATAGCAACCAGGGAGTTGCATTTTGTTGTCACTGCTGTTGTTGTTTTTGTTGTTGTTTTTCTACACCTGTGAAGACTCCCATTAAAACATCCTGGATTCCTTAAAGACAAGAAATTACTGTGGCAGTGTAAGGATCAATACAAGCAAGATAAATACAGCTTATGCTAGCTGGAGCTGTTGGGCTTCATAATACAAATCTCAATATGTGATTCRGAGTAGTCTCTCTATAATGCCATGCTTTTTAACTGTGATGCCCTATASCATAACTCTGCAAAGTGGGCTTCACCTCAAGCTGGAGCTTCACATTCCTGTTAAGGACTGATGCTGCGGGAACAGTTGTGCTGCTCCTGCCCTGCTCTTGGCTGTTTGCTCCTTGGCAGGAGCAAACTTAGAGCTTTTGCAAGCTAATATATATACCCAAACGTGCAGTAACACRTCCTTAGGAGGAATTATTTGTCCTTTCAGAACAGAACTCAAGAGGCTCACACAACTCATCCTTCTCTCAAAAGCTGTCCTTTATTCTGCTCCCATCAAGAATTCCAGGGTGCCAACGTAGGATTATCACAGAAACATTCTCCTATCTGGGCTCCAAAATACCTCAAAGAAAAAGAGAACCAGAAGAGGTATGCTGAATCCTTTCKCCGTGAAGACAAGCGTGATATTTTCCTTTACGAAATGACTAAGCTCCATACTATAGAGCTAGAGTGATTGTCCCCAGRGGTACCAGTACACAAATTGGCTGGTTTTTAGCAACTTTTTTAGGATCCCTGACATTTTATCCTTCTGAACTAAATTTATCCATGACCATCCTCATGAGATTGCCTTTCTGTTAGTACTGTCCTTTGCTCTGTGCATGATCTTCTCTCCCAGCTAGTAAGACATTGCTGTGATTATTAGAACCATAGTACAGGTCCAATTCTTCGTTTTTCTGGGTTAAACAAGCCAAACTCATCTAATCYTACTTCATCTGATAGGACAACTCCTTCACAGCAAGCCCTGTTTGCATTTTACTCTTATGTGACTGTTACAACTCTGCTCCCTTTCTTCTAAAGCTCAAAATTTGCTACAGAATCCACAGGAAAAATAAAGAACACTCATGTCAGATTTTGTTGCCACCACAATTGTTTCCAGACCACAGAGATCTGTGCCAGAAACCTTTCCAACGAGACTGCTGTAAAGCCTGAATGATGGTGTATAACCTCCACATTCCCCCAAAGAAAGCATATTTACCCATGTTTGCATAAAGCAAGCAGCAGAGGCAGGAAACGAGTGTCATCAAGCCATGATGACATTAGGATCCTTCCATGAGGAGATCCAGAGACAGTTGTTTTGGTGAATTTTTGGTGAATGTGTCCCATTCCCTATTATCCCATTGACACTGCCCAGGTCATCCTAAAATGCTCCATCCAGATTCCCCTCCCTAGCTTGTCCTGAAAGTCATCTCAGCATCTGCAGAGCTCATGACCTACGTTACAATCACARGCAGATATAATCACTATGTTTCCCAATGTGTTGAGGTGTCTTTCCTGGGAAATATTTGTACAGACCTCTCGCTGAGAAAATTGCCTTGTAAATGGTAAGAATTCTCTGTTGCTGCCGCTGTCTCCATTTCAACGTCTCTTCTACAGCTCAGCCTGAATATTTCAAGGTACTTCTCYGCATCTGAAAACAAAGTCAACAACTCTGAAAGACTTCTTTAGAAAATCCAGCAGTAGCTCTCTATTAGGCGTTCCCTTCTTCCACTCAAATCTGTGCTTAGATCTAASGGGTGAAAGCTCCGTAATGAGCATGATCGTGATAGTGCCTGGTGCTCCTGACAGCAGGAGGAAGATCTCTCTTTGGTGACAGGCAGGAGGGAGATGCATGATGGAGACCATGGACTTTCGGTGCCACCATCTCCCTTCAATCTACTTGTTAAGGCTGCCTGTGCTTCTCACATACTGTCAGTGTGTGTGTCCCTGCTGTCTGCCTGTTGTTAAGAATTTCAAAGGAMTGCCAAGCTCTTCTGAGCTGGAACAATGGCAGGGAAATGGTAAAATCAGGCCTTAATGCAGTGCACTCAAACATGCAGTCCCATAAATGGAGCACACAAGGCTCTCAAGCTACGCTGGCAGCAGTTGGTGTCTGCAATCCATGTGGCAGAAGCTACAGGGGCGGGCACAGGGACCCCACCTGAGGCAGGAGAAGCTGGGAGAGCCACTGTGGCCATGAGACATCATCATTTTGCACGATCCCTTCCTATCAGTCACCAAAGATCAGTTTTAAATGGTCATATTGGTCAGGAGGCACTGCACCACTGAGCCAAGGAAGGGTATTTCAGCGGAGAGAGGCAGGTTCTTTGGGTCATACATACATTTTATATGGCTAAGTTAGCCTCGGGATGTACCACTTGGCTCCATGTATGGAAGAGGGCAGAAAAAAGCCTATTTGCTGACRGAACTTGTCTCCTTTCCTGCTTTGCCATTGGACTGAAGGGCTGGGAAGGGAGCAGCCAGGCATTTCTTGAGTTCTGCACTCTGACTAAAGTATTTAATCTGCATTTTAATCTTCAGTAGACTGAAGGTAAGGAGCAGGACCTTTATATTGGTGTGCTTAAACATCTAAGAGATGGAGAAACGATTTGAGCAACAATTTTGAACAGAAGGAGACTCCACAACCTCCCTGGGCAGCCTGTTTTGGGGCTCTGTCACCATCATTGTAAAGACGCACCAAAGAAGCATCATCAGAAGCATCATCAAGCACATCATCAAGAAGGTGTCTCCTCTCTCAGAGCTCAGAGGCATTATGAAGAAAATAGAGGGTATTCCTGGTCAGTAGCRAAAATTAACTATTTTATGCAGTGATCCCTGCCACGGACACTTATGGGATAACACCAGTAGGTTTCCTCTAATCCCAACAGCTTGAAGCACCTATGCCTGAAATGAATGTTCATATTCCTTCCCTTGCTCCTCTTTYAATACAATAACTCACTACAAGCCTAAGTACTATGATCCATGTTTTATGTCCTGCACATTCATGATCTCAGTTTACCTTGAACAACCATTCCATAGACTAATAGTTGCATTCAGGAAAAACAAAAACAAAGAAAAAAAGACCCTTGAACAATTTAGATTGCTCTCTTTTTGGAGCTGATCRTTTTTAACTTAATGTCTTTAGGTGCTATACAGAAAGGATGTATAGTGGGCACCAGTCTTCTCTGACCCACAACTTTTCACCATGCCCTTTCCCCATTGCCCACTCAATTTCCTTTGCCACACACTTTTAAAATATTTATTAATACTTTTCCTCCTAACATGAACCTCCAGTTATTCTCAKTTCAAATGGCTCTATTTTTAGTTTCCTGGCTTGAAATGGATATGAGGACATATTGTCCATAGACGGTACGCTCACAGTATCTCAATATCTAAAAATAATAACAGTAACATATACTTTAGAATGAAATAAGTCACACTTTAAACAATAGAAAGCAGGGTGATGACATAAGGAGAAATAAGCACAGTACTTTAATAAAAATGTGAAGGGTTGTATTTCACAAGAGAAGTCTGAGTTGTGAGATATGGCACCACAAAAGGTGCAGGTATTTTTCAGAAACATGGTTGCAGAAGATGAGATCARCAGATCTGCATCTTGCTGTGTGCACTAATATTGTTCTGATCTTTGTCATGAATGCAAGCCCTAAGATTATCATCTCACGCRCAGTCCACAGAATTAGGAACAATTGCATTATCAAAAATTGCCTTGACACTCAGATTCTGAGATCAATTTTCAAGCTGACCAGTAAACTTCTTGTTGTTTGCATTAAAAGCATATTTGCTCCAGGAACATAACCACTACATTTAACAAAAGACTTTCTCACTCATTCATTCACTCACTCATTCATTCCTTAGAGTGGGAAATCTAAAAAGGAAGAGGCAGGTAAGCAGCAGGGGTCTGCAATGGCTTGCACTGACCTGCACAAGTGTACTAGCTGCAGCAGATCCGAGCCATCATTCACTGAAATCAATTCAAAGATACCAATCAGTATGAAAAACTGTACTTGGAATCAGCTCCTTCATTGAGGAACAAGGCTGTGCTACAGAAACTGTATGTCAGCTGTACGAATTACTGGCAAAATCCCCATAACTGCTTATTAACGCATTTTATCCTGGGACAGTTGTAGAGTCATAAAAACTATGAAGAGAACTGCTTGCTAGAAGGCTGCAGGCACCGTGCACCTTTCTGTCTTTTTTCTTTTGCAGGGATTGCCTCCTCGCCTGCTTCCAACTGAAACCTGCTCTGTTCTGCAGCCACTAAATCAGAGAGACGGTGAAACAGAAATGCTTCTTGATTTTCACTTGTCAGACAACAAATTGCAGGTTTAATCTAAGCACCAGCCTCTGCAACTACAACAGACATATTGATTCCCGCAGTCCTGCTCCATGGGAGCACTAGCACCCGCGGAGCACTCCATGGGAAAGCAGCACTTGTTTGAGAAGATCCTGCATTAGGCCTGGAATCAACCCAGGCCAGTGCTGCCGGGATGTAAGAGCAACTGATAGGACAAGGATGAAAGCAACTACATGGACAGACTAACCTTTACTACGTCTCTGAACCAGGAGAACAATATATTATCAGCATCAGGTCTTGTACAATAGTAGAATATAGTTCAGCATGTGCGATTTCAGCTAAGGCCGGAATAAGGCAAGCACTTTGCAAGGCACAGACTTTACRCCTAGGCAAAGAGGATGTCACTGTCCTGACTGCTCCACTCAGCTCTTACTGTGCACCTCTTGGAACACGGGTTAAACCAAACCCACTTTGGGAGAACATAAAGATGAATTCCTTCAGTCAGCAAACAGAACTAAATGCCTAGAAAATTGCAGGTTTTTACCAAGCAGCACAAAATTTGCCGAGATGGCCAATGATCCTGTAGTAGGAAATTAGATTTTTATATATCACGTTTTTATCTACCGATCACATTTCTATATACAACTGCTCTTTAAAGAGCAGTTTGTGGTGTGCACCTGGAATTCCCTGTTTTACAGGTAGTTGGGCTGTAATTGCCAGCTTTTCACCAGTCTTCATCTCAGTATTCAAAGGCAGCTGCCAAAACATGGTGCAAAGTTGACAGACTCTCTACAAAAGGCCATCTGATAATAAGCAGATTTTCTTCTTTTTCTTCTCCTCTCAGCTACTGCAATTTATTTTGATATACCGTTAACACATAGCAGAAAGAAAGAGAAATCCGTTCCTGAGCACTGGTTTATTGAAAATCATCCATGAAAACTCCATGGCAAAGAGGGAGCAAAATGTTGGATGGAGTGGAGTCGACGATCCTGGCAGCAGAAGTGGGAAGCAAAATAATTCACTAACTACAGAAAGAGAACAAATCAGCTGTGATAACGCCTGTGATTTACATTGCCATGGAAACATGGGTTACTTGGCAATGGAGGCAAGCAAGGCTAGTCCTAAGCTGCTGTACATGACTGGGTCTGGAATCGGAGGCACATGCTGARGCCAATAGCTGGGGAGGCCCCCTGACCTTTTGCTAAGTGCCAGAATGAGTTTAGTGCCAAATTTGCACATTTCAGTACTGGTTGCCAAATTTTTTGGCAAGCTAAACGTGAATACGGACATGCATAAGGGTGCGGGAGGGCTCCTTGTGGCTTGCTTGGCTCAGACACAGATTCTTTGGTCAGCTGACAGCAAAGAAACAACCTTTCTGCAGCCTTCTGAAGCACACCTCATGGGCCAAATCAAAAATACCACTGATAGGCTGMGATAGTGCATGACATGATCTCCAGCTGATGAGGAGTTCTTCATCACATGCACCAGTGAGGCCTCCTACAGGGGACATTTCCCTCGTCATTGCAGGCACCGTTTAATAGTTGGCTGTGTAGTGACTGTGGGCTTCTTGCCACAGGAAGCTGAATAACCTGGCTTAGCAGTGATATATGTGCTCGTGCGCTGCTTGGGGTCACTTTCCTGCTGCTTCCTTAATGAGCTCAAAAAAAAAAAAAAAAAGCCTCTCTGATTAGCTGCCAACTTTCCTTCTGTTCTCTGTTCAGTAGTGTGGGAGATGCTAGCTTGGAAAGCCAGGTCCCAAGCAAATCCAAGCTGTGGTTTAAACCAGGTTTGTGGACAGTCTGTTGGAATATGAGTATATGGAATTATTTATATGGAATRTGAGGGTATGAGAGCTTCACATGACTTATTTCAAGGCATCTGTCACAAAACAGCCCCAAGGACTGGTTAGTTTTTGCCTACATGCATCCCATTCCTTGCCTTCAGCAGTGGCACACAGCACAACTGCTGCAGGCATTTGCATGGTTTCCATGATCTCTTGCTCTCCTCCCACCAGGCTATTCATTCAGAGGGCTATAAAAAAGAGAGAGCTGTCCAGGCTCCACTGAGAAACGGACTGTTGCGTCTGAAATCAGTTAAATAATTCAGCAAGGATTGAAATGCCCTCTTGCGTAATGGAATCTTGCTGCAAAGCCGTGAAGCAGCTTCCACATCCCAACGATCTTATTTTGAAGTCTATACAATTAAGTGTCAGAATATGCAACAGTGGAAATTAATCTAGAATCAGAATGCGAATGATATTTAGTGCACGCACTGCAAGACACCATCAAAATCATTAGGTATTATCCAGGATGAGCATAAAATGATTCATTGGGATGCAGCCGGCTCTGGCTTGACATCTACCCATTGATACGAATTGTCTAACAAGTGTTTAATGAGAAAAAGGACTCAACATACCTAACCCTCAATTTTTGCATAATCTATTCATGGTGTGCTACAGAGGCAGGCATGGAAAAAAACTTCCTACTTTTCCTCCTCCTTGTTTTAATGAGTCTACTGCGAGTGCAGATTACTAATGAAATGTTGAGGGGCAGCAGCTCTATTTCATTGAATGACTTGTAGCCATCGTGGGCTAATGTTGGTCGTGCCAGGTGTTAGCCCAGACCCATAATGAAAAAGAACAGAGGTATGAACCAGAAATATGAAATGGAAACTGGAACAATAGGTTGCCAACTAGGCAACAGAGAACCAGGCATGACAGCAGGGAACCAGAAGGAGGAGGTTCCTAGAACCTTCTTCATTGAAGAGGGAGSAATCAGAGTATTCAAATGCTTAATGGTGCTTAAATGAGTAAATTCTTTCTTCCCTCCACTTGCCTCTGAATCATATTTATGTGCTAACAACATTTGATTGGCTTGATAAATATGATCTGAATCATTTTTATGTGCCAATCAGTAAAATCGCTACCAGAAAAATAAACTCAGCTGGAATGTCCAAAAGGAGCAGCAGTGGGTGCAGAAGGGCMACGTGTACCCTACGTGTACAAGGCTAGGATGTAGTGTCAGTATATATACCCATTCTCATTTTACCACATTTTGTATCTCATCTGCATGAAAAGCTTGCAGCACGCTGAATATCATAAATCCACTGAGGTGTCTACATAAAGATTATTTTGCATACAGATATGTCATTTATAAAATACAGAGCCTGTCACAGATATTCTTCAGCTTGCAGAAAAAAAATGATGAAGGCAGAAAGAATGTTTAAATTTGGGAATACAATGGACAGGTAGATCAAGACATCTTGGGAGGGAAATCTTTGGTCCTCATATTGATGTGGGATGTCTCACAGTTGGCAATCCTGGCCTGAGCAAACAGGTTTGGCAAAATAGAGTCATTGACTGCATGCTCTTTCTACCCATACAGAGGGAGGGCATCACATCCACAGTAGGAACAGCAGAGACATAGTGTTGGCAAAGCTCTGGAAGTCCAAGGAGAGAAAAGGAAGAGAAAGTGATGCTGCCACCCAGCYCTGGCTGACACGCTGAAGCACCTTGGGAAAATCTTATTTGTTAAGCATGACCTAGAGCTGCACTGTCTTTCTTGTGTACAGAAGAAGCTATGCTAACAAACTGTCCTATTAAACTGAGACAGAAAGCAGAGTATTGTTTTATTTTTGACTTTTTTCTCATAATAAACCTAACTATGATGATCCTATTGACATCAAGCTCTTCATCTCCTGCTGCTGGCCAACTGTGGGCGCGCGTGGGAGCAGAGCGGTCTGAATTTCCAGGAGGTTGCAGAGAATGATCCAGCTCATCCAGAGGTCTGACCRTATGCAGCCTGGCAGCACATGGTGCCAGACCTTTGGGGAAACACCTCCTTGGGCCAGGACTAATTARAGTCCACTAACAAGAAAGGAAAGTGGGGAGTAGCTTTAGCACTCAGGTGCTACCCAAGCCTATCAGCCCTCTCACCTGTCCCGTSAGCACCATGCCCGCTCTCATGCTTACACTCCTCTGCAGCTTTCTAACCTAGAGGCCATGTGCTGGCCATCCCCATCATGGGGATACACTGCTCATCTGYCCTCAGAACAAATACTTCACACGTGCACCGTCTGTGAAGGAAAGATGACCATTTTATAAAATAAGCCTGGACAAAGAATAACTTTTTTGCCTTCTGAATAAGGGAAGAAAATATTGATTTGCTGCAAAAGTTAGTCTGCTGTGGGGAAAAAAAAAAAAGCAGGAAACTGGTAATAACAGATCTCTTTTTTCCCCTTTCCTGTATATGCATGCTGTACATCGTATCTCCTGATAGAGAGCAGGACATTTATCAGGAGGTGGCAAAGGGTGAGGCTATGGTTGCGTGTTTGACATCTGGTCCCGCACATCAGGCAAATACACTCAGCTCTAGGTCGGGCTGGACAAGTGAGCCCCATGGGAGAGGCTGTACAGACAAAAGAGCCCTCGAGCCACTCTGCTGCTGCATGTGGCACCAACCACATTGTGGGGCAGTATGAGCAAAGGCCAGACAGGTAAGTCCTACTTTCACAGTGAGAATTTTGCCATACCTGCACCTGTATCACTAGGTAAAATGGGACTTTACATAGCACATCATAAAGCAGCTCTAGGYTAGCAGGAGACAGTCTCTTGCCACCTCCTACTGTGGTAAGATCTATTCAGACATCACTTATGTACGAGCATTAAGTGGAAGCACGGAAGGAGCAGATCAATATCTACACAGACTGGTACGAATGGACCACCTGGGAACCAAGTACTCTTGAATCCTTTGCTTGACCACAGTTCACCTCCATTCTCAAAAAACATAGGCCCTTGTACACCAATCACTCCCCTACCACAAGAAAAAGTGGAGGAAATAWCATTTGTATGGGGTACTGCTGCAGTTCATACTAGCCTTTCTAAGATAAGAGCTGAAACCACCTTTCCTGTATTTAATCCTCTCCTATTCCATTCTGCTAATGAAATCCGTAGATACAAGTCTACATCAATGATGATCATAGCTTGATTCCAGCATTTTTGAGACTTGGATATTAGGAAGTATCTCATCTTGGGGAGCATGATCTCCACCTTTAAAGATSCCAGGCTCTTATTGCTTGATCATCAGCTGGCTTCTCTGCATGAATTCATTTTGCACATTGCCTGCACACTACAAGATGCTACGGAGGTGCAGCTTTACAACGATGCCAGCAGCAGCATAATAGTTAGGCTTTAAAAGTTACATTACACTGATTTAGGTACATGGTTCAAACCTTGTCTATTGGCACTGCTGGAAGGGATGAGACGTTTAGCCCATGCAGACATTTGCACGAATGCAAGTGTGGGAGGGCACTAGAAGAAAAGAGAGCTCTGCAGATCAAATCAGACGTTTCTAAAGTGGATCATTTCCAGCAGCCCTAAATCACAGCATGTCTACCAGTGAATCCAGGCACAGGTAAGATTTATAATCCTGAACCAAAAGTGAGAAGTCAAATTTCTGAAAGTGGCATTGGGAAGGCTGTAGGACTACTTGGTCCTTCTGGAGTTTTTCAAACTGCTTTTCAAGTTGCACTCATAGCTGCTCCTCCTTAAGGGTCTGGCATAATCTTACAAGAAACTAGAATCTTCTAGGAAAAGTCCTGCTTTTCCCTATAAGATGATCCTGAAGTAATGGAGTCTAAATTCCTCCTGCTTTCCTGCTCCCTGAGCTCTAGTGTTCAGTTCACTTGGGAAACGCTCACTTTTTCTGCAAAAGCCTCACTATATTTAATACTGTTACAGAGTTAGCAGGAGAACAAGGAAATTGTTTCCATTTAGGTATGGAAAGAGTTCATCATCTGGTCTGCAAAATTTCTAACACTGGCATAGACTGGTGAAATACAAGGATCTTGATTTGGTTTTGATCCTATTTCCAGTCCTTGAAGCTGGTMGCAAAAACAAAACAAAACAGAAAACACATATTAAGCACACACGCAAACATATTTTTTACCTGAAAATTCAATAATCTTGATGTGGAGTGCTTGATCTGGAGTGATTTTACTGCTCTTCCATACTTGCTCATTCACTGTGGCTGGACACCACTGCAGCCGTTTGCCCCATGCTGTGTCGTGGCTGGGTAACCTCTACACCAGCCTACGTGGCTGAAAAGGGCCCTGCAATGCCCAAGCAGGACGGCGAGCTGAGTCTATGTCAGGGGAGCCTTAACCAGAGRTGACTGAGACTAGCAAGACATTCACAAAGCAAACAGGCTCAAGAAGCTGAGTGGGTTATTACTATTAGCATTATCATTATTACCACCATTATTATTATTATGTTAGTCCACATAGGAATGCAATAGTTCTTGTCTTCAGTGCTCCTCACTGTTTCTCCGCACCACTGAACTCTGCTAGCAAGTCCCTTAGCAAAGAGTAATAGTATCTACTCCTGTATCAGCAAATGCAGATAGGATTCACATGCCTCCCTCTGATATCTGAAAGATTTGGCTCCCCACGGCTCACTCTCCTGCTAGAGTGGTGGTGGAGGTGCTAGGGCCCATCTCATGAAAACTCACTCAGAGCTTCCAGTTTCTTCCCAGTGACTCTACACAGAATTGAAGAATGCTATGTCAGAATTAAATATCTTACTTCTAGCCATCTAAAGCTAGATGAGATTAACCTTGCCATGTCTATCACAATGGAGACTTTCTCCATGGCCTACAGACTTTGGATTCATTTCTAGCCCATTGTGACAGACTGACAGTGAAGTTCTTTACCATGGTTTGGAGAACACACTATATAGTGGTTTTATAGACTTAAATGCCAAGCAGTGATGCATTGCCCAGTGGAGTGTCATATTAGAATCATAAATCATAATCTTCCAGAAGATTATGAATGCCAGACATGTGAATAAGCTGATTTGGTATCCATGGTAGTTTGGCATGTCTCACATCTTTGTCTTCTTCCCAAAATAGATTAGCTCTCAAACATTACTCAGCACTTGGAGGCCTGCCACGACACAAAACACAGTTGAGAAAACACTGAAAATGTGTCTCCCAGTGCAAAGAAATATTGAGATAAACTTCATCAGCTTTGTTCAGTCTGAAAGAGAATCCCCGTCTATGCTAGTGTAACAAGGCTGCACGAAGCTTTTTGGCCGATGGCAATTTAGGTGCAGACTTTATCTCATGCACTGGACCTCAACTGGGATGAAATCTAAGCATGAAGCTGCTCAGCTACAGATCAGAGAACTGTACAGATCTACAAGTACCATTGTGCTGCAGGGTGGAAGGGAGTACAGGAAATCTCTCTGGAGRTATTTACAGAAACAGCAAAATGATATGGGGCACGAGCCTATAGACAGAGCTCCTAAGTCACCTGCACATCCAAAGTCCTTCAATATACAGCACAAATAGGCAATCCAGTTTGATCGCAGACAAACACAAATCTACACATTTACACAAGCAAATATGGTGTTTTGCCTGCACAGTGTGTGTACACAGTAATCAGTTGCATCAGTCATGTGGGCCTTGTGAGATTATCATTAAGAAGTTAAACGTTAATGACATTGTGATACTGTTTAATTAGGATGTGGATTTACCGGTGGCTTAAAAGTAAATTCAAAGGTGAATATGTTATTTTAACATCAGAAACAGCCCAGATATTTCATTTTCTTCCAATAGTAAAAACCTTGTATTCACTTTGGGAAGCACCACCCTATCTGGTAACTGCCATGAGAGGTGGTAGATAAGCAGTGWGGACTTCTGCTTTCCATTCTCCCATCCTCTTAACGATGGGGAATGTRCAGTGCGGGATTCCCAACAAAGCCAGCGGGAGATACGTCCCACAAGCCCATCTGTGGAAGAAGAGAGCCCCTGTTGAAGAAGAAAAGTTAAAGGAGAAAAGCAGAATTTATTTTGATCTGAGAAGGAACTGGTGAAAGTGTATTATACAGCAAACTCATTAAACAACAACTAAATCGTCTGAGGCAAAGCAGCAGATTGTAAAGGCCTGTTCCCTTACCCACGTGCTCCTTGAAGGCTATCAGGACACTCTGTAGAGCATGTCTCACCTGGGGAAGACATACTATCTCCCTCTTAACACACTGTCGGGCCTAAGGTGATACGGCACGACTGTAAGACCCCTTTTTAGTGGGGGGAGGAGGAGACCTTGTGTGAAATGCCATCCAAGAGTCCTTCCTTGAACCATTTCAGCTCCCAGCCCACTTGAAGGTTTATGGTGGTTTCCTCTGCTCTCCTTCCACCATTGCTGTGCCAGGCTGTAATTGCAGGGTATGGCATTACAAGTCCCACGGGTGCTGCCTCAGCCTTAGTAAACTTTATTTAAGCACACACAGACATACACAGACAATATACATATATATATATATATATTTCTTCTCTGACAATTCTACAGGACCGACACTGCTTTGGATGACACTTTTGGAGAATTTGAAAAAGTGCAGAAAATATATGAAAAGAAAAGGTCTTTTAATAACGTGTGAGTCGTGGTCATCCACAGAAACAACACAGGTGCATTCAACCAGGCGGGCACATGGACAAATCTCCACATACAGTACATTGTGTCTATATACGTATCTCCACATACATTGGGTCTATATAAATGTACAACAGTCTTGTAAGTCAGCAGGAGACAAAACCAGGTAAGTACTGGCACGGCACATGCTTGCACTCCCAGTAATACAACCCACTGCCAGCGAACCGGGGTGACTCCATCAGAGCGTGGAGGTCAACAGAAAGCTGTTCCAAATATATAATCACTGTACACTATAAAAACTCACTAAATAGGCAACAACATCTTAAAATGAACATTCATTGGGGGGGTTCTGGTGACCAGCTACTTTGAGGTAGATCTCATAGCTTTGGTGTCACCACAACTCCTGGAATATATATGGTTACTTATCTAATATAGCTACATCTGTCTCTCAACATATATTATATATACAGTACATATACACAGAACATACACAGAGCAGTATATGTATATTTTTTGTGTTATCATGTTTGTACATTATATCACAGATTATATGAACACATAAAATATATGTTTTTTGGACCTAAAAAGAAATGATTTTATAAAATATCCGTAATACCCCCCAAAAGACCAGAAATCAAACAAAATATATCCAAAACCCCACTCTTGACTTGTAACTGCCTACCTTTGGACAGTATTACACTCCTCCTCCCTTCCTTTTTAAGTACAGTAGCACAATGGCAGTTTGCATCCATGCACCCAGAAAAACGCAAAGCAATATAAATTGTTGAACTACAAAGTCAACGTGGGGTCTGGAGCCTGACTTTCCCACTCTACACCCTACCACTGTCTCCCTTGCTAGGATTTAAAAGATTCTGGCAGTAGCATTTTACCTGCAGTGTTAGTTGCTAGACTGAATCTACTGACTGCAGTTCAATACTGTTAGCTTATAGGACTTAGAACCCAGCTTCTTAGTTATAGCCTTTTATTTAAAACAATCTTTTTGATTTAGCAAAAAATTGTTTCCACTGTACCCTTCGTGTGTCCTCTTCCTAATGTGACAAACCCGGAGGAGATGAAATTATGGAGATCTGGCCCTCCACTTCGATAAATATCCTTTCCATA
The DNA here is from genome assembly GCF_003342845.1 of Nothoprocta perdicaria. NCBI lineage: Eukaryota > Metazoa > Chordata > Aves > Tinamiformes > Tinamidae > Nothoprocta > Nothoprocta perdicaria. Next base: position 2,795,095 of record NW_020456032.1, on the reverse strand, counting down.
GTGACCTGTAAAGAAAAAGAAATCAAAGAAGCCTTTATTCACTGTACCCATATTCTGGGCAGCCCCCCTAAGTTCTCTGTATTTTGAGTACCAGGGCACATGGTTGTATTATTAAAGGCAAGCACAGGGAATAATATAGCATAACAGCTATAGCAACAGCAAAGCCTAATTGCTGCAGAGGCAGAGACTTATGAAGGAGAATAATTGCAGTGTTTGACACTGCCAAGGCATGAAAAGACTCCGATAGGGGAACCAATAAAGCACCACCCAAATCTACCAAACTCGGGGGAATTTGAGCATCTCTGCTTCATTTTGCAAACAGCAGTCCTTCCCAAGGAATGGTATCACCTTCAAGATTAAAGAACTAAGCTGTAAATCAAAAGAGATGAAGCTCTGATTCTTTCTAATTCCAATGTGCAACTCAAGCCCTGTCGCAGGCATTTTCACATCAGCACAAAAGCAGAAGTGCAAATCTCTCTCTTGTCCAGACTGGGTGCAAGCCTTATGAACAGCTAACACCAGACTTCCTCCTTTAACTTTCATTTGCCCTGCTCYATGGATGGTATCCCCAGAAGATTCCTTAAGTGTGACAGTGTTCTGCAGAACACATCTTAGGAGCTTTTTCGGTTCACAAAAACACAGTAATAGCAACTGCTCAGGGGACTCTCAAGTTTTTAAAACCSAAAGAGGTCTTACACCTCCCTGCTACCATGCAAAGCTCTGAAATGAGGACATAGATAATTTTTCTGATACTCTTTATCATCTCCTCCCTTTTTCATGTTGTTAATTTTTCTACTCCTTTTATTCCAGAAAGAGGCAAAGATAAGATAAGTTCTGGGGGAGGTGCTGCCTCAGGGGCTGGGAATGCAACTTCTTCTTTATTTGTTCTCCATCTCYTCGGTACCTTTCTGCATAAGTCAACGATGCCTCGCTGTTCTTCTGAACACCGTGTCAGCTGTGCATATGAGYGGGAACTCTCCTCCTCATCATCTTAAGGTGACCATCCCCTCAGGGTGCATGTCCCAAAACAGCCACGATTCTGCCTAGGAGCAGAGCTGGRCAGGCTCCAAACCCCGCTACCCACTGGGGTAGGATGCCAGCAGATGAAGGACTGACCAGGAAGGCTTAACCCAGAATTTGCCATTTTTGCAAGCACGCTTGAAAATCCTTGCAGGGGCCTCATATATCGCCGAGAAGAGATTACAAAGCTTATGAAAAATGCTCATACCTATGTAACATTAAAAGCATCCTATTCGCTTCCCTCACACATTTTTGCTGGTCAAGGCCAATGAAGGGCTTCCTGAAAACCTTTTGAAAGACACATAAATTGCTCATCCAAGTTTGGCAATTCTAACAGCAAAATTGTTTTCTTCTCCCATTTATAGCAATGCAAGGTGGTAGCAAACACCTTCAAAAATGGGACCTCATCCACTCATAAAATGACTGAGGAAAATGCTTCCACAACAGAAGAAGAAGGATTTTCTGCTTCCATAGGAGAGAACATGGTCTCTTGCTCTCGTCTGGCTAGGCAGCACTTGCGGTCCCAGGCTGCTGAGTTTTTAGGAGAGGACGGCAGATCTTTGTCTCTAACTCCCTGAAAGCTTTTCTTGCCTCGTGGGGTATTTCCTTCTATCCTGAAAAGGCTGCAGGARTAGCTGTGCATGCAATACCCAATGCACTCCCTTTTTCCATATCACTTTTCTAAAATGTGCTAGACTTTTTTCTTTCTTTGCTTCTATACCATCAATTCCTACGCTTTCAGAACCAGGTAATACACTATCAGTGGCACAACKTTACCTCTTAAGCAAAGATAAAAGAGACACACAAATATGTGCTATAACTTCTAGCTGAAGTCAGGGTTTTCTCTCATATATCCTTTTGGAGGATCGGTTTAAGTCAGAGATCAGCAAAGAGAAGAATATAAAAAGCAAAAATTTACTGGCAGAGTGAAGATTGTTCATCAGTCATTTGCTCTCTGAACCTTGCTCTGCCCTTCTCATAGTACATAATAGTTGAATTAAGAGATTCTTGTGATAACAACCAATTAGCATTTGAACAGGAATCACGTTTCCCCATGAGAAACTTGCATTTCTGCAGTTCAAGTAGCATGATTTTTTTTTCCTTTTTTTTTTTTTAAAAAAAGAAGATACATTCTGGGATGCTATGCCTGCTTTACACAGTTCTTTATTCCTACTCACTTGTGATCATTTTTCTTGGCTTCCCCGTGTAAAAAACCTGTAATACAGTTTTCACTTTTGYGAGTGCCTGGAGGGGAGCTGGTGGGCTACGTACAGGTGCTGTTATTCAAACAGACTTTTTTTATAATCTCTTCTTGACTGAGATTTTCGCACTGAAACTGCATGTTCTCCCTGTTCTTTTCCTTCTATTCACCTCTAGAGCTAAAGGAGCTCAAGTGCAGGGAGATCGGGATGCAGAGATGTGGGAGATGCATGCAGGGCTATGCAAAACCAGAGGATATGCCCGTTTCACTCTTAGTTAGGGCTGTTTTCCTCCTGCCTGCCTTTAATCGTGTGCTCTGATCTCATSGCTCCTCCACAGAGGGTGGACAGGGGACTGGCTCCAACAAAAGAGGATTTGCCCATGAGTTGAACAGAGATTAATTGCTTAGTAGATGCCTGCCCTATGGGCTACAAAGAAGCTCATGGAATTTCACCCAGATGCTTTAATTTAACAGGCTGAATCTAGATGTTCTTCACTGTCTGCTAGTGAGATCTAAAAATGTCCTAATTCATTAAAAACACTGTCAATGGACTAAGTGACATTCTTTCTGAGATATTTGAGCTTTTATTTCTAGCTAACAACCAACCAAATAAACCTTGTCACTGCAAACAGAAGGGATCTCTTCAAGGTGACCCTGAGCTTTTCCTGGTGCTGGAGACCACAGCATAACTAGGGTGGTACATACACAGCTATAGGGCTGCACTGTGGGGCACAAAGTGGAAGCATGAAGCTGTTGTGRAGCCCTAGGTAGCTAGAAATAAGGATACCCCTCAGGAATATCCACAATGGGAAGAGCACAAGGAGAGTCGGACTGCTACCACATAGTTGCTGTCTACAGGAATCACTGACATTGCTCACCATCCTTCCCCAGCATCAGAGAAAAATAGTCTTTTCCTATTGTACTTCCCTGGAATCACGCATGGATATTTCAGAGGTGGTTGGGGAACTGAAACCCAGGACCTAGAGGCAGCACCAGAGGCCAAAGAGAAGTCAGATAAAACAACGGTAGCAACAGATTGGCATCATGACCAAGACCAGGCACCTCAGCCCTGCATATTCGTGTCCTCAGGCTCCCAGTATGCCCTTTCCCTCTCTTGCATCTCCAACTCTGGGTGAAATTAGCTGTTGTCTGCCACCTTTTCATATCCAGATGTACTATAYGGCCTCCAAGTGTTAACCCTCTCTGAGAACTGATGATATCCGTACGTTCATAACCACAGTGATCATCTCMCCAGCATCCCAGCAAGCTAATAGTGGTCAAGTCCTTTCTATTTGCCCTTGCTCCTCTGCCAATGGAGCTACTCTGCCTGCAAAACAGTGATCTGTGAATGAAGCGATGTACAACTGCCAGGTTTCATCACGACTGAGCCATACAGCACATCCAAAGCAAAGCAACTACCCACCTACCTGRTTTCAAGACACAGAACATGCTATCTTGTCGTACACAATTTCCCCAGAGATTTTGCATCTTTAAGTCTGGTGTTAGCATAAAATTTAAAATGTTGTTTCAGACCACTGTGTCTTAGCCTCTAGTATAGACTCCCTCCTGCTTTCTCACTCTCTGTTCTTGCTTTGGCTTGCATTTGTGTGCTGTAATGCTTGCACACTCCTGGATGCACACAGCCTAACAATATTTTTCATTAAAAGAAATAGGCAGGAGTTCAGGAAGTCTGTATGCTACCAAAGCAGGGGAACATTAGTACTCATGCTAGTTAAATTTTCCAGAATGCATTAAAATAAGGAGAATATGATATATTTTTTTCCTCTCTCTCTTATTTCATTAAAAGATACAGCAGGGGCAGAGAGTGGATGAGTGCTTTTCTTGCTACACAAGAAAGGTATATTCTTTAGGGCATACAGCTCAAAGAGGGAACATTTCATTACAATTGCACCCTACATAACACACATATGGAGCAAACCCAGTTGCAAACAGCAATTACACCACCAGTTCTGGTTTAACAGAATTATTAGAGCTGAACTAAAATGCTGTTATCCCCCTTTCAGAAATGTTATTACCRAGTACTGATTACATCACCCCGAGAAGGGCAGACAGGGACTGCTGTGGACAAGCATTCAGATGATATACTGTGGAATTGTGACCTCATCATTTTCACAAGATTTCCTTGGGGGAAAAAAAATGAAAAAAGAAGAAGAAGAAAAAAAATCTACACTCAGAGAAGCACCATCATCCAAATAACTCAGCACAAGCATCATTCTCAGACGGATCTTGGAGGAATGAAATACCAACTTTGGGGGGGGAACACGCAGCCTACCTGACTCTAAGGCTGTTCATTTCTGCTGGAATGGTTCTTTTGGAGCTATTTTACACTTTTCAGCAAACTGAGACCAAGAATGATTCTTAGGTGTCTGTTGAGCACACAGCAAAACGCTCTGTGTTCTTCTGGAGCTGGGCGACCAACTGCTTCTTCTGTCACTCAAATGCAAACATCTTCGAATGCAAAGAGAGACAGCTTCCAGGTCCAAAGCAAACAGTTCTCAGGCCTGGAGCAGGGCTGGTGAGCAGCATAAGGAGCTAGAAAAATAGCTCTTGCCACCCCTCATCAAGAAGCACTTCGCTCTGCTTGCAGGAGTTGGGTGGCACTAAACATGGGCTGGGGGCTGCAGGCTGGGCCTGTTTTTTCGGACAGGTCAAGCATCTTGATGCCCCCACAGCACGGGGCAGAGATCAACAAACAAATGGTAAGAGCATGCAGCCAAGGCATGTCTTAGAAACCTGACCGTTTTCTTAAAAAGAAAACCAACAAGCAAACAGAAGTCAGCTCACACTTGTGATAAGATAAAGCAGAGTTAAAACCACCGCAGTGTGCTCTTCTGGTTTAATATTGTAGTTCCAGGATCACTGGGTCTCTTCTGTGCATATAAATATAGGAACAAGGCAAATGGGAACAATTCAAATTCCAGTTAAAGTGAACACCAACTTTCTGAAGCCATAGCCTGGACAAAATCTAGTCCCAATCCGTATTGGGAACAATATTCTTCTATGTCCTATAGACATCCTTAGCCTAAACTGCAGAGGTTAGCAAATGCGAGAAGAGTTGCACTCTACCTGTCTTCAGAATGTGATAACCTGTCCATAATTCCACACTTGTTCAAAATAACTCCCTCCTCTTTCTTCTCCTTTCTTTCCCTCTTTCTTCTCCTTTCTTTCCCTCATGCCAAGTCGCTGTCGCATCTTTCCCCTGCTGGCTTCATTCTTTTTGCTCTCCATCACGTGTGACCGCTGGTCATAAAGACTCTGATTAAATTACAGCCCTCAACTCTCCTGTTGCCACCTGGCAACAAATGAGGCTAAACAGATTGCATAGGATGGCCTTGTCCATCTCCTTGCCTGGCTTGCTGTCCATGGCACTGCAGGAACAGTCTTCTAGGCCAGGTTCCCCATGGATCTAATGTTTCCCAAGGCTTTTGCAATTTTCTTTGAAAGAAAGGCAGGCGAAAAGACAGAGCTAAGCCCTATCCACAGTGTCCAGGGCCATCTTGTGCCTACTGGGGCTGGTCTCACTAGCAAACATGGGATCCATGAGAGCAAACATGGGATCCAACAGGGAAATGGCTCTTGCAGTGGGGTGTCACAGAGCCGCGTGCCTGCTGCATCAGGACAGACTCCATCCCAAGCCGAGGGGGAACTTGCGTTCAAAAGAGAACCTAAAATCAGAGCATTATACAGTTCTGCCAGCTCTGGGAAAAAAGTGTATTTTTGAGACTGACTTGAAAATCAGGAGATTTTCATCCATCTTTCCTTTTTTTTTTTTTTTTTTTTTTTTGGTGTGACTTCTGGCTTATGAGCTTTCAGAGACCGTTTGCATCCCATTTTTCAGCCCTCTTTACAACGAAGGATGCTTAAAGCTTGCTATTCACAACTGAATGCTGAAGCTCTCAAGTAAAATTATTGGCCAGAAATTGGACTTTACGGAAAAGGATGCATTTTGGAAGAGTCCCCACAAYATCACAACGATGGGGAATGGTTCTCCAGCGCCAGTTCTGTGTCAGTCCAAACTAGCAGTTGTGCCAAAAATATTCCTACATACTGCACAGCAGAACAAGTCAAATCAAGGTTCGTGTGGCCAGCTTGTGTTCGCGTATCTTTCTGGTATTAGAAAAGATGTAGAAAACAAAGCTAAAAGCTGTACTAAGTTCTCGGATAAGTGTCCAAAGTAATATTTGCTTTCATAAATTGTTTTTTAAATACAGCAGTTGCTCTTGATTCTTGCATAATCCCTGGAAGCTATACGAGTTTTCAGGAATATTGCTTTTTGCTGTTCTGTTAACTTAAATAATGAGTATCTGTGAAAGCAAAATACAGGACTGAGTTGCTGAAGAGTCTCTCTGGCAACACGAAACGTGGATGACAGAAATATAATGGTGAACTTACATTCTGCTGAAACCCTAATTGAAGCACAAAGCAGGAGGATTAAATTGGTAGAAAAATATAATAAGGCACCACTTTGAGGCTCCAAATAGACTTGCATATGATCAGAAAACCCTACTGAGGTTCCTGCCAGAAACAGAGCTACTCTACAAGGTCTGATTTTTTGTCAACAAATCATGCCTTAGGGATCTACGATACAGGGCACATCTTGAAGCTTTCTCTGAAATTGCATAGAGAGAAATATTGAAGTGCTTAGAAATGAAGAAGGGTCATTCCTTCCTTCTACAATATGGCAGAATCTTGGAAGAGACAGCGGAAAGGTCCCCTCACGAAATCAGTGATTAGGGCTCACACCAACAAAGGTCTTCCTCGGTGACGAAGCCCTCCCTGCTCCTCATCCCCTTTGCTGACACTGCTCCACTTTGCATAAAAAGAAAGAAGTCCAGGCCTAGACAGATGAGGGATAAAGGACCCTGATTCTTCTGCTTTGGGAAATGAGGGTCATTCTCCACCCTTGCAATTTAGAGAAATGCCATTGTGTAAAACGCTGTGCAAACACAAGTAAATCAAGACTGACTAATAGGTCTATAAAAAACCTCGGTCTCAAAATTTACTGCATTGTATCCTATTGTAATCCTTGCCAAGCGAGCACAAGAAAACCACTAGCAAACCTGCAAGCAACCAGACAGGCCTGGAGCTCCTGCTCTGAGGAGTCTCAAATACTTAGTAGGCTGGCTGGGACTGAAAATCAGTTGTTCCCACTGGTATCAGGGAGATGTGTCCTGTTGCAGCCCTGCATGTGCAGCAGGGATACTATGGCATCTATATTGCACCTGGGTAGTATTAGATGAGACATGAGTCCAGAGCAGAAATCATGACCAGCTTCCAAACAGGTATATAAGGCAGTCATGTATGGAGGGGAACCTTCTCGCTCAAGCTGTCAAAAATATGACGTAGCAGCCCTTAATCTTCCTTCTGTCCTTAAACACACTTTATCATTGTGTAGTCAGTGTATAGAAATGGCTGGAGTTTTGTATGACTCAGGAGAGTGAGAAAAACTTTTTCTGTTCTTGCCAGGCCATGAATCAGTTCACTTATCCTTAGTACTCACATATTTGTACTTGCCACATAATACCTTCTTAGCGAAATGTAATGGAGACTGAGAACTGTTTTATCAGCCTACCAAATTCCATAGCGAGGAAACAATTACTGCACGCTGATTTAAACTATTCCATACCAAGAATATCAGTCATGATTAAATGCTGTGGGTTTTTGCAGGAAAGTGTGCATGGCTTTATCTACCTAAGTGCTCACCTAGAATGCCCACCCAGCTCACGGAGGAGGCATGCTTAATTGCCTTGCTTGCAAAAGAGAAGTTGAGACTTTGTCTCTTCCTTCCTGCAAGGAACCTAAACTCCAGACTACGGTTTTTCTGTTCCCTACAAAGTGTGACTTTCCAATCTCCTTCCTCCATTCCTTTTCTATGTTGCACCAATAGGYAAGGGATTGAGTGGGGACATCAACACTGGATCATCATCTCCAGAGGCAACATAGCTGTGTCTGCAAGAGGTGATGAACTCTAATGGCTGAATTTAGGTCCAGCAGACAATAATTCTGAACCATAGCATTTCAACATTTGCTGACAGTTAATGGCATGTGCTTTTCCCCATAACCCTTCCTGCTGGCAGGTCTGTGCTGGGCTGAGATAGGGGGATTTGGTGGCATTCAGAACTATCCATTCATGCTTAAACCCAGTCCCATTTGGAAAAGAACCACATATCTCTCAGGCTTCAGTGCATGAATCTGTGCTGGTCTGTTGTGAGATTACTAGTCTTTGGCAGGCTTCCCTGTTTCCACCTACTTAGCAGCAGTAAAAAAGAAAATAAAAAATCAACACTTCTCTGGCAGTATTCTCCAGAGAGCAATTTCAGGAGTGTGACAGAACAGAAGGTGTGAAACACATCATCAAACCAACCATCGGTTCCACGGCGTTTCCTTGGCATCATAGAAAGATCAGTGCCTGGTGGAAATGCCATGGCACTGCTGGCTTACCAGGATCTGCCCCTCTGTGCTAGCCCTCAAAATACAATTTTTATTATTGCCAGTAAAAGGCCCCAGGCTTTGTGCTGACCTGACAAGGTGGGGTCTCAGAGTTGGCCTGTRCTTGCTTGGGCTCAAGCTGATTTTAGCTTGTTTTGGTTGTGCTATCAATGCAGTGACTATCATCTACCCTGGGTGCTATTGGTGTTGATATTTTTGCAATCAGTGTAATAGTAACTGTTTGTTGTATTTTGATTGCAATATTAAAACATCAGTTAGACTGACTAAATCTTTAGCTCCACTCACCTCCGTATGAGGCGAGTTCCCTTTGGCCATAAAATCATTTTGAGTATAATATCGTATGCATGGCTTGGTCATAAATCTGTTACCTTTCTCTCAGTACTAATTCCCAGATAGGCATGCAAGAAATTCAGAAGTTTCCACTCAGACAAAATCCCAGCTTAGATCTACATAAAATTATTTGGATGACTCATTATAGAAACTACTTAATTATGTCATAAATATATCTGTTGCTCTCTCCATGAGAACATTAAATTTCATGGCAAACTAGTTCTCCCCAGTAGWCCTGAGCAGGAAAGGGTGGACCTCACAAGCCTTAGCCCCATGCAACTTACTGCAGGTAGAACATCACTGTACTTCACTGTCTACTCCTACTTGGCTGGTGGTTTTCACYTCCCTTTATGCTGAAGTGGAGGAACCAGCACAGAGGCAAAGGATGCTTTCTTAAGCAYAACTTGGATTTCTTAAGCACAATTTTGGATTTGCTGGCACAGTTACAGTCGCTTTGTCTACTTTGATTTGTTTCCTCTCCAGATGAGGTTGGATATCGCTTCCTTTATTTGCGGGCAAAACTCTGTTGTATTTTAGTCTGCTTRCTCAGTAATGAGTACTGGAGTTATACCTTCGAGCCTCTCACAATAGATCTTTGTTGTTAAGGAGTCTTAGTTCCACTGAATATATCTCATATTCTGCTTTTAATTAAGGTTACCAACAGAGGTGGTAGACCTGCCACAGTTAACTACAAGTGAACTTAGATAACTACAAGTAATCCAAGATATCTCAAGTGGCTTGCATGCTAGACATGTTTGCTATGTCAAGAGAATGGGCTGACCTCTATTTCCTGAAGACAGGTGCCAAGACATGGGAATTCATACAGAAATCAGAAATAATCAGTAATCAGTAATCATTGAACCCAAACATGTGTTTGGGGATCTTAGGTTTCCACCACTTCACTGATGACCATATATTGACAGGTATCTTTGGAAATGTAATAGGTAGAAAGGTTTTCAACCAAAGAATTGTAACAGAGAAAGCTGTTCACACTAATAAACTGAAGTGTTACACTGACAGAGCCCTTCATTTACAAAACTACAGCCAGGTTCCCTCTCCTAGGTTGCCCTCTCCCTTGTGCCTATGTGTTCTCCTGATCCAGTGCCGTCCTGGGGCCAATGGGTCCTCTGTTACTAAGATGACATGAGTTTATAGAGCTCGCTCTTCATGTTCCTTATTTAAAAGTTTTTGGCCTGCAGCCAATGGAGGGATAAGACAGAGCTGGGTTTCTTCAGTTATTTTATAATATAGATTTTTTTTCTGCCCATTTTAGCTTGGAAATTATAGTCTATATCTAACCTTCTATTTACAGATGCAGCTACCTCCTTTCCTGTTTTCTGCAGGAAAGCTCCTTCCTTTTACTGCAGGCACCTCTTTCCTGAACCGTGTTTTTTAAACCTTTCTATGGAAACAGCCCCAATTACTCACATGAAAAAATAACCTGAGGGAAGTGCTGAATGCTTTTCTAATTTTCTGTAATGTGATTTAGCAAGTGGGAACAGAAGGAAAGGGTTAATACTTTGTGACAACAAGTGCTCAGAAAATTATCTCAAGAATCAATACACTAGAGAAACATACTTCTGCAGAGGAGATGAGTATGCTCTTGCCAAATTACAGTGAAAACGGAAAGCCTCCAGAAGATAAGAGAGATAAAATGAACTTTGAATCAACCTGCAGTTTTTAGTCTTGAATTAAGATTTTTTATTGATTCAATGGGCATCTGAAACTTTGGTTATTCTTGTTGTAACAACTCTAGAGACAAGTTAGTGAAACTGGATTTTTACCTGTAATTTTAACAGATCTTAAAGGTAAATATTAATCCCAGGAATGTTCAAAATGTACAATTTACAGTGCATTTATAGTAATCCTATTGAATGAAGAAGCTAAAAAAAAATCAGARAAAGTCCCCAAATTTATTTAGTTTATGAGGTCACTTCTCAACAATCAAAAATTTTTGGAAATACATTCCCCATGTATTACTATTACYACTGACAATGCAGAACACACAATTTTGCAGTGACTTACAAGGGAAGGAGTGATGACATCTTAGTTTTCCTTCAGGATAAGTCAGTAAAATGAAATGTATCTAATGCCCTTCCAATTACCTCTTGACAGCCAAAACCTTAAAACACATTTTCTCAGAAAATCTCTTGGAGATAGAAAATAAAAGGAGAAGAACCTGTAAATATGTCTTAAGCCTAGGCATTTTCTGAAGAGCCAGGTACTATCAGGAAGAAAGAAAATAACTTTCTTGTTGCAGTAGRAAAAAAATCACAAGTTTGATATTAAAAGATGAGAATTTGGTAAAAAGAGGCTTTTTTTTTTTTATTACGATGGGAGGAAACACTAACTAATGAACTACTACTACTAACGAACCTCAGTGAAAGTGGAATTGAAGAGATTTTAGGAAGAAAGAAAATGATGTTGACYGAACAACATGACTGATGAAGCACTTCATCTTTGCCCAGAAGCTGGGAAGAGCAAGATGGTTTCAGGTGCTCTCTCCTCACATGCAGAGCCAGTGAGAAGGTTACAGACTACAGAATCACAGAATATTCAAGTTGGAAGGGACCTCTAGAGATCGTCTAGTCCAACCTTCCTGCTCAAGCAGGCACACCTACAGCATGTGGCACAGGGTGGCATCCAGGTGGGTTTTGAAGACCTCCAGAGAAGGAGACTCCACAACCTCCCTGGGCAGCCTGTGCCAGGGCTCTGGCACCCTAACAGTAAAGAAGTTCCTCCTCACCTGGAGATGGAACTGCCTGGGTTTCAGCTGTCCCAAAGACGTTCAGCTCTCTGAGCTCCATCCTATCTTCTCATTCRGAATACTAGAACTGATTATGTCACTAATACTAAGCAGCTCTCATCTATCTAAGGATGATCCTTATTCTGCTCATGTCAGGATATTGCAGTAGAGAGATCAAATTTCAGTTTTTCCTGAACCTTTTATAATTTCATTCACTCTCTTAAAGCTGTGGAGAAAAAAAAAAAAGTGCCTGGGTAAAAAATAGAGTGGCAAAGGTTACGGTGTGTTATATGCTAGAGGTAAGCGAATTCCTTTAGACTCCTGGTCTAATGAGGTTCTCTCATGAAACTCTTCTATTTCTGTTGCTGTTTTCTTTTCTTTGTGAGAGAAGGAGCGCAAACCAGCAGATTCAATACTGGAATCATTAGTAGCTGCCTGTTTATTAATCTCCCCACCACTGGTGCTCCTCACTCCTGCTGTGCTGCTGTCATCAGTAATGTTCCTCTGAAATCACAGAGCCATGGGTACATTCAGCTGCACAGCAAGGCTCCACTTGGACCTGTCTCAAGCATTCAGCAGCGCATCCAGGGCTTCCGATTTCACACGGGAGTGGAAAGTTCATGCACTCAGCAGGTGCTTGCCACCAGAGGAGATGCGGAGAAGCCAACGCTTGGTGGAACTGCAGGCACATTACAACTGGATGTTCTTGACGTTAATAAGGTCAAGATGCATTAGCCTGTTTTTGTTTTAGAAACCTTTTCTTTTTACCAGGCTGACTCCTTTGGAAGCTCCCCCTTCTGTGTCTTGGATTTTTGTGTCCTCTACTTACTCCTAAATCACCGGCAGGTAGCACTTTGCCACTCAAGTGTATCTAGCAGTTGTAGATATATTATCTTTGTGTTGGTGCTCTCTGGTCTGCATTGGCACCCTGGGACATGTGCAGCTATGTGCTCATCTCTTGGTTTCTAAAGTAATCTGTATGCTTTTTTTATTGCACACAATGAGACTTGACAATTTCCCAGGACTGTAAATTCCKAGAGGAAACTGCAAGTTGCACTGGTGCTGCCTGTTTACTTGTTTAAATGCTTCTAAAGCGTGGTTTCTGGGTATTTGATGTGGTTTTATATGATAATTCCAGTGCTTACTCATAAAGATCTCCATAGCTAGGGGGAATGGTGGTAAATACTGCCATGCAGAGCTCCACATCCGAGTAACATCCGTTTAGGGGGAAGGGTTAGATAAGAAGAGATATGTCAGGAAGACATCCCCAAAATACCATGAAGCAATCCGATGGCTCAGCTTGCCCAGTTGCTAATGAGAGATCCAAGACCACCCATTCCCTATGTTGTTCTTTGAAACTGTGCCCTGGAGAGCCTTTTAGCATGGGTTGCTCCAAGCCTAATCCACTTTCCAGTGATGCTGTGGCTCTGAATACTGTGTGCAACCTCTGGAACTGAGCAGCTGCTCAGGAAGCCAACAGCAGCATAACCAGCTCAGCTATGTCTCCTCTGTTAGAAATCTGCTAGCCTAATTTGGGGAGAGTCTAATATTGCCCCTCTAATTAATTTGTTCTCTTTGCCTGCAACTGAACTGGCTTTTGTTCTTTGGGAGCGCCTCAAAAATTAGATGCCATACCTGATAGAATTTAATTATATAGGCTGGGAGAAAGTGATTAAGGGCAAAGGGAGGGTTGATCATACTGCACACATACTTCTAGCGTATTAGAAAGGAAGGTAGAGGCTTTTTTTTTTTTGCAGTTTGAGGGAGAATACTAAGAAGCGATTGTCACCAGTAGGAACTTTCAGACTAGAGATAAACATAGATATCCAAATGCCTTTGGAAGGATCAGATGTGTATTATTAGAGTTGTTCAAATCTATTTTAGATACCATTCGAGTGAAATGAGGTCTKCATGTCACCCTTTCAGTTGTGCAGCCATTCTTGATTCTGATGCTCCTGTATCCTCTCAGGCACTCAGTGCTTCCACCACAGGGACAGCAGAATGCAAGAGAACAATCACCCAGGGTGGTGGACACAGAGATGTTTGCTCATGATCTCTGCTAGGAATGGCTAGGCCTAGAGCTTGGGAAGTCTTAGGTCCAGTGGGAGAATTTGGTTACCCTAGGGGCTAAACATCAATGGGATTCAAGAGTGAAGGCTCTAAGGTCAAACTGCCACAGATAAACTGCAAAACTGAAAACTGTACAAACTCCATCAGAGCGTGGAAGTGGACACAGCTGGGCCATCCTCTGCCCTCTGGCATTGGAACAGCTCTTATCCAGAAGAAAGTGGTGGGATCCTATAAAAGGGTGGCTTAGGAAAAGACAACAATATAAGGAAGAGAGGAGAACAGGAGGAAGCTGTAAAAATGAGTGATTCTCATCGTAAGGCATCAACAAGCCCCATCAGCAGGTGGTAGTTTCCCAAGATAAAGGTGGATGCAGCCTCCTTGAGCACAATGATGGTCCAGGGATAGGCTCAGCATGAGACTTAAAGGAAAACTCAGTGGACAGAAAGGTGACAGAGAATCTGCCTCTGCTCCCAAACTGRGTGGATCGTCCCATAAAGGAGCATTAGGGATGATGGAAGGGTTCTCTGTATAGGGACTTGGTGGAGGGAATCTCCTCAGCTGTACTTTCACACCCTAATGTCACCATTCACACAAGTCCTAACATAACTGGAAAGGAAGCAAATTGTGTCAGAACATTCTGCCTTAAAGCATATATAGTAAGCAGCCTGCCACATCCCAGGAAAGGTCTTTTTAGTGGTGCCCAATGACAGGACAAGAGGGAACAGTCTGAGAAGGTGACTGAGCACTGGAACAGGTCRCCCAAAGAGGTTGTAGGGTCTTCATCTTCAGAGATAATCAAAATCACAGAAACACAGAATCGCAGAATGACTAAGGTTGGAAGGGACCCTTGGAAATCATCTAGTCCAACTCCTTGCACAAGCAGGRTCATCTAGAGCACATTGYACAGGATCGTATCCARGGAGATTTTGAACAGCTCCAGAAAAGAAAACTTTACGACCTCTTTAGCTAGTAACATCCCCTTTCAGACTCTTCTTCAGGCCCAGATCTGYCAAGCCTTTCCTCAGATGATAGATGGTCCAACTCCCTAATCATGTTTGTAGCCCTGTGCTGGATGCCAGAAAGCTGGGACACAGAAAGAGGTGCTGCAGTCCTCCTGAACTGAAACACTGACATACACAGGTGTATCCACCTGTGTCACAGGTCACACACAGTCCTGGATGCTCCCACACATATATAATCTACCCAGCAAAGAGGACAAAGCTACCTGACCTGCTGAGCTCACTGAGCACAGCCACACGCTCCAGGAGCTCCTGTAGTAGCTGTTCGCAGATTTGTACAGGAGAATCAGAGGCTGCTATGGAAATGATGTGCTTCACAGCTCACATGTGAATATGTGTTTCACAGTTCACCCACTATCTATGCAGATGGCTGCTTTGCCGCCAGCTGGTGGTACTCAGACAGAATGCATAGGTGGGTGTGCTTTTGCTGTTCTGCCCACTGATGCACCATTAACAGACTATAGATCTGCTCAAAACAATGAGCTTTTGGATGGGGAGATCTGGTTGCACTTCGTGCTCCTGTACAGCCCAGTTCTGCCAGCTTGGAGGATGAGAAAAATGAGTCCTTCCAGAGTTTGAGAACATGATGACATGTTCTCTGACAGCTTAATCCCACATGAATATCACAATTCAGAAATTAAGTCAGACACAAGTTAGCAAAGCCTTTCAAGACCCATAGGGTCTTCCAGATTTCTCCCAGTCAACTGCAGCTGTCCATGAGCTAATGGACTGCATGTCGAATAGTGATTCCTACTTACAGAGCAGAAATAACAGGACTGGGCACAAGCTTCCTTCTAGCAAAATGTGTCCTGTACTGTTTTTCACTCTGCAGTCTATCCTTGGATCATTGGTTCATTTTCAAACTCTTCAGCTGTTATGGAAATATTTTCTCATTTTACCTTCCAATGTGCATCCTTTTGGCCTTTACCAATAATTTCTATGGGTTCTAGCTGTACACATAAGATTTCAACGTAATTAATTAGCTCTCTAAGGAGGGAGGTGGGAAGGATGGAGAATGTGGCAAATTGAGAAGCTTGGAAAGGGAAAGCCCTGAGAGTCACAGTATGAGAGAGATCAAACATTGAGCTAGAGCTAGATTTGGCCATCATGTGTAATGGTGCATTAAACTGTCTGGCCTGCATGGTACATTTGTTTTGCTGCTTCCAAGGCATTTCTGCTAGTTTTATAGTTTTATGGCTGCTTAACAGTCATACCATTGACCACTCACAGTGTTGACTAGTACATGACACCTCTCACATGGCTCTGCTGTCAGTGATGACAATGACCAAGAACAATCTCTTGTGATTAGGTAGTCACCAGAGTCCTTGTGCTTGACTCATTCTGTTGGTTTTCTTTTAGAAATACGAATTAAACTGTGTATGTAATAAGGCAACTTAAGAACCAACTGCAGAAGGTTCTGTAGGAACCAACTACAGAAGGGCAAGAAATTTAGACTTTAGTTTGTTTTGGTAAATTTCTCATGGTAGGTTTTAGAGGAAAACACAGATTTATCAGGGTGACCTATATATGTCCCTTCTCTAGTCCCCACTGCTGTGGCTCAATACTGTGGCTTTTCTGTTCTCCAACCCATACATGAAAGACAGTTATACCCAATTTTACACCTGTTGGCAGCTGGAACTTGGACTTGAAGGCAGGAGAAGCACAGTGAACCAACTTGGATTCCTAAGGCAAGTTCAGCCTATTTGGAAAGAAGTACAGCTGCAAAAGGCAATGTTCTTCCATAGAGGACTAGGGACAAACCCCAATGCACAGTGATATGCAACTGCATCCAGGCTGTGTCATCCCAAGTCAACATTCCCTCTGTGCTCAGAGAACTGCTAACATGAGCAAAATAAAATACGAGGTGCTTGGAGACTAAATTCGCTGCCTCTAGRTGCTGTGTGTGTGTGAACTATGCCCATCTGTGCCTGCTCCACAAGAGAGAAGGGACCAGAAGACAGCAAAAGGAGCTTGCTCTTCAATCTAGCACAAATATTTATCTTCAGAGATCTCAGAAAAAGCTGGATGGACTTGGGGGTTGAAACTGCACATACATATGGTGTCTGAACATTACAAAGAAAATAAGACTTTCTGTCAAGCCAATCCAACATTTCACTTTGGTTTTCAATTATTTTTGTACTTTTTTTTTTTCTTAATTCAGAGTACGTTGAATTCACAGCTTATTTTTAACAATAAGCCTGTTATTCTCTTCTCAATCTCTTTTCTGTTTGGAGAATGTCAATCTTAAATGCAGAGTGTTGAAAAGAAAACCCACAAAAGCCTGCTTGCGGGTAAGTATAACAAAACTACCTTTTGCTCCTAGAAAGATCAGCCCAGTATAACGTGAAGGGCAGAAGCCATCACGGGAATGTTTGCAGTGCTCTGCAGCCAGAGTTCAGTGTGTGCAACAACCCTAAAATACTAAGAAAAATTGCCTTGGGATCCCAGAGTATCTTCATAATAGGTAATGATATTAAGAATAAAAGATATATATATATATGTATATGTGTGTGTGTGTATATTTGTATATATATACATATATTTATAAACTTTAACTACTGCAGATGGACATAATCCTGCACCTGCTTGTAACAGAAAAGCTGAGCATCACCAGAGTTAAAACACGAGCCTGAAATGCAGGTCTGAGAAACTGGCAGTGTTACTGCTCCCATTCTGCTCAGGGAACTGAGATCAGGAAACCTACTTCTGTTATTTAGCTCTGTCACAGATTCTCACAGGATTTTGTGACAGTGCAGATTGTTCAAGAAGGAAGATTCTCAGATATTCCATACATGAGATCCTGGCAGTTCCCTGTTGAAGGGAAATAGGGGGATGCTCTCACTGCTTGATGTACAAGTGGTGGCAATCATATGTTGAGCTGTAGTCATGGAATATTCACCTGCTCACATCCATGACAGGGCAGGAGTGTAGGTGCATGACCTCCTGTGATGTCTCTAAAAGGCTGCAGTGTTATAAATTCAAAGTGATGGCTAATAGAAATCACAAACTGCGCGCTGTGGGAGATCCTAAATCCCCCATACTCCCTRGTGGGAGTTTTTGTGCTGCTGAATTGCTTCCATTTGTGCCTTCTCCTTTCTGTATGTTACTTGAAAAAATACCCACTTGTATGTGGGTGATACAGGCCTTTATATGCAAATATCACTGGCCTAAAGTGAAGGAGAGATCTGGGTTGGGACCCATCCTTCACAACAAGGGAACAATTTGTGCTTTCTAGGATCATAATACTGATGTGCAGTTGGCGCAAGTCATTGATAGTCTCCAAGAATGAAATAATTAGGCTCCACATTCGTCATCAACATCACACAGTGGTGTCTTAAAAGCAAATAAACAGCAGAGAGCTGTGAGCTGCTCCTTTCCCTGCACTGCTGCAGCCCCTGTAACATGCTATGCAGCAAATGCTCCACTCCAGCGTGCTCTCCACCCCTGCTACTGCAGGAGCAAGGGGATGAGTCCTTGGGGAGCCATTGTCCTTTAATGAGAAGCAGCCAGTCACAAAGTGTATTGTTCAGACACACTATAACAACAACAGCAACAAAAGAAAACAGAACAAAGAAGTTGTCTTTTTGCTACAAGGATTCATGTGCTTCTTGGACATGTTGCTTTCCAGGATCAGCTAATCTCAGGCTAGGCAACATGCCCTCAACAACATGGTCCCAAGGAAGCCTGCTGAATAGAGATGGAGAGCTGATGGTGGTGTCACCTCCATACCATTTTTCTTAGGTCCAAATATCAATGAGAATCCTATCATCATTTTCTCCATCTTGCCTGTATTGAAACCTCATACTTATATTCTGTTTCATCCTACCTTCTCCCATTTCCCATTCCTCAGTTTCAGGCTTAGATCATCCAAAATCTCAAGGATTTTCAGTAATTTGTCAGATTTCATCTCAGTACATCAAACAAAAATGGGCAGCTCCTGCTTCACTTACATGACACATAGCCATGGAGRAGAAAGGAGGAGAAAAAAGGAGGCAGTGCAGAGACATAAGAGGAAAGCAAGTTGAGGAATAAAGCAGAAGAGAGAGGCAGGAATGAGATTGGTGTAATTTAGCCAAACTCTGCTAAAGAACAGGCTGAGAGCAGCTATTTTTCCAGGAGTCAAACACTTCAATAGCCATGTCTAAAACACTGGGCTCTTTTAAAGCTCGTGTTAGGCTTTCATCCCTTTGCATTTAGGCAGAGGTTTGGCCCCCAAAGTATTACATCATCATGAACACAGAGTTTTGGTCAATCTATTCCTGCATTGTTACTTTATTTTTACTAAGATTTTCTTAATCAAACATAGAAATCATTTTCCCTTCTGTCTCCAGGAAGCTATGGATTTGTTTACAAGATCCAAGCACTTCTTCCATTCTGACATTGCATTTCCATCTGTTTCTGATGATTCAACTCTGGTTCCAGCATTTCTTTGTTTCTTTTGGCCTTATACATAGTTAGCACACTGAACTACAAAGGTACCTCGCTCAGCTGACGAGGTGAACACTAACTGGGTTACTTCATGTACCACTGCCTCTCTGTACTGTCTACCAAGCTGCTCAAAATTCAGCACAGCCCTCTTCTGACAACTTTTGACAGGATTCCAAAATGAAGGAAGAGTAACAGTTTCTATTCCGTTTCTGATGTGATGCTCATGTTCCAGTCCAAGTGTTACGAAGGAGTAAACTCTGTAATACCTTTCCCAGGTCTTGCCTCTGCAGCCTAATGTCACCTGCTGAGATGAGTGATCTAACCCAGCTCTCAAGAGACTAGAAGTAAGGTAAGCGATCAGCCATCCATGCACTAGAGACCTTGCCCTTAAGAAAAGCAGGAACAGTTTATCACTTCCAAACGAACAGCATAGCTTGACAGATGTCAGCTGCTGCAGGTGCCTTTGGTAAAATGATTCCACTGTGCTGAAAGGGAAACTCCAGATATCACAGAATGACACAGAATCAAAGAATGTTCAAGGTTGGAAGAGAACTCTGGAGATCATCTAGTCCAACCTTCYTGCTCAAGMAGGGACACCCAGAGCATGTGGCACAGGGTGGCATCCAGGTGGGTTTTGAAGACCTCCAGAAAAGGAGGTAGTTTTCACAAAGCAACTTGCTTCCAGGCCTGTTCTGCACTTTAAATTGCTGATAGGAATGTGCAGGGCATACCTCAAGGCAGAGCAAGTAAAATGCTTGAAATCATACATTTAATAGCCTGAATGTATCACTGATGGCTCCTGCATTTTGTGCTTGGCATTAGTTGCTCTTAGAGGTGTCAGCAGAGAGGTCTGGAGTGGAGTGAAAATGGCTAAATGGAAACAAAGGGAAATCTATTTCACTTCCAAATAGGTAAAACTAAAAGARAAAGTTATATTATAAATATAATCTTGCTGAGTTAAGAAACAGGTAAACAAGTCTAGCTTAAGAGGTTATTGAGAAGAGATGAAAGGACTGAGGAAGCTTCCCAGAGCTGAATGAGGAGGTTGTAAGGACTTACTAATGGGAGTTTTCTACCACCACTGAAGCAGCAAAACACTAGTAAACTTTAGTGTGTTTAAAGGAGGCTGGAAGTATATCCAACCTGGCTGCAAAAGGCCAGTGTGCTAATATAGTAGATTTTAAGAATGAGCAAGTAGTTGGACTCCACTATTTTGATGTATCATAGGTGACATATCAAAGTTCTTTTGAAGGCAGAACATACTTCTTGTCTTTGGCCAGTTGGAGATTAGGGAATGAGAAAACAGAAGGGATTCACTTATGTCTATGTAAAGGTGCAGGATTCTCCAGGATTTCTTCATGTCAAGCTTGAAAGGAGAACACATGAGCTGCAACTCTAAGCTATTTTAATGACTGGTCCTTTTCCAGGCTTTTGGCCCATCCATCATGCTGCCCTGTCCAGAGCTCTACATGCTGGCTGAGAGTTCCTAGTCTGCTGTGTCTTTCACTGCTGATATTTCCAATTGCATTTGATCGGCCACAATGGTGACTGCACCATTTAAAGGCTGTGTTCCAGATGGCTGGGCTGTATGTGCCAAGACTGTCCAAGCACTCTTGGATCCCTCTTTTCTACATCATGGGCAGCTGAAAAAAAGTACCCCAGCACATGCCTATTCCACATTAGCATGGAAATGCTTTATTGCCCATGGTGTCAGGAGATGCCATGGAGCTAAATTGCACAAGACAGCCACTGATGCATTATGGCACCCAAAATTAACAAGAGGGATATTTATACTTTCACTGTTGAAGTCTTGGAATGAGTCCCTTTTTGTTTGGCAGCACTCCCTCAGAATTGCATTAGAAAGCTGCCGACAGTTAGGGCAGATGCTTGCAGAAAGTAAGAAAGAAAGTACAAAAGTAATTCTGGGCAGTGTGCTCTAGGTGACCTGCTTGAGCGAGTCTATGGCAGTCTTGGGTTGGACAAGATCATCTCAAGAAGTCCCTTTAAACCTCACCCATTCTGTAATTTCCTGTCAGGAAAAGCTCTGTCAGAGTTCCCCAATGGCAATTTTTTAACCAGGTATGCTGTGGCTAAGTGAAATCATTGTAATGATAGACACAGAAGGGTGCCAAGGGCACTTATAAAGTGGGACTGCTCTTTTATCAACTCTCCAAGTTAGACTGTAGAGCAGATCAGTCTCTGTGATGCATTCTGTCTCCGGGCAGGGTACAGGAGTGATGCCATGTGTAAATCCCTACTCTGGGAACTGGGTTGGGAGTTACAGCTTCAACYACATAACGGGCCCAGATTTAGCCTACTCCTTGGAACACGTGTGATTATCTTGTCACACTGCTCAGAACATGGGCTCAGCAGGTATTTTAAATTTTGCAAGCAGACAAAAGCAAGAATGGTTTTAACCCATGAATCTGGAGTTCATGTCAGAACCTCTTCAACTCCAGATGAACTACGACACAATGCAGAATCCACACACAGTCCTGTGAAGTGATCTGCAGGACTCTGTGCCTCAGTAGCCAAGATAAAGCTGGGGACACCTGCCTTGGCTGGGGGCACCTCACCTGCCAGGCTGAGCTGGGTTTTGCCCTCCTTCTCTGGAGGTCTGTTGGCAAACGGAAAGCTGGTCTTCAGGGCAGATACCATGTCACGCTGCTTTCTGGACTATTTTCTGTTTGGCTGAATTGTTAATGTGATAGTAATTACTTAGGAAAATTCCTTAATCAAAATCACATTTGTGGAGGTAATGAGCAAATAGGTCAAGGAGAACAACTCCTCCTTCTTAACTGGGAGCAGCTTCCCAGAGAAGCCGCAGAGCTGGCTGCCTTGAAGGACCATCAGGGAAGCCCTGATGGGGCAGGGATGTGCTCCAAGGCATGTTTGCAAAGCAAACAGTCTAAAAACAAGATTGCCCTTTCAGGAGCTTTGTGCACTGGGGATGCTGTAATACGCACAGCCCTGATTCATGCAGCACAGACCATTCTGCAGAATATTCCAGAAGGGGAAATCCTTAGTCACTGAATGGATCTGGTCATCAACCTACGGTGCCCTGAGGTCTTAGAAGAAATCCGGTTTACAACATGAACGAGTTGTTCTAGTTCTTGGACAGCTGACATCGATTAGAGACCTGGACAGTCTGGACATGGCAAGAACAGAACAGATTTTCTGCAACACTTCCTATTCTRAACAACCAAATACAAAGATGAAGTATCTATGACTAAGGCCTCAGTTCTTAAGGAGGTATTCAATATATCCCTGCCTTGTTCCCTATCTTAACAGCTGTCCAACAGTTGACCTCCCTCTTTCAGGTTTTGGAAAGCTTTTTCCTAGTTAAGCCATGTGTCATCGGTTTGTTATTCTAGAGTGCTCCCATATTGTGAAAATACACATTGCCACTGTTTTCTAGTAAACTGGGCTGGCAAATTGCACCTTACTTATACCTTTAGATCATCATAAATATGACAGTTTGGCTCCAGTAACTCACAGTGAATGTAGGCATAGCTTTCATTACTCCAATTGGCATTATTGCATAAATAAAAGGTTGTATTAGAAAATATTGTCAAGGCAAAATCAATTACACATCAATGGATTACAGTAAAGTAGATCTCTCCTTCAAAGGAAGAACTACCCTCTTTTCCCATCCTACCTCTAGATCTCRCTGTGGGAGGCCACTTTCTCCAACGGAAGGATATAGGAATGAATGGAGTTCCCCTATAGTCTGCCTCCTGCTGACCCTGGAGCTAAGGCAGTCTCTCTTCCTCAGCTGCTCGCACACCATGCAGTACCGCAAGTGCAAGAACATCAGTTATAGCATCAGTTGAGCTGCTCTTTGAATGTGGCAAGGTTGAAGGTGTGAGCTCAGTCAGTGTCATACCAGTGCCACTCTGCTCTGAGCACTCACTCTGGAATGAGATGGGGGAACCTGGGCTGGTTCATGGGACCTTCATCATTGTACTTGCCTCCATCTCTTGGTTTCTGGCCATGGGTACCATCACCAGCAGAGCRACGGATTATCTTTTGCTAATTGAAAGTGCCCCAGAAAAGCCTAAGTGCCTGATTTATGAAGGACAGTGCAATTAACCTCATAAACAATTCAAGATCGTAAATCAGGAAAGGGCCAGCCAGCAGCAGACAGTGAAACATTAATGATCTTACAGCTGCTCAAAAGTAAATATTTCATTAGCTCCACCAAGTACCATTCTGGCAATTATGTTAAACCAATGTTCACTGGTGACACCCTGCAACTCAATACAATTCTTGGACAACATATGTGCAAGCAGAATTAAATCTGCTGAGTGACTGAGCAGCTGGGGTCTGAAACCTTGCACGTGTCTGTAAGTTGGGGCCCATGGGAGTATGTGTGTGGTGTGCAACTGTAAAGAGGTGAGAACAGGAGTTTAAAGAGGAACATTTGCACCTTGGTGCAGAAACCAGCCTTACTCAAGCCTACCATGGGATCTCCACGATAGCCAAGGCCTGGTAAGTACTTCGAACTCATCAGTACTGGAGAAGTTCAAGCACAGGAGAACCAGACATATCAAGATTATTACATTCTCCTACAGCGAAGGAACTAGATTCACAATGAGGACCCCTTGCCCTTCTCACTACTAATATGCATAACTTGATGATGTAAAGATCCTTGATCATTTTCCTGGTTGAACTCTGCGCCAGATCAACCATGCTGTGGGGAAAGGGGACTCACTCCAGATTTATCCTGCCTCAGACACTTAGATTCTTCGTTATCTAGTCATACTGATCCTTGACTTGGCATTTGAAGACCAGGGCATTCACTCCATGGGATCACGGCTTTGGTCTCCTGTGCAAAATGCTTCTTTTTCATACTGGGCCCATCTAAAATATATTTAGATACAGAGAAACCCAAGTGCTGAGATAGTAGCACATCAGGAAGTAACAGTGAGCTGTGGAATGACAACGGAGATGAAAACAGGGAGATTTAGAGGCATGTTGAAGAGGATTGGCTAAATAAGCACTACTGGCAGCATGCTAGGGTTGAAAAGTGGTCAGAAGTGACTGACACAAATGGTTCTGCCAAAGCTAGGGCTAAAATGAAAAGTAGTACTTGAGACCCTGCATGTGATGTGAAAAGAGACATTGCGGGGACACCAGAGAGTCTGCAGCAGTAGTACAACTGGGAAATGAAGTGCAAGAAGTTGTATGATGTTCTTGGGAGGCAGAAACAAGGGGGTAAGCAGCACTTGTGGTGCTAAATGGGGAGGAAGAATTCAGAATAAGAACTTGGATAAAACAAAATCTGCTCAAATCAATAAAATATGATAACTCAGAATAAACAAAATCTACTCAAAAAAAAAGAGTAAAGTAACTGCAGAGAGATGTTAAAAAGGAGGTTACTGTAGAACTGGGATCCTGCTGCAAACCTGCACAGTGGGACATGGGTTTCAATAGAAGTCTTTGTAATGTTCTCAGTCATATACCACTGAGAAGTGCGTCATCATGGGAGATTTTAACTCCCACCTCCAGACAGGAGAAATAACACCACTGCTAATAGGAAAGCCCAGTTATTCCTGGACGCAACAATTGACACATTTTTTTCCATCAGTTGGAAGTCTCACAAGAGGTTAGACTGCCTGGGACTGGGGATTAGTTGCATAATGCAGACCTTCTAAATAGTCTCTAACTTGAATATAGGTGTAACTTACTAATTTCAGAAGGAAAAAAAAAAAAGATTAAAGAGCTCAGAATTTGAATCATGGAATATCTGGAATGTCCTAAATTCTTAGTGCTATAACTATCAAACCAAATCAAAACTCTTGGTTGTGTCATGTAAGATATATCTCCCCCACTTTTCTCCAGAAACTATAATTGTCCCTTTGCCTCAGACAGCTCAAAGCATGCTGAGGTGCTTTRCTATCTTAGTGGGTCTATAGCACATCAAAAGCGGAGGGTAAGCTTTGCTCTCCGTATTGTAATTTAGAWATAAGGAAAACTATTTGGAATTTACTATGTGGAGAACTCTTCCCAGAGCAATACAAGACTCTGAGCCCACATCTCCATTCTTCTTCTTCTCCTGAGAACAATTATGCCCTGGTAATGGAAGGATTATAGTTTCCTGACTGCTCTGCGGCAGTGGGTTGAATGACATGTTATCTCTCCTGGACATATTCTGGGGTCACAGTCACTCTCTTGCATGTCAGATGGCATCACAACTCATGGCAATGTATCTATGCCCTCAGTCAAATTGTCCCATCCATAAATCAGGAGAACAGTAAACCTTTATTCTTTATCTGTTCAAATTATTTGGCAGAGAAGCACAGTTGGAATGACCCTAGGCAAGTGGAGAACCCGGGTGTCATTAACCYATCTTCTAGTGCTGCTGTCTGTCACAACAGAGGAGCTGAGGACGAAAAGGAAGGACAAGAAGGTAGATCTGGCAGASGGTTCTCCACTCCCATCTAAACTTCTCCAGCCAAGTCATACTTGAAGTCCTCTGTGGCTATCCCTGTGCCTTCCATGCTGTTTCAAAGAGTAAGACCCACATACAGCCATTGGTTTCAGAAGAGGCAGAATCATCAAACTACACATGCTGAGTGCTTCTCCTAGTGTCAGGCAGTGACATGATGCAATTCGTCAGTGACGACAGCAACAGTAGGCATGGAAACTTAGCATGATAACCTCAAAGATTATCAATGTCTAGCCTGAAGGCAGCTGTGGGATCCCTCAAAGACAAGTAGTTGGAACTTCTGGGCTGCTATTAATGGTCTCTGCTGCTGCCCTCCCAGCTTCTTGATCACTGACTCGAGTTAAGGTTTAACTATGACTTGATAGAAACACATGTTTTAACGAGCAGAAAAGCCTTGACGCCACACTCCCTGCCTGCGATCTCAGATAACCCTGCAAAACATAAGCATGCTCAATATTACACTTAGCCTACAGCATGGACACATCTCAGCACCTTCCTTGCATCCTCCAGCTATCATAAGGACCAATTGCTTTCGGGAATCCCCAGAGATCCTTCTTGGAAGTGCCACAGGACCGCTTGCTACAAGCAGTCCAAGATCTTCGCTTGAGTCCTGCCCAAGTGCAGGCTGTTTGTGAGGACCACATAGGGATCTGGCAATCAGCCTCAGGACTAGCCTGGTGTTCAGATCCCTCTGGCCAGGATGGTGTAAACAGCATTAACTGCGCACAGCGTGTGGTGCTGGCTGAGAAGTGCTTCCTAGGCAGGAAACGCTGCGGATCCAGGGAGGATAGATGCGAAATGAAATGATGTGCCACAGAGGCTGCGTTACTGCAGTTTGAGTTCAACGGGTAAAAAGCCCCRGGTCTGTGTGAATTAATATTGCTCCTGCTGCCTTTTAGTGGGATCGCTCGGAGCACTGGGGCGCTGATCTGCGACTGGCAGCAAATGAGCATTTTCTGTGGGGTTTGTTTAGAGAGCAACAGCTATCCACAGAAGCGATTTGACACCGCAAGATAGAGGTGTTGGCACTGCTGACAAACCAGGGACAGATTTTGGGAGAGACAGGCAAAACACCATCCACATGCATTAGAATTTTTTTTTTTTTTGAGAAGGATTTGATGAGATATGAATTACATTACTTGCTAATATCGCAGCACCGACTTGTCTGAAGCCCAGGAGAGTCAAAAGAATTTTTCCATTAACTTCTCTGATTCTAAATAAGATAGTGACAGATGTTCTCCCTTTTCCTTTCTCCTCAAATATTTTAAATCAAACAGAAAAAGCAATTAGATTTGTCCTTTTGTGGTTGGACGGGATGGTTCCCATTCAGATGTGCTCACTTAGTAAATAGCCACATGGGAGTCCTTTCAGATACCTGCAACAAGTTTGAGGATAACGGAGATGAATCAGAGAAGGGGAAGTGAGGCAAGATGCTCTAAATTCTCACACTGCATGTGCACGGCTGCTATGCCAGAAGGAACAGGTACTGTGCCAATAATAAAATTGAGCGACATCTCCTGCTGGAAATATTCTCACTCTCCCTAACCAGTCTTGCAAGGTCTCTGAAATCTACACTACTGGATGCCAGATGACCCATTCAATATTATCTTAAAGAGCCATTTACAAAAAAAAATTACTCATGATTTCCTCAGTATGACTTTTACACTCACAGCTCTGTGAGCTGGGTAGGTAGATCTCCATGGCAAGGTTGCACGAGTCGCTGTGACTTTGTGGAGCCAGCACCCCTGCTCTTCATGGAGGGTATCACTAGTGGTTTGGGGTGGGTTTTATGGTCTCTGGCCAGAGACAATGCCAGGGATAAGGCGCTGACCCTTTTTTACAGCATGGTTTTGCATAATGCTCAAGCCAATAAGGACGCTTGGGCAACAGAGAAAGGAACTTGAAAGTGATGAAAACAAAGCATAGATTGAGCTGCAAAAGATGAGTAGGAGTCAAATAGGAGGGGAATGAAAGTGTGTAAACTATGCCATGTTCTTAACTGGATTATTGCTTCCCACTCCCCACCTCTGTTTACATTYCTACAAACTGTAACAGGGTCGATAGCTACGAAATCAGGGGAARTTCAAAACACAGAAAATGCTTATAAAGACTGCATTCCTCCTAGTGTCAAAAGCAACTAGTCGCATGACTTTCTGGAGGCCAATTTAATTGTTGTCAATACAATTTGCAAATTGGCTTTAACATTTTAAATTGATGTTTTCTGTAAGCTGCTCTGATTAACGGAAGAAAACATTTTTTGTTTCTGCCTTTTGCCTGAAGATCAACTGCATTTTATAAAGAATATTGGATCTGGCAAAACACATGCAGGTGGACTGGGAGAAGAGAATCCTCTACAGAAAAGATTCCACCCTTATGCAGCGACCAGTAGTGCTGCCTAATGGGGCAAAACAGCTTGCTAGACGACAGGTTTAGATTACCTCCCAGCCATGGAAAACCCYGAGAAGCACAAAAATCAAATATTCTAACTTTAAGCAGAAGTGTTTTGATCGTCAAATACTGCCATGATGCCAAATTTGAGTTCTGGAAAATTCCACACATAGCGGCCTGAAATTCAGCCAGTGATTCAGTCAACCTCAGTCAAGGAGTATGTAGCTTGGAGGTACGACATTTAATCCTTGTTGGATACCAAATTCCTAGATAATCTAAGCACAGCTTCTCTCACATGCTTGCTCATAGGTAACTCTTACCGAAGGCCATGGGTCACATAAAGCCCAGCTTACTGATTACAAATACATTATGGCTGGAATAGACCGAGCCCTCTCTCCCATTCCATATTTCAACTCAACTCCTTACTACATTCCTGCTGTTATTCGTATGCTGGATGACATCTTCATGAACTGAACATGACAACTAGGGATGAGGACAGGGACTGACATTCCCCCTTTCCCCTTCCCTTAGGTGTCAGGGTCCATAACTGTTCTTCACCTCTGCTTCTGCATGGTTTGCAGAAAGTGCTCCTTGGGCGCTCCCAACCCAGCCCAATGATGTAGGAACTGGGAGAAGCCTCCTGATATGTCAAGCTAGACTTCCAACATGCAACACTGTGATTGTCTCCATTCTCCAGAAACTCCTTGCTGTTACTGCTCAGCATTATGACATCCCTCTATCCATTCCACTCRGCTCAGGAATATGTTCTTAATCCTGCAAAATTCAGGAATTCAGGAACTTGCTCTTAATCCTGCAAAAACCAAGGCCAGTTAGGAGAAAGAGGTGGTCCCACTCCTCTGTGCGTGCAACAAGCAGGTAGCACCCAGCAGCAAGGGAGCAAGCGGCGCACGGCATGATCTGCAGCATTACTCCGTGCTCCAGACACATGCCCACAGTCACTCTGTCCCTGTCTGGCCTGGCTGATCACGTGCCTGCGTGAGACTTTCAGACACTCTTTCCATATTAACKCCTCTTCTCCATTGGAGCATGGTGCCAGAAAAGCCCGATTCAATTAATTTCCATATTCTCCATGTGTTTTCTTGTACTCTTTTCAGCAGGCTGAGTTTCACTGTGAGGCTTTGTTTCAAAATGAATTTATATGCTTAATCCTCCCTCCTGTTCACAACTCATACTACTCTCAAAAAAAAAGAAAAAGAAAAAAATCCGTTACCATAGTAACCTACAGTTTCTAGATATCACTGTGGATGATAAGCACCATCATGCCTGGCCTTGTGGCTCTGGGACTGCGTTCTGTTGAATGAATGCTAAATTCCCCCAAAACACTTCTACCAGTGCTCTGATTTATCCTGCAGCTCTGGATATTGCTCTGCTGCTCTGCTGYAGTTATGTGGCTGATTTGATTATCTTCACATTACACATATGCGTATATACATGATTGCCATCTACTGAGGTTTTTTTTCCAACAGTATAAACTTTATCCACATATGTGTGTATGCTTGTATAAATTTTCTCATTTATGTGATATATGAAGCCCTGACATTATTCATGGGAGATATTTGGTCATAAGAAAAAAAAAATCTGTTATAAATATTGTTGCTTCCTATTTGCCTCTAAGTTCACAGAAAAAAAATATATATATTGGCAGCGAGGATATTTTGTTATCTCCAGGGTCTTGTTAGTTGGGCATAGTTTTCCCAAAGGCTCTTCTTAACAGATTACCCTAAAACTTTACAGCTCAGGGAAACACTCAAGAGATTGGAATAAATCAATATCAAAACCCGCCTGGATGCAGCCCTGTGCCACATGCTCTGGGTGTCCCTGCTTGAGCAGGGGGGTTGGACTGGATCATCTCTAGAGGTCCCTTCCAACCTTGAACATTCTGGGATTCTGCAATATCTAGGAGCAGATGTAGATGCAGTCACAGCCTTACTGAGGGCGGGAGGGAGCTGCTTGCCTAAGGAGAGATCTCTGTTTTGCTCGTATTAGTGGGCAGTGTGTGCTGAAACCTTATGCTGCTCACGGCTGAGCATCTCCACAGCATGAAGTCTTAAGCTCTTGCAACAACAGAATAGGGAGGGAGGATGCACACTAAGAAGAGATAAGCAAAGAAGTATTTAATAGTAAAAAAAAAAAAAAAAAAAAAAAGAAGTCCATTTGAAGTCCAGGGAATGGAGATAACAGGAGATAATGCTGTACCTCATTCACATGACTTTTCAACCCAGACCATCTTCTTTGTTCCTTGGACTACAAATACTGTGGACAAAGAATTTCCTTTCTAACAGCATCAGAAGCTCTTGAGTGCTGTTATGATCCAGGGTTGAGGATGGTCATGTCTATGCCTCTGTGAGGACGCAGGGGGAAGTTTCCCTGCTCTTTCAGGACAGGACTAAAGGAGTCAGTGCACACTGCAGCACACAATACCTCAAAAGTGCCCATCTGTAGGGAAGGTTGGAATAAAATCCTCTCCATAGCTGGGTAAGGTGCATTAATTACTTAGGGATAGATATTTGCATGGCTTTAGGTATTTATCCTGAAGAAAATGATAACCTAAATACCTTCTAGTGTACCGCCTTTGGCCTCTGTGCTGTATTTCGCCATCTGCAAGCTGCTGACAGTGTGATATAAAGTGGGAGTTAAACGGTCCATCAGCTCCTCCAGAATAGCAGGGAGCGATGCTGACAGCACATATGATATTAGGCAACATAGGAATTAACTTAGGTGTTAAGTGAGGAAYCTGCATGCCTACGGAGAAAGCAGCCAGTTCTCAATCCTAGGTGCCCTGTACTGGTCTGTGTSACATTCTCCTCTCTTCTTTCCCGCATGGACTGATTGTCCCTTTTGGCAATGCTATCCTGGATGCCTGTAAGCCAAGTAACTCTTACCTTTGAAATATTCTGATAAAAAAGGCTTAAAGTTTAGTAGAAAAAAAAAGTAAAGTAAAAGTAAAGTTAAGGTAAAGTTAAAGTTTAAAAGTTTGTTTGTTTTCCCCTAGCTGGTCACAAAAAACATTAAAGCATCTGGGTTAGGTGAAAAAGGCATTTGCATAGGTGCAAAAGGTGGGTGAAGCATTGAGAATTACTGTAATAGGGATGCACTTGGAAGAAAGAGCAGATGGAATGGTCTAAAAATCACCTTATCTTGTACATAAACTATGGGTTTCAAAGTTGAAGCTTTCTTTTCAAAAATCAGCGAGCGTGGATAGGAGTATGGCAAAAAGAACAATTTTGGTCCCAGAATTTTCTGGATGTTTTCCAAGCCATGTGCCTAGTTCTTCACACTCCTGCACCTTAACTAGTTTCTTACAGKGGAGCAGAGGGTCTGTAAACATTCCAGCAGGGACTAGGGGCATCTTTTTACCCCTGCTTTGTATTCCCCTGAACAGCTGTAAATGGCAACACAAACTGTGAAACGGCAGGGAAGCCAAACACTTTCAGCATTCATTCCTACACTGATCTTTGGTAAATTAATTCAAAYGGTTACTGGGGATTTGGAGGGAGAAGCTAGAGAATTCACTGAGAGGATAAAGGAAGAAATTCAAAGCGAAGACCAGCTTGAGATTTGGGAGAAATGTGAAAGGGAGAAAGACAGAGAGTGAGAAGACTAATATAGAGTGTGGAGGAGATCTGAAGATCTGCCTTGGTTTAYGTTGGTCTTTACAAACGGATTAGTCTGCATGCTGCAAACAGCAACCATTTCCTCTTCTCTGCAGTGTTCAGGATGGAAGTGCTCTCCACRCTGCTCTGTGTTTGGCTAGATACGTTAGCTACAATTTCCATAAAGATTCAAGGTATCTCCTGCATTTTTTTCCACATTCTGAACAAGCTCAGAATATAGCCCTGGGTAGGAGACACTACTGAAAACAGCACTTTGAATACCTATATCTCTGGAACAGCCCCCATTTAAAAGGCTTGTTAAAAGCCTTCCCCAGTTCTATGAGGCTAATCAGCACTGCAGCCGGTGTGGTTCACTGCATTCAAAGTAGTAACCCTGTCAACTCACCTGTTGGTGCTTCACATCTGCAGGTACTTCTGCCCTACACACTTCACACCTRCAGGTAATTCTAACCCTAATACAGGTGCAAAACCAGCCAGTCACAAAGGTCAGTTCTTCACCTGCTTGTTTCAGACCAAAATCAGTGTACTCTATTAATGAGGCAATTTGAGAATTAAAAAGAAATGTTGCAGGTCTTCTTTCTAATATACCTAAAGGCGCCAGTGGGACGGAGACATTAAAAATGCCAGTGCATWGCTAGGTGAGACAGATTTGCTATAAGCTCACATTCATCGTACTTCACGTGTTACTCACAATAGCAAACAGTGAAATAACTGAAGGTTTGTGTGGGCTGGAGGAACCTTCCTGTTTACAAAGAGTGCTATTGCTCATACTAATTAGATGGTGCACAATTGGAGAGGGATGCTTTGACCCAAGCAATCTGGAGGCGCAGCTTTCAACTCTTCTCATCTGCAAAGAAGCTACCACCACCAAGCCAGCAGCACTGTGTAAAAGCAATGAACAGCTCTGACATGGAGAGAGGCGAGGTGAAGACTTCAACCATCCCAAAAGGCCATGAACTTGATGCTCATAGGAAAGCAGAAGTGGTGATAATCTCTGGAGGAATGTCCTTGAAACACATGGGACCCCTAGAACCTGGAGAATTCAGGGTGGGAAATACATTCTGCTTCTGACAAATAGCTATTTCCCACACCACCTGGGGAATGGTGCAGTTGCAACACAGCAGGCTGAAGCCTTCTTGAAAACCTGCTACTTTATTTGGAGAATGACAGTTGTTCCTATGTCTAGGTCAGAAAGACCTACTTCTCTTTTCAGAAGATCTAGTTAGTCCTGGGTTCTTCTGTCTCAGAGTTCAACATAGGCTCAAAAGAGAAGTGAGGTCTAAACCCAATGACAGGTCCTTACCTCTAGCTGCAGAGTTTTTGAGCGCTTTAAAACCACCTGCTGTGACGTGGCCAGGAGAACACACTGAGGACTCTTCCTGAGTGTCTACCTTACAGGCATCTGCAACATCTGGAGATAGTGCCCATCGTTTGGTGCAAAACTACAATATGCAACTTTATGTTTCCATCCTGTGATCTCTTCCTATAGCTATTTGAGGGCTGTCTGTGTGCTTGCGAGAACCAGTTTTTGCGTGAGAAGTGGAGTTCTTCCCATCCTTGCACCAGCACCCACCAGTTACCGCCCCATAAGCTGCTTGCTGCAGGGCATGCCCACAGCACTACCTGTGCATGCTGCTTCATTTGGACTCTGCTGCCTCACACACTGGCCACCTCAATTTGTCACTGTCACCCACAATCATTCTGCTCACTGACACCAGGCAAGCTTAATGGAAAAATGAAGTCATGGGTTTATTTAACAAGACTTAAGGTCCCCCTTCTTGTTATAAGTTTGGAAACAAAAGTTGGAAGTCAAACAAATATAAAATTCAATCTTAGTCTATTCATAASAACTGTGGTCCTGTCTGGTTGCTTAACCTTTAATGTTTTGGAGTCCTAAGCCAAACTGCAGCCAGCAGGGCTGATGCTTCACATCCACTGCAAAACCTTGCATGTGTGGATCTAAGCAAATTTGCAACACTAGTAAGCAGTGTTTTGCCTGGATCCTTCTACTACTGGGTCCATTTTTTCCCCCCAGCTTTCTCTCTTTCTAATTTTTTTTCCCAAAGTGAAGGTACAGATGGTAAGTCCTCGTTCTTTCTGTTACCCTCCAAATTTATTCTAGTTTTACATTGTTTATCCCTGTCTTGTTGTCCAATACGCACTTTCCTCCTAACCTAGAAGTTTTGATGTTTACTCATAATATCTTGTGTACTACAGTAACCTAAGGACTAGTTGAGCAACTGATTTGGTTATGACGGAGCACTGCAATACTCTGCACATCAAATCATGTAACAAGCATTATTAGTGGATAGCTTTTTAGTGGATCATGATATTTGATAAGTGATTAGCTTTCTATCTTATATGATATATAAGGACATGTTAATAACGGACACAACTGAGCCAGGAACAAGCTCTTTTGGGCAAGTTACAAGTCTTCTCTTCCCAGCTTTGGCAAGGGCTCCTGTGTGATGTCCAACTGGCTTCCCCAAAGCAGAAGTGATCAATAACCTCTGCAGCCACCTGCGGAATGCAGAAGGCTCTGAGGGCTGTACAGGAAGTTAAACCTCCTCTCCTCTATCTGGGTTTGTGAATATTTCCCCTTAGATGTTCCTGCTGCCCTTGCTCTATCCTGCAAGCAAACAGAGGCTGAATTGACCTTTAACACAATGTCTTGATCTTTCCAGCCATTTCTTTGCCTTGGCTATCTCCTATCCCAGTCTTCTGTGAGGACCAAGCAGATTCCTTCCAGGATGCTCTCGCTGTGCTGTGCAGCCGTTTGCACTACCACCCGACTCAGACCTGTGCTCATGGCCTTGCATTCTGTGGTGCCTCCACTGATYTTATAGTGAGTCATGAAAGCATCCATCAGCTACTGACAGGCACCAGAAGATAACACTGAAATCATCTATTTCCCTCGCAAACCTTCCCACTTGTTGTTTTCCATCCTTGACAKTGCCTAATATGACAATTAATTCTGGCTTCCTATATCCAGCTGGTCTCTTTGGCTGTTGCCAGCAAGAAATTTCTCCTGCAKCTTCATTTGGACTTTTCCTGCCCTCACTTAGGCCTGGCTGGAGGCAAGAGGGTGGCAGGACATCCTCAGAAGAAGGTTTATCTCCTACTAAGGCTTACGGTAGATGTGCTCTCTGATAAGCCTGTTCCTATCCACTGACCGTAAACCCTTATTTCTTGTGTTGTTATCATGAGACAGAGCCACAGAACCCCTCATGGGCCAGTTTCAAGCCCTAGAGATGCAAAAAGACCTTCCTCTTCTACCTAATTCAACTCTCATATCATCCTCCAGACCAGAATATGCCCAGGTATAATTCTCTGACATATAAAATCAGGGGCTCACTGTCCTCTTAAAGATGAAAAATGGAACACAATAAAAAAAAACCCTTCAACTTTTCAGGGATTTTTTTTCCATTCCCAGAAGCAAAAGAACATTCTGGTCACACRATCCTGACTCCATAGGGTTATACACAGCGCACTAAACCCCTTCCAATAGCCACCTCAACTAGACAATGAAAATCAGACTGTCACTTCCCTCGGTCACAGGCCCTTTCCACAAAGAACAGAGCACATCCAGTCCCGCGGGTTGTAAAGCAGTCGGAGCTCCCATTAGTTTCCTTCAGAAGGTTCCCTAGAAGGGACCATTAGCCAAGTCTGCTCTGACCTCCGGGTAACAAAGGCCAGGAAACGCCACCCAGGAACTTCGGCGAAGCTGAACAGTTTGTGACTGAATGAGGGCACATCTTTCAGACACACATGCAGTTGTGACTGAAAGACWGCAAGCCATGGGAAATCCACCACATCCCACTTAACGAAGATGGTCAGCACCATCAAGATACTGTTTTTATAATTATCTACATATAAAACAGTGAATATATCGGAATAACGTCGTTATCGAAGAGGCTGCCCTCCTTAGGGAGCTAGGGAAATCAAGGCAAGGAGCAGTCAAATGAAGAAAAYGTGGGTGTCCAGTTCCCGGATGAATACTCCCAAAAGGATCCTGGTTGAGTTTCCTTGAGCTCTTAGGATACCATCCAGATCATCCTCCATTCATTCCTCTTGGCACCTCTCTATAATTTACCTGAATTCTATAAATTACCTGAAGGTATATATATAATTTATATTTATATAAATATAAAATAGATATAATTTACCTTGAATTTACCTCAGTTAAGAGAATTTCTTCCTTCTCAGCTGCTCGGTACAGAGACTACAGTTTTGCTTTATGGCATGTGTGCTTGGTTGGAAATACATCATATTCTGAGCTTGGTACAAGCATTTTGGTACAAGCTGATATATCTCATTGATTCTGAATTTTTCAATGCCTACAGAGAACAGCCACTCTGTCCAGCAAAAACTTTTAAAGAATCCTCACCACAGACACCTGCATCACTCTGCTCAATTTGGTCACCTTTTAAAGCCATATATTATCCTAATTTGAGGTCTCAAAATCCACTAGGGTGATATTCTACTGACTTCTAGCAAGCAATAGCCCATGAAGAAACAGAACAGGAATGCAGCACTTACCTGGGTTGCTTTTGGAGGTGCGCACAGGGGTGTAATGGTTTTTGGAAGATGTCCTGACTGGGGTGTTTTCTTTGGGGGAGGTATCTATGGCCGAGATAGTCTCTCTTTCACAGTGTGCTATTGGGATTGGTCCCTGCTGCCTTAAGATGTCAGCCAGAGCCCTGGAGAGAGAGAGGAACGAAGGAAAAGGCACATTTACACAAAGCAGCCAGCACGACAGTCAGCATTTTCACTTCTACAGCCCTTTTATAAATCTATCAGTGCCRTAAACACAAAAAAAGCAACAATAACAACAACAACTATGGCTTAAAAGCTCAATTTCTGTGTGTGTCTGCTGCACAGGCATGTTTCACTGCCCTATACTGCCCAAATCGAGTTGGTTGGGTAACACTGAATGTGGTGAGAAGGGTAGTCCAGTCCCTACACCCGTGCATCCCAACTATTTGTGCAAGGAGTTCAAAAACCAGTGGTGGGAGTGGGTTTCTCAAAGGAGAACCAGTAATCCATGAGAAAATGACTAAACCAATTGTCATGGCTTAATGCTATCACAGTCTATCTTTAGCTTTTTGTCCATTAGAGACTTATTYAACGGCACTGAGGCCTCACTACCATTGCCCAAGAAAAAGAAATGTCACAGTATTCACTTGGAGCCAGTGTTTTCCCCTTGGATGAGTGGAGCCTCAAAGGTTTTTTTCCTCTGCGAATATCCTGAACACAGTGGAGCAATTATAGCGTGAAACASACTGAAGTTTACAGTGCAGCCACAAGCTATATCTTAAGCCATAGGAACAGAGCAAGAGAGTGAGCTGTGTGGATTATAAGGAACAGAGGCATTTTAAGGATGATTCAGTTTGAAAGGTTATTTTCTCTTGGTAGAGGGAATACACCTAATGTCACCTCAGGTACTAAGAAAGATGTAAGGAGGAGAAATTCCTTCATTACATATTGATGAGAAAGATTCTGATATTGCTCATATCTACTAGCATTCTTTAAATACCATATTTTTGGTCTTTTATGTGAGAAATAGTTTGGGGCTRGAGTGTCTTCTGTTTTCTAAATCATTTCCTCTGCAGACTGCTGTTCTTGTGCATAATGAATTGCAACACTAATGTGCTCTACAAAAGAAACTCTTTTAAGATCTCAGAGGCTCCAGTAGAGAATTACATTAGTTCTCAACTGCCCTGTACAGAATAAAAATGCTCTAAACACTATTGGATTATTTATTATTTGTAGAGAGAGCAGCCATAGAGGCTATAACCCGTTATATGATGTGTGTAAGTGCACGCATACTAACAGATGGAGCAAGAGATTGTCACATTCAGAGACACGACAGCACAAATTTTTCTTGTGCTAAACGATGTGCAGAGCAAGGTGAAGGTGGCAGTAATAGCAGACAGGTACTTAATGCCGGGGTTCCTTCTATTYGCTCCTATTATTACTCACTGAAAGAGTGGATATAGTATTTTCTATTCCCCAAAATGAATGAACTTCCACTGCTTCATATGTAACTTTAGGTGCTCCCCATCTTTTACAATCACACCTGAGGTATCACAAACTGGTCACCATATTTYAGGATATTAGGGATTTCCTGCCCTTGACCAGGTTTATACGGAAAGTGAGTGGTGGGACAAGAAACAGAAGTCAGGGACTGAGGTCCCTGCCCTGTACAACTGTGCAGCTCCTTCAGGATTCATTCAGCACCATCAATCTTGAAGACTTCTCTAGGCAAATACCTCCCCACTGCATTACAGATCCTGCCGGTTGCAAAGAATATTGGAGTTAAACCAGGTCTATCTATTTGGCACCAACATGCAGTACATCCCATTGGAGACAACACATTTTCTAAAGACAGCAGGTTGGCAGAAGTGAGCCTTTAGTACATGTCTTCAAGATATATTAAGCATCTGATGACCATCTAATGATATCTGCAGTACAGACCCACTAAGAGTCATTTTTCAATCACAGAGATTGTATTAGGATTATTATTTACTAGTCCTTGGTGGCTTGGGATCATTCTGAACACTTGTAGAAGACAATTGTAGTGTCAAGAGTGCAATTACTCAAATTACAGGGGGAGAAGACTGTGTGGATAACACTAAACCACCATTTACCACTTAGCTTAATATAGTAGAGCTAGCTGGACAGGAAAGGTCAGGACAGGGGTTGGTATATGTTCAGAAGGGGCTGTGTAGGATAAGGTGCATAGGGACAGTGCAAGAAGAAATAAAAAATAAAAAATAAAAAATAAAAAATAAAAAATAAAAAATAAAAAATAAAAAATAAAAAATAAAAAATAAAAAAAAGTATCTGTATTGGGAGGTACTGGGGGAATGGTGATGAGACTAACTGCTCCAGGAGCTGAATTTTTTAGGGCCTGAAGAAGAGGAGGCTAAAAGAAGATCTGTTTGTATTCTCTCACTAAATAATGTGGAGCTACAAAGAAAACAGAGACAGTCTGTTCTTGGAGATGCACAACAAAAGGATATAAGGAAATTGTAACAAGTGCAACAGGGGAATTCCACTGGGCTATAAAGGAAAAAATAAAAGAAAATAAAAGAAAATAAAAACAATAAAAAGAAAATAAGTAACAGTGGGAGTGGCAAACAGGGACTCAACAAGGTTGATGGATTTTCATCATTACCTCCATTATCCATCATAAATGGACAAGACCCTGAATGGCCTCATCAAGCACTAGAGAACCCAGAAGAACCCAGAGATTCCTTCCACCCTAAGTTCTGCTATGATTCTCAGCCACCACATGTTCTAGGTCATCTTGTTTCTCCTGATACTTTCATCTGTTCTCTATTGCTATTTCTCTCTGAATGACCTTTAATATAGTCTATGACTATGACTTCCTTACTTCCTGGATGGACAACTTGTCTCTACTTGCTAAAAACAACTAAGGTAATTAAAAGTGAGTGTGCTCTGAAGGTACCAGAACCAGTGAGAAATGTCTCATCCTTTCTGCCATTTTCCACCCGAGCCAAACCCCTGGGGCTTGTTSCCTATTGTGAACACTAAAACATGTGTTTAGAACATACTACAATCTGTGAACAATTTCTGATAAACCAATGCTTTGTTGATCCTTTGTTAGAGCCAGGATCTGAATTCACTAGACCTTGTGACCATCACAAGTAAGATCTAAGCTAAGAAAGAAAAAACTTTCTAATGTAACCCCTTACTTATTTCTCATCCTGAAAGAACAGTAACCAGAGCTACTCCTGGGGTAGCTGTTGGTCACAATACAACATGGAGATAATTTCTAGTCAGGTGAGAGACGCATGGAAGGGAGAAGACTGTTACTCTCGTAAGAACTGACCAAATCACAAGCAATGCTCAAGAAAGTCATAGTCTTTCATTCTCCTGCTGTATTAGCCTCTACAGCAGATAAACTGAACAAAACTGCCTAAGGCTGATGTAAATCATGAGAGTAGGCATCTAAAATGATATGGGTTGAACAACGCTGAGGGGTGATCTTTCTATGTCCTAAATGTACCAAACTGTCTGCCCTGAATGTTCACTTCAAGAATGCTACTGCAGGTGGAAGAGAAAGTCAGACTTGGAGCCCGCTGGTTCATGGCTTGTTAATTCACAYTGCTCTGTGTGATCAAGTTTATTTCCATAAAACACAGTGGGCTGGAACCWGCGATGATGGACTGTCCATCACTTTCAACTGAGGAAGGACCTGGTCTAAGTCATTTGGGCACAGCTGTTTAACTGTCCACCGAAAGTTTCAAGTAGAGTGACGGAGATATCATAAATATTTTGGTCCAGTGTGTGCAGCTATTTGGGTACAACTGTCACTAGTGTCACTGACAACTGCTGTCACTGATGTCAACAGCATCCTGTTCACCTACACAAGGGCCATGGCGCAAGGCTATGGGACACTCAAAAGTCTTCCTGTGCCAAACATCCCTTATCTTGGAAAAACAAACCTCATTCAGTGGAACAAGTTACCTGTGCCAGAGGATAGAGAAGCCAGAGATGAGTAACTGTGCAATCATATCCTGAGATAATGATTTATGACAGCTTTTTCATTAATGTCATTTAAGTGAGAACAGTAAAGCTCCTTTCCACATAAATCCAAGATAGATGTATTTACATCAGGAGTGTTATTCCAGACTAATGCTGGACCAGCAGCGTAGGAGCAGACTCCTGATGTCTGGGCAGCAGGACATCTCAAAGCGCAGTAGGTTAGGTCCTGTTCTCAGGTACATCAGCATGGAAGGCTCCCAGGTAACTCTAGATTAGGGGTGGCTTAAGTGAGTTTTGGGGAAAGAAATATAGTAGTATGAGCACAAGGATCAGAGTTTTGTTGCGAAGTAACAGCTGTGAGCTCTTCAAAAATGAAAAATGAAGGCTTGTTGGAAATAAAAAGGGCCAAGAGGGTTGGGTATGGGCAAGAGGGTAGCAAGACTGGGTGTTGGCTAGRACTTGAAGCTGAAAGCACAAGCAATAGGCTTTGCTAAGAAGAAAAGAGGTTTAAGGTAAGGTAAGGCAAGAGATGCACAATGGCAGGGGTGATGGAAGACAAAAATAGGACACAACAAGTGGAACAGTCTACAATCAAGGAAACAGAAACGTATGGTAGAGAAAAGGCAAAATGGGAAATCTTGCAGATACGTGGAGAGTATCCCTATTTCAGAGCCTCAGAACAGAGAGGTGGAAGGTGACACAAAAGCTCCATTATGCAATAGGGCTGTAAAATCAGTAATGATTTTGCAAGCCCTCATCATCATGGGGATTTTAACCATCCTGATATCTTCTGTAAGTGCAACACAACACAGCACAGGCCATCACAAAGATTCCGTGAGTCTATTGATGTAATTTCCTGACACTGGTGACCTAGAAGCCAAGAAGGGGAAGTGCTCTGATGGACCTCACACSCCAAAACAATGAGAAATTTGTTAGAGATGTGAAACCCTGTGACAGACTTGGTTGCCATCAAGTGCTGGAGTTCAGGATCCTGAAAGGAAGGAACAAGGCTATGCACAGGATCGCAACCTACACTTTAGGAGAGTGGAAGTCTTGCCAAAGACTGGGATGTGGCCTGGGAAATGTCAGCTGTGGATAGATCTTTGGTGGCTGGATGGAAAAAAAAATGCCTATTTCCAATAGTGTGGGTTCTACACACACAAAACTTCATTCCGATGCCTTCTGAAAACCACCCTCCTGAGTGCCCTGGCTTCCTCACGAAAGGGCAGGTGGGGATTTAAAAGCAGAATTGCCTGTTCCAAGTCCGTAAGAATTTGGGGAAGAACTGAAGAATGTCCAAGCGGATCTGGCAGAGCACAATAAAAAAGRTAAGTGTCTGGCTGAGCTTAAAGTCTGCTAACAGCATAGCTGTGATGGAGTTGGTGGCAGAGCTCCAATTGACTTCAGCATGGCCACGATTTCACTACAAATACTTTAAAAAAAAAAAAAGAAAGAAAAAAAAAGAGAAAAAGGAGGTTACAGACTCCCCTATGCTCTCTCAGGAGCCAGGCAGTTAGGACTGCGAGGTGATTCATTCAGCTGTGGAGACAGTTCACCCACGAGGGACAGGTATCTCCAAGCGAGAGGGATTTCGGGCAGTGGGCAAGTCCATCCGAGGAGGACCATGCATTATTCATGGCTCCACTGGGCATCTGGCTGCAGAGCTGCTGCGTGCTGCACGCTGCCCTCGGCAGAGCCCAGGCTCTCCTGCTCCACAGCAGTTTCTGCTGGCTGAGCACTGCTTGCCCGTGTTATCCCTCCGTGCTATCTGCAAAACGGAACAGGGAAGGCAAGTAAGACATCCTACATGTGCTTCAGCAGCTCTCCCAGGCTCTGCTGCCTCTCTGGCATCACCTCCAGGACCACCTTTTCAGATGGGACTTTGATCTTACCACCAGGATGACTGGGTTTTAATTGATTACACAGTAGTGCCTGAAAAACACTACTGAAAACTGATATACAGAAGGAAAGGGGAAGGTTCCTGCTGSCAGCAGCTCCTGCGAGAGGCAATCTCTTCCCCATAGAAGCAACTCTGACAAAGTGG
The DNA here is from genome assembly GCF_003342845.1 of Nothoprocta perdicaria. NCBI lineage: Eukaryota > Metazoa > Chordata > Aves > Tinamiformes > Tinamidae > Nothoprocta > Nothoprocta perdicaria. The sequence continues at coordinate 2,752,778 of NW_020456032.1, read as the reverse complement.
ATTTTGTTTCAGAGGGTGCAGGGACTCAGCTGGAGCGACTTGTCTATTTTCAGCTATTTGCTTGTTTGAACATGGCACAATCAGAGCTCTCCCCAATACATGAGATCCTTATGAGATCTCCTGGAGATGCTGCAGAGCAGGGCCAAATATTTCCTTTGTGCTCACCAGTGCCCAGCTGCTTCTGCTGCAGAGCGTGAKCTGACCACAGGGCTGCCAAGACTCTTCCCTAATCCTTTCCACCAGCTACTATAATTTAACAAGGTCTACCAAGGAGCAAGAAAGTGTGTCAGTGTGGAGTATTAGAGATGCCCAGCTCCCAGGTTGGCCAAAGAGATAACCAGGCTCTRCAGTGGCAAGAAATAAAAGCGGGTTTTCTGGACAGGAGTACTGGAAATGCCCCACGTATACGGCCTGAGTATGTATGCACATGTATACGTGCACACATGTGTATGGCTACAGGATTGGGTGATTGCATCTGTGGAGTTTGAAAAAGAAAAGAAAATTTAAAAAAAAAAGAAAATTAAAAATAAAAGAAAATTTAAAAAAATTAAAAAAAAAAAACTTGAGGGCACCATTCCAAAAGAAAGCATATTTTTTTTGTACTTGCATCCCGCATAAATTAGGAAATATTCTTCCTTAAAAATAAATATTACATGAAAAAAAAGCTTTCTTCTGAAAAATATTCACACCAAGTGCAATAATTATCTGTGAAGCTCCTCATGTCCTCATAACTTGTTTTAAGAGCAAATTTCATTAAAAACGTAACTATTTATGCACTAAAGGTCAGATCGTTCCCATCAATAACAACAAAGAGGAGTGACATGTGATTTGCTCCTGACTCTCTTATGGGTGAAATCTARTACAGATTTAATACCTTTAAAAAAGCTTACCCATTTTTTTGCATGCATATAGAGCAGATATTTCAGCTAAAAACAAAAGAGGTGTAGGAATTCTTGATAAATCAGCAAAGAAACAAGTATTGCTGGGAGACTCTAAAATATCCTGTGCTTAAAAGATGAGATGGAATCAGCAGCAGGAAAGTAAAGTTCCYGCATTTGAGACAGGTTCCTTATTTTAATGTGCATGTAGAGGATAGTAAATGCCAGCAGTACTTAGGATGTGCATCTTAATACAAGGAGTCTTAAGTGCTTTACACATCTAACTCTTCTGTACATAGAGAATAAATCTCCAAATATAACTGTGATGGAGACATGGGATTTATTGCACCCGCTAAACTCACAATAGATCATGCTGGTAACTTGGGAGTATCACACATCAGGTCCAAAACGAGAATAAAATAATAACAAATAAATAAAAGCGGTTATGTAAAGATTTTGTAATCAGAAGGTAAAAATAAAGGTTGACAAGCGGCATTTGTCTGCAGAGCGCTGCTCTGGGCAAAACGTAGCCCTGATCAACAGTAAAGATCTACCTCAAAAACACAGCCACGGGCTTAGGGACAGCGAGTGGCACAGAGCTGTTGATGCCTCCAGCAGCTCTGGTGTCATCAAGGGTGCAGATGACACCATGGCAAGGTAGGATGACAAGGATGACACCATGGCAAGATGACACCGTGGTGCTGCCACCTGCCAAGCTCTCCTGCCTGCTTCCTCAAAGCATCCTGGCCACCTTGGTCATGCTCCTGACSAGTTACTAGCCAGGCACCATCCGCCTTCGCTTAAAGGAGCAAGAAAGGGAACACGGCAAAGCAAGGTACAATGAACACCACGTCCAACCTGGGTGCTGGAAAGGACTAGAAACAATATTCTTGTGCTGGAAAAGAATGAAGCACTGCTTTTGTTAARGCAGAGGAGGGAAAAAAACAGCAGAGCTCGCTTGGGACTTTGGAGTCRGGAAAATGTTTGCATAAATTGTGGTAGGAGCTCTGCTGGTGCAGCTTTTCAGTCGGTTGTTGCTTCTGTTTATGTATGTGCATGGACAAAACCAATTAGGGAGCTTGGTGTATGTATTCCTTGAAAAATAAGTGAGTGCACCCATAAGGAGGCACTGCCATAAGATAGCTCGTTTGCATCAAATTCTATGTTGTAGGCACGATGAAGATGCTGYACAATTATCAAAGAAAAATGGTCTTTCTCTGGTAAAACTCTACGGTTGCAATAAAGGAGAGAGGACAAGAGCTAAAACTGCGGCGAAATATTTATTGTGAAAGAACGCCAGGCTCGTTTGCCTGGGTAATGAGACGTTTGAGACCACCGTGTTACATAGCACACCAAGATCTAAGGAAATGCAGATAGCTCATGCGCGTGGTGGCTAAGGCAAGTAAAAAATAAAATAATTTGGTTTTCCTGATAAGGTTCAGATCTGATGTGAAAGAGAAGCTTTAAAATGCTTCTGATCTCCAAGATATAGAGATCAACCAGTAGTTAAGGATATGAGAGGCTGCACAACTAAAAGAAACATAAGTTTAGAGCGAGSCAGGGTTCCCTTGACACCTTGTGATAGAGTGTTACTAATGGAGAAAGATAATTAGAGAGCAGGAAAATGTTAAATAAATGGGAATCAGAGGCACTGAAAGGATCTGATGAAGGGAGTATGGTTTCTAAGAGTAGCTGCTCTTACTGCATGAAGTTCTGAAAGAGAAAGGGAGAAATCAAATATAGACGGGGGAAATCTACAGCTGGGCAGACTATGCGAGCGCCAAAGCTAGATCCTTTAGAAGACAGAGACAACAAAGAAAGTATAGAAAAGCAGCCACCAAACTGTGACCACAGTATATACAACAAAAGGAAAAAGGGTTTCGTACAAGTACATGCCCAGAAATATATATTGCATCTGGACTTGGCTCTCTGGAAATGGGTCATCATCACTGGAAAGCAAGACCAGACTCAGGGCTTCTTGCTGGGTGGGAGCTCTGGTTACCAGAATAGAGTCTAGCATTGGTTTGAAAGAGAAAACTATTTATGAGCAACTTCTCTGAGGCAAGATTGTACCTTTTTCTGTTTTAGCTTAATCAAGTCTGGCATCTACTTGTGGACCTATTTTCTCTGCCTGTGGGAGAAATGAGGCACTTCAGAGATGAAAATCAGAAGTCATCAGGATTACACAACATAAAGCGGAGGCAAAGAGCATATGAAAGACATGTGAGTGTCTTGGATGAAGAAGTCGAAGTGAAGTAAAAACAATGAGTGGGGAGAAAAAAAAATCACAAAGAAAACGGTAACAGTCTCAGAAAATCCTCTGTACAACCCATGCAGCCAGGTGTGTGCTCTCAGCGCTCTCCCACAGCCCTGGGGAGGCATAAAATGTGATTGCTTAGCTCAAGAAGCACACACGTCCAAGCGCAGAGCTGCACCAGCTGGATCTCGTTTGCAAACTGAAGTCTGGAGATAAGTGGTTTTACAAGCTCCACCATTAGCCAAGAGGCCTGAAACTCTCTGCTCTCCAGTGATTCCTCCAGCAACCTCGGAGGCCAAGTGCTGCGCTGAGACGCAGCCTGCAGCAAAAGCAAATCTCCAAAATTTTCAGAGAGCAAAATAGTTCAGCCTTGCTGGCTCTGTGAACAAACGGATCCATTGCCTCAGGTTTCTGTTGAAATTCAGAGCTGCAGAATAAATATGGCAAGGAATAGATCAATTTAACCGGGCTGCTACTTGGGAAAAGGCTGCTCATTTATTAAAAAAAACGCTCASTGTTATTCACAGCAGAGAGGATGCACAGCAGAGGTTGATGAAGAGAGTCGCACGAATCGCTCTCTTTGCGAAAACAAATATGACCTGGGCATGGAGTAATGTGAAACTCCCTGACAAGAAGGTGCTTTTGCCCCTTGCCCTTGCAGAAGTTAAAGCAATCACTGGACACACATGAGGGACGGACACAGGTGGAAGATGCCTTTTAAGAGGGGGCAAACCTAGTTTGCTAGGGAAAAAAAAATAAAAAGAAATAACAGTCCTGCTTTCCAGCAGCTACAAGAGGAACGTCTGGGCTCTCCACCACTGCCCCGGGGCCGTCACGAAGCGATCTGTCTCTGGCTTGCAAGCAGGGAGGGCTCTGGCTGCCACGTGGCAAGCAGTTGGTAGCAGTTCAGACCCTTGCTGTAAAYGATGAAGAGCTGTTTCCAGTTGGTGCACTCTTATTTGGGTAATGAGTGCAATGGTTACTGCTGCTGAGGGCTAAAAGGGGTCATGGAGTGATACTACTAACACTAAATTATGCATGTGGTGTAGAGCAGGGACTTAGGGTCGTGCCTACTGGAAGAGAATGTTCTGGGTCATCCCCCCTTTGCTACAGAAGACCTTTTGCTTTGAAAACAAACAGCTGAAATGCCTCGTGTGCAGTCAAATATTCTCTACTTAGTTCCCATAGTTAATCTAAGGAAAAGATTCTACCCACTGAAGAAATACTTCAGGAAAAAAAAAATTCAGAAAACTGCCCATTGCCCACACAAATCCATCAGTGGACAGAGGCTAAGCCATACAATGCACTGCTTGGTGAAACTCTCAGAAATCAGCTTCAATTTCTACCTAGAGCCCAAAATGCATGAGCTCTCTCTATGTAACTCTGAAGCAAGATTTAAGAAATCCAGGCAAGAGGCATTTATACACAGGCTGAAAGATACTATAACCATTAAAAAATCTGTTGGGTTTTAAAACATTGCAAATGTTTCTGTAAACTATGAATATTTTAGCCTCTGCTTTTTTTTTTTTTTCCCAAGCACTTTCACTTGCTACTCTTAGAAACACACACAAGCATCAGCTACTGAAGCGACTCATCCCAGAATCACAGCGATGCCTTCGCTTCAGAGGTGCCTGCAAGCGCCTTCAAACAAGGCTCAATTTTCAGCCCCGAAACGCACATGCCTATCTCAACGCGCAGGCAGCCTTTCATTCCACACGAGAGTGACGGCACTGCTGTGAATGTGTACACCCACTTTCCTATCAGAAGACACAAATGAGCCCTGTACCCATCAAAATGTTCTAACTGTATTGACAAAAATTTTCTCCACGAGCTGAATGAGAACTTTGCAAACACAATTGTGCTAGCCAACCATTTCTATCTCTTTACTGCAAGACTAAATTTAAACTGAGATATTGTTTGTGCTCAAGGGTGGCAAAGGCTTGTTTAATCTCCCTGGGTGTAGAACAGTGACGGTGGCTGCTTATGATTTTTGCTTAAGCTGTTGTTCTTCTCAGCCCAGAGATTTTGGTGGTGTGCACATTGAGATTTAATGCACTTATCATCACTACAGTGAATTCTTCTGGATGTTATACTTAACTCCAATTGACATAGCCTCAAAAAAGATATAAATATCTGACTACATTGTGCTCATTCTCTATTTGATTCTTCTCTGTTCTCAGCAGCAGTTCTCGGAAGCAAAGACAAACCATTCCACTCCACATATTCACATTCTATTTAGATTGTGGGTAGCATTATTGCTTAGACCGATGTAGACCTTATCTGCTGGAAATGCACTTCATAATATTTAAACCATCATGCAATGTTGATCAAGTTCAGGTAACACATCTCCAAAAGGTATAATCTTTCACCAGCTATCATATTATAGAAGTCAATCAAGTCCTTAAAATGCACTGTAAGTCAAGCTTTTCAAGCACTCAATCTGCCAYTCATACTTCTGCACACAGGTGAATCATTTTACCCAGAACCTAGCTAAATAAAGAAAATCAAGCATCAAAGAAATGAAAACACCAGGAATAATTTAGACAAGTCGGGCAACATTGTCTCTGATTTCAGAGGGTGTAGGATCCAGCCCTGCAACACACTGGAGCTACAGCAAAAGTAACATACGAGTGTCAAATTTCCAAATCTCACGTGAAGACRAGATTGTTTGGCTGATACAAATGGACATGGTTGTCTTGAAACCAAAAGATCTGGACACTTGGAGAAGCAGCCCTTATCTACGCCAATAGGAAAAAGAATCTGTTTCAACTAAGCTGCTTTCAGGATGCCTTTTGCACAGACAAAAGTGACCTCAGAGATATTACAGTGTTTTTAACACTGCAAAGTTATTTTCTTGCAGCACTGGCACTTGTGTTAGAAAACATAGGCTAGACCCTCTGCAAATGTAAACCCGCATTACTTTTTGCCCTCCTTAAAGACATAAGAATTTACACCAGCCAGTGTGTTTTCTTAGAAGAACAGGTTAAATAAAAAGAGATCTCACCAAATAAACAAAAACTGTGACATTATTTCATTTTTTTTCTACATAAAAAAATAAAAAAAAATCTATATGCTAAGGCTCTTAACTTCATTTGAAGTTCAGGTTTAAAAATATGGTCAAGGGCTTTGTTTATTTTGATTAAAAGCTTTTAATTAGAATTAAATCAAGCATCATCTGCCCAAGATAGGCACTCTTCCCATCAGTGTGCTACCAGCTGTTCTTATAAAGAAACTCCTCCCCAGGTTTTATGTTCAGACGTGGAAACCTCTTGGGCTCCCCGCACAGCAGACGCACACATCATTTGCAGGGACTTTTTCACCAAAATAAGTATGAATTGGTTAAAAAAAAAAAAAAGTATGATTGTCTGAAAGGGGAGATGTTATGAAAGCCTGAGCTTTAGCTTTTGAACAGTACTTTTTTCAATGCATTTCAACTGTTTTTAATCTTATGCAGGAAAAAAAAAAAACACATTAAAACAAAGATGCCTAAAATCACTGCAAATAGGATATCAAACTACTTCCCTAGTAAACAGCTAGCAAGGACAGACTTGTAGCTTGAGTTATCTGGATTTTGGGGGAAAACCAACCAAACAAATAAGACCACATGCTCGTATCGCTGCTTTCCCTAAATCCCCACTGGAACGGCAGGGCGGGAGGACCTGCCGGGAGGACCTGGAGCTTTGGGCACTTTCTGAACGCGGCGCGGGGCACGGCCGCGATGCTGAACACGGCGCCGAGGAGCAGGAGGCCTGCGGGGTGCCCAGGGGGAGAGGGAATGCGGGAGAAGGTTCTGCGACGCTTTCCCAAGCAGGGAAAGGCTGGAGGTGCAGGAGGATGRGCTCCTGGACAGGCAGTGCTGAGGGCGGTCTGGCTGGGAGACGGGAAGGGAGGTCTGGGAGCCAAGCGTCTGCACAGATGGAGCAGAGGGAAAGCCCCGTGAGACAGGAAAGAGGGGAAATCCCTGGATAGCCCTCGTGAAGGGGAAATCCTTGGGCACGCGGTGCAAAAGAGACGCTCTTGGGCGCRTGGTTCACAGAGGGACCCCTTGGACACGTAGGGCAGTGGGGGAACCCTTGGACACGTGGTCCCACCCTTGGACAGACAGCCCCACAGGGGAACCCCTGAACACACAAGGCAGGACCTTTGGCCAAGAGGGTGTTGCCGGACAGAAGGGGTGCTGAACGCAGCAGGGAGCAGCGCACCTGTGTATGTTCATCTCCCGGGGCGGGCGACGCGCCTTGTCGTAGGCCACCTTGGCGAAGACGCCGGCGATGAGGACAAAGGCGATGGCCCCACACGAGATGTAGACGGTGGCGTTGGTGCTGTCCTTGTCCGGGTCGTACTTATCGGCGTCCCCATCAGCGCCGTTGCTGCCGTCGGCGGGCAGCGCGCCGCTGGCCGTGGTGGGGTGGGCCCACTCAGGACTCTTGTAGTTGCGACACAGGCTCTGGTTGAGCTTCTCCGCGCGCTTGTTGCAGCAGAAGCGGTAGAAGCAGGTGCCGCAGCAGTAGCGGAACCCCGTAAGGCTGTTGTTGCACTCGAACTCCTTGTCCCACTGCCCGCTCACGTCGTAGTAGCCCCAGCACGTCTCGTGCGCCGGGGCCGAGGCCCCCCCGCCGCCCCCGCCGCCGGGGGGGGTCCTGCCGCCGCCCGCGCCCTTGCCGCGCCCGGGCAGCGCCGTGGGGGCGGCCGCCCCCGCGCCCGGCAGCGTCTGGTTGAGGAGCTCCTTGCCCGGCTTGGGGGTCCGCCGGGGCGCCGCCGCCCCCTGGGTCCGGTTGCCCTTGGCGCGGGGGGGCCCGGCCGCCTGCGCGGCCAGCAGCAGGGCCAGGAGCTGCAGGGAGAGCAGCAGGGAGAGCAGCAGCAGGTGCCGCGGCCCCATGGCGGGGGGCGAGACGGGGGG
>NW_020456032.1:2735051-2744306 GCF_003342845.1 Nothoprocta perdicaria | reverse complement strand
CGCGGGGCCCGGCGCCGAGCAGGGGCGGGCGCCGCGCGGAGCCGCGCCGCGCGCTCCGGATTAGACCCGCCCTCCGCTGCCGGCATCGCTCCTTACATCACTCCGGAGCCTCGTCACCGCTCCGCGGGCACGCCGGGTCGGGCCGGGCCGTGSGCCCCCCGCCCGGTACCCCTCGATCCTCGCCCGGGGCAGCACGCAGCGGGCCATATGGGCCCTGTGGGTCTGCGCGGGGTTATAGACCCCCCCATGGGCAYGGGTGAGATGGGGTTCGTGGGGGTCTGGTGCCTACAGATGGGTGCGGGAGGTCCCTAGGGATTCGTGTGGTCTGTGGTTCCTGTAGATACCTATGGAGTCTGATCCTTAAGGGGGTGCTCAGGGAATGTCATCTCTCCAGTTCAGTAACCTGTATGGTCCCTGTAAGGGACTGTAAGGAAATAGCTCCTACAAGGCCATATAGGGGGAATGGTACCTGTAGGTGTGTACGGTGGAGCTGGTGCCTATAGATATGTGCAGTATGTATTTGGTYATGGTCCCTATTAACTATGTGCAGTGAATTTATCCCCTATAGATGGCTGAGGGCCACAAAGTATTTATAGGGGTGTATGAGGGTTATAGATCCTATGAATGTATTCAGGGCTATGGTAACTATCAGAGCGTGGGGGAGATGCGGTCTCTGTTGATGTGGGTGGGCAGACCCTGCAGGTATTTGCAGCCTGCTGGAGCAGGTGAAGCCTATAGACTCTTCAGAGGTTGACAGAACTTGGGTATAGAAATGGGTCTGCCCCAGGCAGCGCAGGACGCTGAGCTCCCTTCTGTCCCTGGACAGGTCCAGGGCCTGGATAGTTGATACCATGGACCTGTCCAGCCATGATGCTGGCCATGCTGTCTCCACCACCCTGCCACTCTTTGTCCCCTCATCCCCATCGGACACAAAGATGCCTTCTGGGCTCCCTGGGCATTACTGCCCTGGCGCTAGTGACACCTGGTTGGCATGCTGYCCTGAGCCCAGCTGTGGCCTGGTTCCTTGCTGCAAAGGCTCTGCATTACCCTCAGGACAGGAAGAGACCCACCCCAAACTACCCTACACTCTTCCCATTGCTCCCTTGTTGTGYATTAGGAATGGATGAACAACTCCCTGATTGAGCTATACCCACAAAGACACAGCTAGAGCTACCCTGGGTTTATTAAGGGAGGTTTGAGCCTCCCCTGCAGGTTTCACTGGTGTGAGTCACTGGGCCTCCATGCCAGAATTTCCTCAAAGTTCTGGTGCTTCCTCTGTGTCGAACTGCAAACTAAACTAAAGCAAATATTTTCTGAAGACATACAAGGTGTTGCCAGCTGAAAGGACAGACAGAGGACAGAGAAGAATCACAGGAAAAAGGAGTATATGCAGACTGGAACTGAACTGAATTTTCTCTAGCTGTAGACACGCAGTCATAGGGAGAGTGGGTACGGGAGAGAGACCAGTGGAAAGGGGAAAACACTCCTGAAAATCTCCTTAGCTTTACTTCACACCCCGTGAGACATTTTCTTCAAAGTACATAGGTTTAAATGTCTGCAACTCACATTCAGGGGAATTTTTTGGCTATTTGAGAGGAGCYATGGGCTGTGAAGCTGACAGAGGAAGCATTGGCTCTAGCCTACATCTACTCTGATATTGCAGGTCTGCTGGGGAAATCTGTCTCCTCATTCCCATCTCTTCATTCATTTTGGTTCAGTGRTGTGCCCAGATCTCACTGGTGACTCAACAGCCTCAACACTCGGTGGTGACTGACTCAGAACTTGAAAGTGAAATAGAAGAAGCCTAAGTGATGTACAATCAACCAGAAAGAGTTGGTGTGAACTGGTTTAACACAGATACCCCTTTGAGGCAAACCAGGAGCCCAGCTCACCTGTTCTGAAACTGCTCTTTGGGGAGGGTGGTCCCATTGTAGGGTGTTTTCCATAACTTTGTGTCAGATGTTGTAAATCATATTCCTTCCTAGTGATCTGAAGAAGCAGTAGGCTTGACTAATGCTGGATTGGCATCTCCAAACATGTGCAAATGTATATCTCCCCCCATATGATTCTTTCCTGCATATTGATCCAGAAACCAAGGCCTTTGCTAAAGCACTTTTATAGCGAGAGGTGCTATCACTTAGAGAAAGCCCATCATTCTCTCACACATCGGCAAGACTACTTGTTGAAGGCGGTCTCCTGTGACAAGATCTGTTGTTCTTGAGACATAAACAGTATTGATGCTCATCTGTCCTTCAGACAAGTATGACAAGGGCACAGGAAATGTCTAGCAGAAAAATATTCCTGGAGAATAGCATGAAAAGTCAAGCATTCTGCTCTAGAGGCTGTCTGGAGCCAGAGACTCGACTTTTTTTTTTTTTCTGTGTGTCTATACAACATCCATCACTGTGGATGTGACTTGTGCTCCACAGGTTACTGTGAAACTGCTTCTGCTGTATGGGACCAGTGTGTTGATGAAACATCCAGATACGTGTGCTTCCTTCTACTCAATATAGCATCACAACTAAGCATGCTAAAGAAAGAAGAAGTCTCCATTGATCTCCTTTATAACTCCATCGTCTTGCCCTAAACAGAAGTTATGGGGTGGATGAGGCTTCAGGATTCTGGTCCAAATGAAACCATGATAACAGTGACAGGATACTCAGGAAAGATTACTCTGATTACAGCTCCACTCCTTAACTTCATCCCCACTTGTGACTTGTTACAAAATCTCTAACACTTCCTCTTTTATCTCAAATCTCATGCTCCCTGGGTTGTTTTTACCAGCCTGTTTCAGAACTGCTTTCTTGTTTATCTTCTTTTCTGGATGCTTTCATCTCCTGGAAATCCTGTGGCTCTTGGCAGTGAAGGGAACTGCAGGTTCAGCAACTTCTATTTAATCTAATTCATGCACAGAATCATTCACCTTTAGCYTGTTTTCCCTACCAACACTTGTTGGACTCTAGTGACTTTGTGAAGAGTTCATAATGAGTCTGGTGTGCTCAAAAGCTGATTCCTTCTCATCAGGGGATTAAATTGTGAATCTTTATTAAAATGAGCTCAATACTTTGGACCTAATTTTTTCTTCTAAAATTAATGTAGCCACAAAAAGCTAATAATAGGAGTGCCTGGGATTATTTCCTGTGAAGTTGGATTCTTCCTTGCTTGATTAGATACCAGCTTGCTTCATAAATGTAGAGGAGGTACAGAAAGGATCCTAACACTGTAGTAGGCAGAAGACCACTAATCCCCACATATAAGACAGACAGTAGACAAAAACCAGACAGACTCAGAAGTGTGATGGGGACAAATATAGTGAGAATGGACACTGAGAGGGCAGGGCACACATGGAATTACAGAAATACGGGCAGTGACAGATGGGATCCTGGAGAGCTGCTKTGAAGACAGAAAAAAGAAACCTGCTCAGACAAGGGACATTTCATTGCCTTTTAGCTGTTTGTTTATTCACTGCAGCCTGAGAGAATCCCATGTTTTAGGCAGTTTTATATAGCTTTAGGAATTCTGGATACCCTTACCTGTGGGAACATCTAATTACTTTCTGACTCCTCCCACCTATCTAGCCATAGCAGCAGGGAATGTATGTATGGATGAATGACAGGAGAATATAAAGGAGAATTGTAAGGAGAATATAAATAAACTTTTCCTGCAAATGATTGACTACTCCGTTATCCATTCAGATCTACTTACAGAACAGGCTGCAGAAAATGTTCTGATTCTGGCAGATCTTCCTCCCCCCTGGAAACTCCTAGGGTGACACCCCCCAGTGGTAGGTTTTGTCCCTGTCTTCTCCTCATGGGAGAATCTCTGACACAAAACGGACAGGCTGGTCCCACAAGAGTCCTCCGATAAAGCTCTGTGGCCTGAAGGGTGGCAGTGGTGATGCCTGCAAAGCTCGTTCATTCGCCTTTTGATGTTTTTCATTTTCTCCCTGTTTTGAAATGCTGTAAAAAAAATACTTACATGAAGAGGAATACAGAGACATCTCCCTTACTGTTACCTGCTGTGATATGTTTTTTTCTGGACCTATCCAGCAGCTGAAGGAGGACATTTCAACTCGTCTTGGCTTTCTGCCTTTATCACTGCAAACTACAGCCTGCCAAGGGACAAGTTGCAGTCAGGTGTTAGCATGCAGATMTCTTGCTCACGTCTTGGGTTCTGGTGGTTATTTTTCTTTACCTTGCTATATTGTGAGCAAAAGCCAATCCTGCGAGAGCTTTTTTCTTGAGCAACGTTACTGCCACTCTCATTATTTCCGTTGCCATTATGGAATGATGCTGTCGTCCCCCACAAGAACTGACTTTCTTTCCTCTGCCTCGGGCTTAGAAGGGCACCACTCCCTCAGTATCCAACAGGTATAATTTTCCCATGGAACTAGCCAATTCTAGCTACCATTCTTCCACTCAGATTATCCTATGTCTCAAGGCGTTTCATCATCAACCACTTTGCAATCAGGAGGAGCTGTCCAAATATGCAGAGATGAAGATGSAAGAAACCAGAGTGCAGGCAATGCCAGCACTGTGCACAAGCCATTACCTAGCCACAGGCTGGATGCAGATGATAACATAAAATGAGAGGTTTTAACATGGGTATTGGTAAGCACAGGTTTTCCTCCAAAGTGATAAATAATATGGTGAGGAACTTAGATATCTTCCTTTCCTGACATGGCTTCTTGGCTATATAATTCTGCAGGCTCTGCATTCTTACTCACTTCACCCAGGATGTGARGAATACACAGGATCAGGCAGGCTCAGGGTGATGTGAATTGGCATTTGATTTTTTCCAAAAATCTTGTCAAAGAGGAGGTCTTCTGGCAAGATAGTTTTATCTCAATCTATTCATCTGACAGTAGAAATCAAACAGCCTGCCACAGGTAGGAAGATTGTGTGATCCCAGACCTCATCTTCTTACAGACCACCCGGGACTGTCATGTTCATTGCCACCCATCCCACATATCTTGACTTATCCTTGCAAAAAGACCTGAGCTTCTGTCTCAAGACCAGAAGCAAGCCAGACCTCTTGAGCTGATGGACACATCTCTGGTTAAGCACTCCTAGCTACTACAGCGCAGGAGAAAAAAAAAAAAAACATTCATTCATTGTAACCCTGAAGACTTATGAGCTCCAGCAAATTCAGGCTACGCTCGTACATTCACAGAACGAAGCAACACTTGAGTTATTAGGCTCAATTGCTCAGACTCTGGACTTAAGCAGCACCTCCTGGGTTACTAGGTTTTCAGATACCTCTGTCAAATGGATAAATAGGGTGGAAGCCAAATCACCAGGATAATAAAATGCCAGCAAATCACTTACATCTATGTGTCGTGGTGATGGAGYGCKTTTTTCTTCTTTGCTTTTTTTGCTTTCACTTGTACTTTAAAAAGATTTGTATCAGGAGCAGTCATTTGCACTGCTGTGTAATGTACCCTACCCATGGCAGAAGTGAACATCAGTCCCGGAGAGAACTATCCCGTTGCTCCATTGAAAACAATAGYTTATTTGGGAGGGCCATTGGGGATCACATTTTGGACCTTTTCTGTATTCCTGAACTCCAGCAGAGACTCTTGGAAGTAGATCGGCTTACAGCTAGTGATCTCTGATGCCAGGCATTAATGTTTACCTCTTAAACCTTACCTCAGCCCTTGACTGAGACAGACAGTACTTACTGCAGGGAAGAAACTTCTCTTGCTTTTCAAAATATTCAACAGCTCTTAGGAGTACAAAAGTAAAGCATCTGAACTCGAGAAAGGCAGAGATGATGCTGAGCAGATGGAAACAGCTGAATGGTTTAGAGACAGGGTTCAGCCTGCTCTGGGGAGAGGTCACATGCACGACTACTCTGTGCCTTTTGTGGATTCAGATTGCCATTGTAATCTCTGCTTGCTTTTTTTTCTTTTTTTTGCACTTTTTTTTTTTTTTTTTGGTATTACACTAATCATAACATAAATTTTCTCCCTCTTCTGATCTGTGAGAAGCCTCTTGTAGACGTCTTGCAGACGATGTGTACTCAGGGTACCCAGAAGGACCTCCTTCAGGGGTTAAATATCAATGCCACTCTGCTGCTGCTCCAGGGTTCATGAAACATGTTCATTAACAGAAACATACACAGAACAAACAAAACAAGCAAAAATGATAACTGATAAGATGCTTGACCGCATGAGCCTTTCCTGAAGGGAGGACAGACACTGCGCTTGCACTACCTCTAGAGGAAGCAAACAAGCTGCTGTGGCGGGCACATAGGAAAATCCTATAGATGAACAGAAGAGCACAGAACAGCACAGCAGAGCATAGCATAGAAGCAGAAACAGAACTGTTGTTTAGCAAAAGTAGGCCAGGCCGTTGGCATTGTGGGACTGGAAGACTGCTAAAATGGAGGCTGCAGCTCCACAGAACAATTGGGTTCCTGTATTTTATGCCTAGCCTATCAGGCATCCTTTGTAGTCAGGACACAGAGACACAGGGAAGCTGTGCTGTCTGAATTTGCAAAAGCTCCTTAAGAAGAAACTAAAGTTCTGGGTTAAAAAAAAAAAAAAGTCTGCTGTAGTTACAGTGGGTGTCACACAGACAGCAGTACTGGATCTGTTCCCACCATACTGAGCCCTGTGACTGAGTCAGATCCACTGAAAAAGAAGGGAGCAGGAATATTTGCCCAAACTCYGTGTGACTGTGGTGGAGGATTCATGGACTGACTTGGTCCCATAAAGGCAGCATGATCCGTGTCCACATCCCTACCTAGCTGGTCAACCTCTGAAGTACCCACATCTGGGAAGCACAGGCACGCAAGATCCCATCACACCAGCTCCTGCTCATCTRCTTTTCCTATTCTTAGAGTATCAGGGCAGCATGAACTCAGAAGTAGAGTCATCCCTTCCCCACAAATCATCCCTCTTCCTTGCAGTGGGAGAAGAGCTGGGGTGAGGCAATACTCTGGAGCAGTTATGATGAGATCTAAAGGAGAGAGAATATTTCACCATGTCATGGCCACAGTGTCCTTATGAGCTGGATTTTCTTACTCTGGTGGGCTCCAGCAGCATCCATGACTGTGACTTGCCTATGCAAGAACCAGGCCCATGTGCATTGCAAGCTGGCAGTACTTGACTTAGTGTGCCAGGGAGCAGAGGGAATACGGGAAGGGCTGCAGCAAATGCAGGTCTCAGAGTGACCTGGTAAGAGACAGACTGCTGAGGACCCAGTGCTCACCTCCCTTTTTTGCAGCTGTTACATCATTTGCAAATGAGTTACTCAAGCCTGCCATGGCTTTCAAAACACATAATTTACCCTGTCTGCTCTTTCTGTTTGGCCCTGTTTTTTTTTTTTTTTTTTTTTTTTTTTTTTTTTTTTTTTTTTTTTTTTTTTTTTGCAGTTGAATACAGGTGAATGTGGGAGAAACCTCAGATCATCTGCATGGTGCTCAGCTCAGGGTGCTCTAGTGTTTTCCAAGGCTGTGAGTGAGACCAAAGAATGCCTAATCCCAAGCTTACAAAAATTAGAGAAGACAAAGGAACGGGAACGTTTCTTGCACAGCAGGACTGGATAAACTGTGTGCAGTGAAACGCAGCGCAGGAGGAGGAGGAGGAGGAGATGYAGCATGCTGAGGGCAGGCTCTGTTGCGTAGGCAGGGTGCCCTTACCACATCCCTGGGGCTTATGGAAACTTCTTGCATCTTTGTGCTGCTGCCACCTCTGCTGTTTAAGAGGTCCAAAACATAATGCTGGTGGTGGAATAGCTGCTGCCAGCAGCCGGCACAACAGCTCGCCAGGCAGTCCAGAAGAGGGCAGGCGTTATCACGGCTGCAACGCTAGCACAGCGTGCGGGAGAGCCTGCACGGACGCGCCGAAAGCACCATATTTTGTCAGGACTTGTGCTTCCGAGAGCATCCAACTGCTTCATAAAATGGGGTTAGATTCACCATAAACGCTGCCTGGGAAGGATTGGAGATGAAAGTAAGACTGCATCTGTGTTAGTGTTCTGGTTAGGTAAATGCGGAGGATCCTTGCCAGGTTTTCATTTGAAATTCCCTTTCACTCCCTACTTATTTTCAGCTTAAATGTCCATAGAAATGAGCACGAATCAAAGGCAGAGTGGTATTTCTGGAAATGCTCACATGATTCAAGGCCCTTTTTGCCAAAGTATCTCTCACCTAAAAGTGACTGTGCAGCAGTAACAAATTCTTGGCCGGTTAGTGAGCATCACTCAGAACTGCACGTTGTAACTTGGGTTATTACTCAATTTTCTCAACCCACATGTCCCCATGAAGTTCAGCACAATAAGAAGAAATAATTTGGGGTCCCCTGGAAACAAGAGGAGTCCTAGTAGTGGGTTTTAGCCACATTCCAGTAGAACTGGTCAAACTGACTCCAGTAACATAGAGTCTGCTCTGTTCTGTTTAGTCCTCTGCTGCTTTAAGAGGCTGATCCTGCAGACAATCTGAGATAACAACAAGGATAATTGTCCCTCCTCTACTCCTGCCTCTCCCTCTGGACACAACCACCACTATCTCCTCCTCTGCCATATATTTGGCACTCGAAGCTGGGGCTCAGGTTGAAGGTTTTTCCCCAGCCTAGTTCTCCAGGACCAATTGCAGCAGGTGTGGGATAATCCCCACTGGCTTCATTTAACTTGGTTTACAAATTCATGAAAGAGCAGGAGCCTGGTAGCAGGGGATATCACCAGGATGCCAAGTCATGTTTGTACCTTAGGTGTGAAAGTTCATGGCTCGAAGCAATGATGAACCAATTGGCATGTTCCACCTTTGCAGCACAATAAACAGACCATACCATACAAAGGAGAAGYTGGAAGACCAGGTGACATCTGTATAAATCGATTCAGGACTTAGGAGCCAAGAAGCCCAGGCTCTGGAAAGCTTTCTGCAGATCTGTATGCAGATCTGRTCACTCCGAGAGCACAAGGAATAATCATTCCAGCAGCTGTCTTTTCCACATTGCAAAGCATTTTTAAGGGATTTAGACGCTGAGCTGGTTAGCATACCTGGCTGAACTTTGAAACTTTCACACTTAGTTTTTGTTAATTTTGTCTTCAGAAAAGGCCTTAGTATGTCCCACTTAAATGCAATGAGCGAGAGGAGAGCACTCCCTTGGTTAATTTAACTTCCACAGATTCCATGCTAGGGAAATATTGTGCAGCCCAGAAGATTAAATAGCTGCTTCATATTTTGAAAGGTTAGAGATTAGATCTGGTTTTACTGTTATACTTTTATTAAAATTCTTATTTACATTCTTTT
>NW_020456032.1:2692627-2734183 GCF_003342845.1 Nothoprocta perdicaria | reverse complement strand
GGCCCAGGACCAATTGACATCACCTTGTCTATGGCCACATGTCCCCAGGTCTCTGAAGAGGAGCAGTAAGTGATGAGCAGCATACACTGCTTAGGACAGTTTAACTTTACTGAGGCTGGGAAACAAAAGAAGAACGCCACATTTAATTGACACTGTCAGAGAAATTTAGGTCATCAAAATTGTAATTACCTGCACTGGACTCAGGCCAAGACTGAGGCTTCAACACCCCTCCTGGTATGAATCTGATGAAACTTGGGTATGAAATCACAAAAGGAAAGCATTTTCTCCTTTGTAGGCTTTCAGAGGCATTTTCTACAACTTGTTTTTTTCTGAAAAGAGGTCGAGATGTCTTCCCAGTCCTCATGTTTTTTAACAACAACAAAGAAGCCCTTTTCTGTCTTTGAGAGAAAGATCTAAGTTCTGAACGGCTTCAGAAACTTTCCAAAGCATTTTGATGTTTCCTAAATAAAGTGGGAGGAAGAGGGAATCATGGATTTAGGTGAGCTTTTCTTGTCTTACCACCTTCAGTCTACTGAGTGGAGCAATTTGGATTTCTCTGAGGGACATTCCTCTGCAAACAGCAGCTTGAGGAGAAAGAGGATACCTTTGTAGAGGAGAAAGAAAAAAGGAAAAAACAAACAAACAAAAAATACACACACACACAAAAAAGTGAGGATTCTTACTAGCTGGTGAGAAGCAGGAGAGCTCTGTAGAACTTAGTGGAGCTTTGCTGGCTTTCTACAGCTGCCCAAATGCACTGGTTGACTGTAGAAAAGAGGGGAATTTAGCAGGCTTCCCATGACACTGCATTTCTGTGTCAGGAACATGGCTAAGGAGGCATGACAAGAAGCAACATGAGGGATGTCCCCATGAGAGACATCCTGCAAGCAGATGCTGGGATGGGGCAGGACCTGGAGACAGCAGATACTGTTAAGCCTGGGTAGCTCATCCTGCCTGTGAGTGCTGTGCTCACTGGTGAGGCTGATGCAGCTTTCTGAGGGGCCTACAAAAAAAAAAGGAGTTTTTTGTACCAGACATTTGCCACTGCTGAATGATCCTCTGTAGCCTGGAGTCACTCCTAAGCTCAAGGAAAAGGTTCTGGCTGACCTGTTAGTATATGCCATTTCTGATTGGAAAGACTCCAGATGTCATCATTTGTAATTTAGAGTGCACTCATCTGGATGCGTCTAACCTGCCAAATTAAGCTGAATCAGTTCTCTCGCTGATGCGAGCAAGTGTGGTGTGAGCACACTCACCCGCGCAGACTCCCTGATTGACCTTGGCTCAGTAACCTTTGAGAACTATCACACACACACACACTCACTCCCAAGAGACACAAAGCCTGGCCTAAAACTGGCTAGGAATTACTTTTCCTGTGAGCAGGCTGGTGCAAGCACTGAGCTTGGACTAGCCATGGAGTTTGGAGGAAGCAACAACCCTGATCCTCAAAGGGCAGCATCCTTCACATCTTTACATTAGTTCAGTTAGCCGGGCCCAAACTGTGGGTCTATTAAGTGAAAAGTGGGGGCTTTGTACTRTAGCTTTCAGAGGTGTCCTAACATTGCCACTCTTACTAAATGTCAGCACAAAAAAAAATAAATAAATAAATAAAATAAGAAAACATAATCATGACAAGCTCAAAATAGTAGCATATATTGAACACTGTGTTGATGTGGAGTTCATTGCTACAGGAAATAGAGATGTGTTAGGTGTGTGCGGTTAGACAATCCATGCTACAGTAATCCCCCAGAGCTATAGACAGAGAAATGCCACTCCTGTTGGAGCAGCTACCTAAGGCTCACATGGCATGAAGCCAAATGATGTGCAGGGCATTGCTACTCATCTTCATTTTCTTTCCATAAGAAACACAACTGGTCTCTACTTAAACACATCCTGGTCCAGACCGTGGTGCTCTGCTGTGACAATTCTGCCACCACCATGGTTTTGTGCTTGAGAGATGGACTGAGCACCTTCAGAGAGCTTGCAGGCATTCAGGATGATGCTCCTGTGTCTGTGCTCYTTCATATCCATGTGCCCATCTCTCTCCGTCTACGTTAATTGAAAGCCAGACGTCCAGACAGCAAATGACTTTTGGGTGCTTACAACCTTAACACCACCTTAATTAAGTTCTTTGGATGAGAATTTCCTTAGGCTGTTAGTTCTTCTTAATGAGACCAGACATGGGGATAGGGAGAGCAGGTCATTAGACACAATGTTCTGAGATAAATCTTGGCTGCAGTACAGGCGAGTACACCTTTGCTTCCCAAAATTTAGCACTCTCCCCTCCCTGATCCAGCAAACATGTCAGAGCACAGATATGATCAAAAGCTTGTTCATCTGAAGGCCTGACCATCATTTTGGGCTCCATCAGATGAGTTAATAAAAACTATAATGTCTTTTGACAATTCCTTCTTTATCTGCAAAAATAAGAAAACTGTACTCAGACTGAGAAAAGATGAGAARTCTTGAGAGGAGACAAGAGGACAAGCCAAGCCAAAAAATAAAAGACAGTAAATGTTATAGTATATGTATTAGTATATATCATATATTAGTAAATGACTTAAAAAGTAAAAGCTCTTGCAGTAAATTTTAACTGTGATGTAGTGACCAACTATGAGATGAGCTGCAGAGAAAAGATGCAGTCGGCTTTGTCTGTGTGGTTCCTTTTTCATCGAGAAGAACAAATGAGAAACACTAATCCCTCAGGAAAGTTACCAGACAAATTTCTCAAGGTCCACAACCAAAAGAACTTTCCTAGTTTTACTAGCTCTGAGATAAAGATGACCTCTTTATTCTCATTTTCCTCYGCAAGCAAGCAAAAAATAGCTTCTAAAAGTTGTTCCATGAAGTCCCAGGATGCTTTTTCTCTTCTGCCCTTTATCTTCAAGCCTCAAGCCGCAGCCTCATGCCAGGACTTYGTCTGCCTGCTTTTATTTCTTTATTTATGTTTTAAGGGGATTCATTAATTTTTCATAGATTCTCCAGGAAACAGGAGAGGTAATAAATTGATTCCTGAAATTCGTCTGCTTGAAGCTGCATGCTAGCAGCTYGGCCTGCAGCTGCAGTCCATCTGGGAATGGAAGAGTAGGCTCCGGGATGCCTGGAGAGGGGAGCTATGAATGCATATATGTGCACTGCTGCCCCTTTCTATTTCGCAGCAAAGGTTGTTGTGTAACCTCCACTGCTGGACCAACATTTACATGTTTTGGTGAAAGGAAGAGCACAAAACTACCTCAAGCTCCTCAAGGACACAAGGCTGAAACGCCCCTAGATCCTACTTTCCCTACAGCACCATCAGAGCTAACAAAATATCTCTGGGGAAGCCTCGGTTGGGTCAGCCAGAGCAAGACCTCTTCCAGAAGAAGGCCACCTCTGCACCTGGCTCCTGGAGCAAGAGACAAAACAGAGGGACAAGCCCAGCAATGAAAGGCCTGATCGTCTCCACAGATATGGTGGCCACATGTTGACCTGTGTTGGTCCAGACTCAGATAATGAACCTCTCCTGAAGTTGCATTAGCTTATAACTGGGTAAAATTTAGCCAAATAAGCCAAATGTGTCACTGAGGATTCATCTTCCTTGTGACTTAGTCCCCTGCAAAAGGGTCCTGGAAGTTGCCGCTGRGAGCTGGCAACTCCTGATTTCTGGAAAATCAAGGAGTCTCCTGTGGCTGGTTTTGGGGTTGGACCAAGCTTTCAGACCTCCGCAGCTGGGTCTGCCCCTGAACCCAGCATGTGAGCTTGGACTAAACTCTGATGAAAAAATGGCAATTTTCTGATGAAAAACTCATTCACTGGGACTAGCTCTGTGGGCTGGAAATGGTGTGTGCTGCAGGATTGGCAGATCCCTGTCAARTAGCCAAGGTATTCCTGAATCCCTTCTTGCAAAGACTCTCCAGTAGTTGGTCCCTCTCCATCGCTCCTATCTTGTACTCCACACCCTCTGCTTTTCCTCTCCTAGCATCAGCACCTTCCAGGTGCCTTGGCCACGCTCCAGACTCAGCAGTAGAGCATGTATGGAATGGACACCATGGGGAGGGCTCCTGATCTTCTCTGCACAGCCCCCATGGATTCACCAGCCTCAGATAGGCAAACACCTCCTAAGGTGGCCTTGRTGGTGGGGTAACCGCTCTGCATCAGAGCTCTACTGCCATCCACTGCCCTGAACCCATGGAAGGAGGTTCGCACAGAGGCATTCCAGCAGTGCCAAATAACCAGTCTTCAGCAAATATTGGTTCTCTGCTTGCTAGAGCTTGTTAAGCCCCCAAATTCCACATACTCACTTCCCAAACAAGAAACTCAAGCCTTAAAAACAATAAAATGGCATTAAAATACACTAGGTTTTACCCAGAAAAAAAAGATGGTAAAGGTCATTTTTATTTAAAAGGCACTAGCCAGGATTCTGTTTAATTCTTAAAGGATCATTTAGTAATGCGCAGAAGAAATCCAGATGTGGAGAGGAAAGAAGGGAACACACACATGTTCCAGTGTGAATTCCATTAGCTGCACAGCATTTCACATGCACTTTCCTTGCTGGATATCTGGCAGTGCTTGCCGAGCTGGCACCAAATCATCCCTTGGGACACCAGTCTCTTTTCCTGACAGGACTCAGCATCATGGATAACACTGAAGAGGACAGAAGCCATTCTCTATGGTGAGACCTGCAGCTCCCAAGTGTYTCAAGCCCATCTCATGTCCATCTGGCTTGTTTCTTATCCAGCCCAGATCTTGGAGACCATCACTTGGCAGGAGGCCATAGGATTTGCGTGATGTGCTGTTGAAAGCCCATGAAACCATGGGCAAAGAGTGTCATGAACGGGATATAACAGAAGGCAGGGGAGGGAACATTGTCAGGACTTATTTCCCAGCCATTTTTTTCAGGTATCCATGGCTCAGAGACATGGTAGCAAAATAAACTGATCCCAGAAATGCTCCTGATGTTGCAGCTCAGCTCCTCACTATCACTATGCTCTAAGGAGCCCTGGCACATGTTTGGGCCAGCGCTTGATACCCTTCCATGCAAGGTAAAGGCTTACACAACCATGGCACATTCCCAAAAGGCAATTTGGATGTGGCCACCCAGATTTGGATAGATGGGAGTTGGAGAGCAGGGACAATTGCACATCTGCTGGCCTCAGTGCTGGGAGGTGATGTTGACATCTGGTAGCATGGGAAGTGATGTTGACATATCCATCTGCTGGCACAGATATAGCCCAAATGACCTGCTCCAGAGCTGGTAGCGAGTCTGTGGCAGAGGCGGGGGACAAACCAAGTCTTCCCGTTTATCTGCAGTATCTGCTTCCTGGCAAGTGCAACCAACCCAGGAGACCACAGAGTCCTCAGATAGCATAAGACCGCACAGAATTAGAGTTTGTTCATCCAGCACAGATGGAGTGGTCCAAGATGTTATTGCTCTCCACTCAGTCACCACAAACCCCTCCTTAAGTCATGTTAAGTGACATGGGGGCAAATCTCCATCTTGCCTTCCTCTGAGTGCAAGGAGGAGACTGCTCCTAAAAGTCTAATTCTGGGCTGCCACTGTTCCCTGATGCCCCTTAGATAGCCGCGAGTTGTTCAAACACATCACCATGCCAGGTTGRATGGATGGCTTCCTGTCACATCCCTGTCACTCACACAAATGTTTGTTAAACACAGTTCCCATATGCATCTCTATCTGCCTGGGACCCAGCATTTCCCTTTCATGAGTCACTGATATGTTTGTAGTTAAGCGCTAGGAGTCTTTTTAACAGGTTCTGTTTACTATCTAGACAGGAGATAACTCTCCCTTGCTTATCCAGGGACATTAGCATATCTAAAGATATCTGGGAGAATTCAACTGCTCCATAAAGAGGAACAAAAAGGCTGGATGCCTGGCTCCTCCGCGGAGACACTGCATGAATCAGAACAGAGCCTCAGGAAGAGCTGAGATACGCGAGATAGGGCTACCCAAAACACCTTCTTCATCAATGAAAGCGGGAGGAAAGATGAAAGTTTCCGAGCGAATGTTGGATCCCAGCCACTGGGCTGTGCAAGTATCCTGACAGTCAGATGGATGAAGCAGAAAGGCACTTCTGGGAACTGATCTGCAGTACAGGAAAATATAAGCACAATTATACTTTATCKCTGTGAATCGGTGTCTGAATCACGTTGCTTTCTTCCTGGGATTTGTAACACAATAGACAGATTTTTTTTCTTTTTTTTTTTAATCTTTCTTTATCCTGAAATCTGTCTAATGTTAAGGGTAATTTCCAGGTCACTGGGACAAAGGGTTTTGAGTCCTGCATGGGCTCCAGGAACAGGTTTGCTGCTCTGTAAAGCTGCACGGGATGTCTTGAAAGATGGTGTCCTGGGGCTAGTATCATGACAAGTGTTAGCCACAAGATCGGTGGGAGATGGAGAGSTTGCACACTGCTCATTAATGACAGGAAAAACAAAATGCTGACGCATGGGGTTTGATTCAATCGTCCACATGTGAGTGGCACTGAGATACCCTGGGTGTCCAAGACACCTGTACACAACTGTCAGATATGCTAAGGGGCCTGCAGGATCCCTTTTGGGATCCCACTGTCCTGGAATGGGGTTCCCACTGTTCTGGAAGAGCAAGGGACYGAGAAGGACASTTCACAGCATTGCACATGCTTTACRCTGCCTTCTTTAGTACTTGCTAATTGCCCAGGACCTTGTGTTTTTATGTCATGCTTCTGACTTGGGCCACATCTCTGCAGCTTTGGGTTTGCCGATTGCTGCTATAGAGCCTGTGAAGTTTGCAAGGGTGCTGTATTATCAATGTCATATTCCCATCCCCTGTGTCCTGGTGTTCACTTGCTCAGGTGCAGCCACTATTCCTTAARACTGAAGGTAGCTTTGACCATCTTTTCACCCCTCTGCCTTGGGCTGCGAGTTCTGGAAGTGGCAGGCACTATGTGCCAGGYGGCTTATACGTCTTTTGTCATTATTTTTAGAAAAGTCCATCYACGAGGAATAGTGATTAGGCTGCTCAGGAATATTAGAAGTGGGCTGGGTCAGTAAAGGCAATTACGGTTTGGATTCTTAGGTATAAATGGGAGACCTCTCTGCCTGTTAGCAACACACAAAGGATGAAGAAATACCATTTCCCCTCCACTTTTCATTTTAGATTCACTGTCTCTTCTCTATTAGCGAGCAGAGCACTCAGCCCCTGAGTGTGACTGGCTGACAAATGATCCACACAGTTGTCTTGGCAGCGTGTCCAACCCTCCTCCTGCTTCCCACTGTGGAGCATCCCACCCAGGGCCCCGTGACAGACACAGAGCCTGTGACACATCTGATGCTGCAGCAAAGTGGGTCTGCTGAGGCTGCTCTGGGCTGCAGGCTGCCATGTGGTGGCCTTGGCTGTGGGATGGCAGCCCAGAGGGGAGGTCTCGTTGGGCTAAGTGTTGAGCCMAGGCTAGGCTTGGTTCTTTGGGGCCAGCAGCTCTTGGTTGACACTGGTGTTGTAGCTCTTCTTTCTGAGCTAACAGGTGCCGGTGCTTGCTGTGTTATAAGCCAGGCTCCAGTGCGTTGCTCTGCTCAACAGCAATCATTAAAGCTGGACCAATAAAGCTGCCCTGTTCCCCAATGCCTAATCAACTGCCTGGTTTGTCCTGCTCTGCCAGGCATGAGCCTCATTTTTTTTTATTGCTCTGGTTTTATCGATTTTCATTTTTATGATTGAAACAAGTGATATTCTGCTCTCCTGTAAGCAAGCAGCAACTGTCCTTGCTGCTGTGGCCTCCACGGCACATCACTCATGGCCATCTGCTCACAGCTAGGTTGGTGCAAGGGTAGGATAAGACAGGCTGTCCCCGTCACACCTCTGCGATCTGTCAGATGCAACAGGAGGTTACCTAAGGAGAGATGAGGCTGTTGGTCATCAAAAGAGGGGCTGCTGCAAGCAGTGGGTTATTTTGTTCTTCCCACTGTGCCCTGTGACACTGGAGGTCCTCTCAGTGAAGTCTCTGATGTATTCTGGGGCAATCCGGGATATCCCCAGAAGAAGTATAGATGGTTAATGTGAGCTCCATGTGAGGCTGCCCACAGGGCCAGTATGTTACCCTTCCAGTCACAGAAATGCAGGAGCTGGCATCCTTTTCCAGCTGGTATCCAGCCCACACAGGGCTGGTGACATAGCTTGYGTTTCACCATAGAAATCCACAGACCACAGAAATCCACATCAGGACCAAAGCCAGCACCAGGTAATAGGTTGTCCCGTGGCAGTTTTTGAGGTCTGTGCTGGTGGTTGTGGGTACCGGGGAGCCTCCCTGGCCATGGACACACTGTCCTACTGGCAGGAGAGCACTTGTTGTTACTAAACCTTCTTGTCCTGGAATACCAATATGATACATGCACTTAATAGCTCTGTACCCAAAGCAAACACTTGATTTCTTATTCTTTGAATAATTCTAACTCTTCCGTGCTTTGCAGCAGGAGCACAAAATTCCACAGAAAGTTGCAACTTTTTTTCTTTTCTTTCATTTTTCTTTCATTTTCTTTCATTTATTTCCTATGAAAAGAGAGCACTGACCTGGGTTTTCTCCAAGTGCAAACCAAATGCCCCAGGAGTAGCAGGAATATGGGAGTGAGGTGGAGCCCCGATCGGCAGCAGCTCTGGGGTGTCCCAAGCATTAAAACAYCAGCTCACCATCAATTGCAAACAGGAACAAAAGCAAGTGATGTCCAGCGAGCCTGGCCCTCTAACATGGGAGACTTGTGCTGGAGAACAGTCTGTTCTATTGTCCTGAAGGAAACAAGGAAAACAAATCTCCTCCGGCCATTCACTTAACCTGCCTTTAAGCACAGTCGTCACTCAGTCCTGTAAGGAACACGTTATCATTCACTGGCTGGCAGATACGTGAGCTTTTGCTTATGGAAAATAAAAACATACACACTGCTTCAAGTGTTCTGCAAAGGTAGCGTAAGGGCAAGGCTGGGGAAGAGCAGTAGCTTCATCTCCCCTTGATAAATTACCTTTCATGGAGCTTCCAGCACCTCTCTCTTGCAAAAAACACTTAATAACGTGGAGACACTGTGGTTCTCTCATTACTGGGAAGAAAGAGAGACATTTCAAAGAATCACAATGTAGACGCTTCTCTGAGGTTCACATCCTGGGCTTCTCCAACTCAAATTATTAAAAACATTTTTCAGCGAAGACATGGCTTAGGCGACCTTCAGCAGCCTTCACTATAAACAAAACCTTAGATGTGGTGGGCAAAAGAGGGAAAAGAAATAAAAAAAAAAAAAAAGGAAATTAGAAACATGGAAATGTAATAACTTTCCATTATGCAAATTTGATTTAATCAGAGATGAAGCTGGAGTGCAATAAAAACATACTTTCATTAAGTTTATGACTTTCAGACTCTATAATACCCCAGAAATGTCAATTATAAGGTTACCATAGTGATACATGGTTACAACTTTAAAGTGATCTGTTTCTTCACTAATAAGTGTACACTGAAGCCGGGCCAGGAGCTGTTTTCCCAGCTCCTTAAACCAACAAGGGCCCGCAGCTCAGATGGCAAATATTGCCACCAGCACGGATTACACTGGCACTTGCAGCATGGCTCAGTCAAGAACTGACCGAGAGCATGAGGAGGGGAACAGCCCCTGCCCATATAGGAGCTGTAAGAGGAGTATCTCCCTATCATGCTCCTGAAGTGAAAAACGGATGTGTCTTCATGGCCCTGACACCACTTGGACTTCCACCTCCCAGTGTCTTGCAGCATCTCGCTCATACACTGTACATCTGAAATGGGGGTCTATGATGCATGCAGAAGTGCCATGCCAGTGAAAAGTCACTGGACAGGACCACGCTCCTGCTCCACCACGCTTTACACTGCCTGCTTTGCTGCTTTTTCCATCTAAGTACACTATGTAAAGCTAGGCTGGTAACGCTGAGTGACTCTTATAACTCCTTAGTATTCAGAGTCCCGTGGCCAGTGCTGCCAGTTGWGTCAGTCATTTAGAAATCTTGCGTTTGCTTAGGCCTGCAGTACGGAAGCCAGGGAGAAAGGGAGAAGAAGTCTGCACATGCATGATAGTCTATCCACTGTACGGAAATTTCAGCCTCTGAGTTAGAATGTGATCAAGGAATCTAGCTCCAGCCTTGATGCTCAGTGTCACCCTCTCAGGAGAAGTAATGGAGAAGTAATAATCTGATTTCCCAGCAGCTAGGGCTGAATTTCTCCAGGTGGAAAGGTGAGGAGAGAATGCCTGGATTCTTACTCCATTCTTTCTAACATCCTATCACCTCTGACTCTGAGTCAGCTCCTAGCTGCACAGCTTACAGAACACACTCCAGTGCAGCCAAGTGGCCTTTGGAGAAGAATATCAAACAATCAGGTAGCACCAAGGACTGGTGATCTGTTTTGGCCTGGGACTCTCAATCATGAACCTCGGCAGGTCTAAGGGATCTGAGGTAGGATAGCTCTTCCTGTGAAACACTCCACAAAGAAAAGTCCTCCCATTCCTTCTGCTCCAGTATTTATCAGAAGGTCGGTTTAGTCACCTAATCATCTTCTCACATGCAACACTGTCCCTTTGACAGGCACTTACTTGCAAGTTATTGGTGGGACCCTGAGGTTCAGTGGAGGATGCAGCATTTCCAAAGCACTTGCAAAGGGTGAGATTTTGTAGAAACACATACACTAAGACATCTAGTGGATTAGGGCCTTGATATTTCCAAWCACACCCTGCCTCAGCTTCTCTGAGTATTGAGAATCCTATTTACTGGCATTCAGTGGTTTCTCAGGGTGCTATTTCAGATGCAGAATAATTAGCAACGCGCAGGAAAAGCAACAAAGCCTTGAATGGCATTTAGTGACAATTATTCCACCAAACCATTTCTTACTATTATAAATGGAGCTTATTAGCACTAAATTGTTTCCATAGGAAGCAGCATCAGCAATAAGGAGAATGGCTGCGGGCTCGCTCGGCGGTGCAGCAGGCAGCAGGACGGAGCCCGTTCGTCTGCTCCTCGCTGCAGACATGCTCAGAGGGAGAAACAACCACTGCGGTGCTGCCCAGCTCCCTGCTTTTGGTTCGGCACGCTGGGCTTGCTAAAGAGCCRCCAAGATCTTGCTCTCCATCCTCAATAAAGCAGGCGGTAGCTCTGCATGTGATGAGGCTCCCAACGCTGCTCGAGAACAGCCTGGAGCATGGGGAAACAGCAGGTGGGAGAGACAACCAGGCAGCCTTAAGGTCTTCCTCCAATGCACATGGCAACTAAAAGGTGGAAGATGCATCTGGCCCCATGATTTGCTTTAGCCCAGGCTCTACGTGAACTTGTTTCTGCTAAGGATGGCACACTTGGTGTGGACCCTGGGGGTGTGTTGCTGAAATGAGGGAGATGGAAGCTGGAGCAGGCTACAGCCACACATCTCACCTAGTTTTGTCCTTGGAAAGAGACAAGCTGAACCMCGGGACAGGTTTTCTCTAGAAACGGCACCAAGATCACAGAGTGTCTTGTGAAAAATGGCCTGCCCTTCTCTCTACCTCGGCAGGTCCCTCCCAGAAGTGCCCCTATATACCCAACTTTAGATTATTCATTTGTTTCTTGTTTTTTTTTTTTTTTTACTTTAGATTATTCATTTGTTTCTTGTTTTTTTTTTCTTCAGCTTCCTTTTTTTCCTTCAGGTTTTTTTTTCCTTCCTTTTTTTTTTTCCTTCTAGAGAACATGACAGTCTTGTCGCTCCAGCACACTTCCACGGCAGAGCCCTGCCTTGGCTCCGGGGCAGAGACATGGTGCAAGTACCAAAAACCCAAGGAAATTCCTCCCTGCCAGGACATGCAGGAGGTGCTGAAAGAGATGACTCCTGCTCTTACAGCTGTATGTTCCCTTCCTCATTTGGGATGTATCTGAATTTGTTGGACACAAGCCCCCCGATAGGACTGTCATGCTTAGGAGTTAATTAAGGCTCAGGCAGGCACAAAGCCCTTAGTCATAGGAGAAAACAAAGCTGGGCTCAGCAAATCCTCCCGAGCCCGGAGGCCTTTTGCTTATGCTGGAGTTGCTCCTATCTTGCTTTACTTTCTGTGCAGGCATGAGGCAGCTAGAAATCCAAGAACATCTAAGATATGGTTGAGCTTTAAACAGGCAGCCCATATAAACAGCAGCAAAACTGTTACTTAACTAAATATGCAACGCGTTCTTTGTAGTGAAGCATGACAGCTGTGGGGATTTATGAAAGTGTTCACTGCATGCCTCCCTCCTGCTTTACAGACAATTTACTGGATGCTTTGGCTCATCTGCTGCTCAAAATTTGTGAGAGAATCTCCATAAAACCCTTTGAATCATCTATAAAATGTCAACCTACACACCTGCAAGAGAGCCAAACGTAGGACCAAGTGTGCATGGCAGAGGGTACATCCASAAACGGTAAAAAAAGCACTGATTGCTCTGATGCCGGGAACCTGGGCTCTTTCAGAGGAGGAACATTCATTTCCTTTGCTGGAAATTTTATTTCCCTGTTTTTTATCTTCAGGATATGATAACACCACCGAACACTGCAGAGAGCTTTAAGGCAAGGCAGCACATGCTACTGGATGAATCACTCAGCTTGACTTTTGAAGGTTTGGGACGCTCTCCAGGATATTCTCTGTCTTACAGAGCATTTTTCTTGTCAATCCTTTCGCTCGCCTGCTTCAGAACTTGGCTTGATATTTCCTGAGACACGTAGCAGGAATGTGGTCATTGACACTTTACTCTGATATATTCAGCAGTTGTCGGTATTCACGACGGATGAGTTTTAGGTATTCCTCTGGCAGATCGGGATGTGTAAGCAAGTCTCGCGTGTTTGATGCTGCCTGAATCTGCTCACCAGYACCAGCAGCTCACATCTGAGCAATGTCCCAGAGCAAACTCCCACTGCACCGTCCATTGCATATTAAGATTTACCGCTGCTTAAATCCTTGCAGATGAAGAAGAATAGGATTCTTTTGGAAAAGGCGGAGGGAGTGGGGTCAATTAGTAACAAATCTATTGTAGGAAGGACAGAGAATGACTGTGTCTTCACTGTGCACAGCGGGTGATGGAGGCTCCGGTGACAACGCAACACAACAGCCGGAGCACAGGCCATTGTAAGCGGCAAGGGAATTAATTAGAGCTAAAGATCAGCAGCCAAAGAGGCTCCAGGAGTAAATGTCACTTCCCAAGTAGGGCAGAGAGTTAACTTTGGACGAATTAAACGTAGCTGTGCTGCAAGGAGAGAGGACAGCAGCCAGATGCAGCCTCTCCTGCATCCTGGGCAGAGGCCACCGAAGGATAACAGACTGAAATAAATGTGAATCGCTCCCCTTCTTGCAGAAAAAAAGAACATAATTCAAAAGTAAGTTTACTGTTGACAAAGCACAGCACAAAGGGCTATGCATCTGTCACACATGCTGTCTTCTGGCGGCTGTGCAGAGTTGCTGTAAATAACGGCCATAAATACCGTGAGTTAATATTYCCCTTATTCACGTACTGTTTGTTATTACACACAAAGAAAGCTCTATTAAAGAAGTGTAAAGATGACTGCAAAGTTACCTTTCACAAGCAAGCTGAGCAGAGCAGCATGTCAGGCTGTGCGTTACCTTAGATGTGTGGCCTGACAAGGGTTTCTGCAGGATTTCAGACCACATTTTTCCCCAGGATCCTGCCTCATTCTAAATGCAGGAAGCTTTCCCAGAAGAAATCTGTGCAGAGAACTGCTTCCAAGCCGGCGCTGGCAGGAGCTGCACAGCAAACAGTCCATCTGCAAGGAGACACCCACTGAGATGGCTGCAAGGCTTCCCCTGGACAGGCAGGAGGAGGTGCGTTTCTCACGTCTCCTTTGCAGCTGCCTTCACTGGGATAACCTACAATCTGGGGCAAAGTGGAGGAAAACTCCACGTAATCTCCTCCATGTCCCTTCTGCTGTCCATGAGCAGACCAGACCCTATCGGGGTTAGTAAAGGAGTACTGAAGGGCATGGGAAGGGGACCCAGGGTTGACAAGGCAATGTCCTCACRAAGGAGGGTGCAGACCCCACAGTGCCCAAGGAAAGTGAGCAAGCAATAACCGGCCTCAGGAAAGAGGTCAGTGATTTCTCCACAAGTCCATAGTGATAAGACAGGTACAGGAGGTTAATTCAGCTGGATGCACAACCAGGCACAGGCGTTTCTGCAGGATAGCCCAGACAAGGGAAGAAGAGCTTAAATGCAGCTCCCAAGCAGGAGTTAGAAAGCCTTCTCTAAGGCTGCTTCAGTGCTTTTTCACRCAGCTCTTTTCCCAGGAGTCTAGAGCAAGGTTAAACAGTTGCATCACAGCAGAGCTGACCTTGGTCCCAGGCAGGGAATTCCCTGGAACAGGGGAAAAAATGTTGTATTCGGGGCCCTGATAGACACAGCTGCTGCAGCTCCTTACCTGGCTCCTCCAAGTTTGGTATTCAGCTTAGGTGGTGGGAATATTCTCGAGAGATGTTTAGGGAAGATCTGTCTTGTGGAGGTCCAGAACCAACATGATGGGCTTCTTGTGAGTCCCACCTCATCTCGYTACTCCTCTTCTCACACAACACACTTTCAGAAGATGCCTGAAATGCTTAGTAAGCAACATAGCTCTGCTCAGACCAGTGCTACTCGTACTGTTGGTTCCAGGAAGGATGAGGAGGATTTCTCCAAGGTCCCAGAGAGATCCCAAGGACAAGTTCTTGTTTAATAGGGTGTGATGATTATTTGGCCATAAACAGCAGGGAAGCACAATCCAGATACCTATGGATTTCGTTATGTGAAGCTGAAAGATATTTTTAAGACTCCAAAAATGTTAATGTTGAGGATATTTTGCCATTTTATGCCCAATAGCTAATCAAATTGTGTGTGCATGGGAATGCAAAGCAAACCAGCAACTYGATTTCATTATGCAGAACGTGTCCTGAACTGTCTAGGGGATCATTAAAGCACATGGTTTTGCTGCAGGATAGGATGGTTTCCAATCCCTAACAAGCACTAGTGATGACTGAATSTCTTACTGGATTAAACTGGTGAAAAATAAAATCTAAGCTCTGCTGGGCCAGGAGAGAACAGCAAGGTCATCACTTAGTGCCTACTTTGMGGTAAAGAATGGACAGCAAAATTTTGTGCTACAGTGTCGATGAACTAGTGCAAGTTCTGGTCAAAAGTGCACCATAGAAAGTATCTGGCATGGAATTTTTGCCTCCTCTCCTGTAGTACCGCATCATGTGCCTACTGGTGCGTTCAGAAAGAGGAGGGCTGTGCATTGACTCCAGAACGTGCCYCAAGGTTCTCATTGCTCTGTCTCCCCCAGAACTCTTTGTGGACCCATAAATGTGCTGTGTGGGCGGGACAAGGTGATTATCGTATCAGGAAAGCTGCCTTGCCCAACAAAATGGAAATGTGATTTACAGCAATCCTCGCTAAAGTGTGGTGGTCATCCAGAAGAACCCACACACAGCAGATTTTTCATACTTTTCTTGCTAAAATGGACAAATGTCCCATTAAGAAGAGCAACCTCTCAGATAAATGAGATGGATGGAGTGTTGAACTGGCCTCTAGTTCAAGAGTATCCCTCCTGGAACATGTATTGTCTCAACAAGGTATGACCTGCCCTTTCCATTTCTCTCAAGATGTTTTGAGTTCAGGTAATCAGAAGTGTTCTTTCTTGATATATCCTCATATTCAGTGTTTTTGCTTGTTTTTATTTATTTTTTTATATGTATGGGGGTTTGTTTATTTGTTTGGAGTTTTTTTTCCCACTGTGAAGAGTTGAGCTGTTCAGCTTTGATTCCCAACTCTCTTCTTTTAGTGCTGAGAGGGAATTAAAAACCCATTACTGCATGTGCAAAGTTCCTCCACTGCCTTACTTTGCCTGTAGCTATTTGAATTTCACGTGCTACATTATTGTGCAGTCATTCAGTACAATGAGGCCCACCTATAGCTGCCTTCAGCCAATTTTCTTTTCTTCTCTCATGAATAATGAAGTATCTGCAGCGTGCAGCCCCTTATTATACAGTCCTTTCTCCAGATCAGATATGAATATGTTGGAGTCCAAGTCACTGCACATAGCCCTGGGACTTCAGTTATCCCACAGTATTGCTTCCTCTTTTAATGAGTGCTTCATCCAGGCAAGAGATTTCCCTTTATCCCATTGCTTCAGTGAGACAGCTTGTTAAAAGGTTGTTGAAAATCCCAGTCCTTATTCAAGTATTCATTGATTCCTCCAAAGCCCTCCAGCGGATTTCTCTTCATTGAAGTTCTTCTCCATCATATCACGCTTATCAATTCTTTGCTAATTCTATTTTTTTATTATCATTTCTACTTATTGCCTACAATGGACATCAAGTTTACCAGCCTAGACATCTAACCCATAAACATTAAAGAAATTACATAGCGTTTGTCGCTGTCTTTTCCACCTGCACCAAGGAAATCTTTTGGAAGATGTTCCATACCAGAGTTAGTAGTTCAGCAAGCCTTGGGGTAAATTCCTCCTAGCTCTGCTGATCTGTTACTCTTTATTATCATTCTTTTGTCTACTGGGCCTTCAGTCTAAGACATTTTCTCCATTCCATCAAGTAAAGTAGGCACTTTCCTACACATCTTCATTCAGCTTTTCTGCTGAAGCCTCCTCTTCCTAGCCTCTTTCCTTCCATGGTCATCTATTGGTGCCACATTTTCTGTTTGGCTTTCTGTTTTTCATGAGTTTAAAAAGGATTTATTAGCAGTTTGCAATGTCTTAGGGAGTTTCTCTTCAAAAAAAAAAGTATATATATAATATATTTATATATAGGCTGTTGCTTCTATTCTTTCTTTCACTTTTTCCCAACAAAACTTGCACACTCCTTGACATCTTGATGTTTTTAGTCTACCTTTTAAGTGATGTATGAGCCTTCTAAGCACTGTTTTAAAATGGTTTTCATGCCACTCATGGCTATTTTTACCCTTGATCTGTTTCTTTCAGTTTCTTTTAAACAAACTTCATTATTTCTAGGTAGCTCTCTTTAATACAGTGATAAAACTCCAGTGGAATTCATTGGCTTCTTTGCTGCTACTGAGTCCAACACACCTGGGACACGAGGCCTGCTAGGCTTGCTGGAACAGTGACCTTGATACGAGCAGTATATTAATTATCTTCTGCATGCTTCAAGCCGAGTTATGCTCAGATAACATATAGAAACCAAACACGCTCATGAGACTTCTGTGTACTAAGCGCTCTTGGCACAGATATTCCCTAAAGGTACAAGGAGCCCAAATTGCCAGGGCTCCATGGAAATGTGCTGCACAGATTTTTTTTTTAAAAGACATAATCCTACTCTTTTGAACAAGTTTGATGCAGCAAGTGGGAGCTACATGGTGGAGGAACATGTTTATTTGTGGAGGAATCATAGTGGGAAGTGAGTCAGAAGCTCAGCTCTACGCTAATGCCACTTTCAATTAGGCGGTTTCTTATTAAATAGTGACTTTTGAGCTTGAATCAAAAAATTCACCCAGGGTATTTTCTGTATCAGGCACAAAAGCAATCCATGCAATGACTTCCTAGCACCAGCAAGATCCCTATGTTTTCTCATTGACACACCATGCTACACCCAGCTCAATAAAGCTAATCAAGAAGGATGTTTCCAGAGCCACTGAGCTGCCAGCCTTCCTGCCTGGTATGCACAAGAATTGAAGACCATTCTGTGACAACAATGACAAAAAAAATTGTTGTCTCTTTCCCTTCTGTGCTTTACTATGCATGGGAGCTATCGGCTGGCAGCAGCTCTTGATTTTGCCAGTTATCTTCAGGGATTCACATGGGGATGCAATAAGGATGGAGGAGAGTGGATGCTCACTGTCAGACACCATCTGGGGCCATTCATGGAGAGAACTTTCGAAGTAGATGAGCCTTGCATTTGGTGTTTTTCTTTCATGTGCTGCCCAAGGAAAAAGAATGTCAGTAGATATAAAGCTAGAATTAGGCAGTCTAAAAAATAAGCAGTGTTTGTGAAAGCATCAGGGGAAAAAATAATAAAAAATCAAAAGGGTCAGCATGGGCTATCTGTAAAGCTTGAGTAGCTTTAGTTGGTCACTCGTTGTATTGCATCCAGTAGCTCAGGCTGTATCCTTGTCCCAGAAGCAGAGAGGTCTTTAAGGGGTGTTGCTGTATGCTTCTGTTTTCAGAGGGCTGTATTAGAAGAGGCAGAAAGCACCACCAGAAAAGCATCACTAAATCTTCATCAATGGCACTTTTTGGTGATGAATTATGATAACGTTTTTAAACCTTTATGATAGCCCTACCTGGAGCTATCATAAAGCAGTAAAGAAGCCATAAATGTGATAACAAAGAATTCCTTCCCGACATGCAGCTAGTCTGATTTTACAGCTACAATTCATGTTAAGTGTGCATTCATTAAATTATTCAGATATGATAATGTCTCCTCTTCATAATCCTTAATCACCGTGCCAATATGATTCTGCTTACTCTGGCTAAAGAGTAGCTGAGGGAGAAATGCATTTTTGCARGGCAGGGATCACTAACATTTTATAATAATCATAGATTAATTAATGATAGCTCATGACGGAGTGTGTCAAAGTAAACACGGCTTCCACCTCCACACCACAAGGACCCATCCTGGTCTGCATTTGTGAYGGGAAGCACCTCGATATATTTTCTTGTGAGCCAAAGGGACACATGACGTTACCCTCTGCATAATTACAATATAGTAAAGCATTTGTAGAAAATAGAGAAGCAGCTTTGGTGCCAAAATCGCTGTGTAAAGAAAGACCTTTCATGGAAAACAACATGCTGCTCCAAGGGATACATATGTTTTCCTGAGCAGTGCATACAAAGCATCCAGAATGAACCATGATATATACATTTTTTTCTGTTCTATCTGTTCTTTCCAGGTGGATTGAACAGTAGTGGGTTGACGGGGCAACAGGCAGCATGTGCTCCCACTCGTGTGTGAGTCTCATCTTAAGACTTGCAGGGATTGCTCTTTGGCCTCTCTCTTCTGCAACGCCTGGGGGTGTTGCATCAAATAACTCGTCTGACTGAAGATCATGTGTGCTTCCCCCCAGCCGCATGGTAACACTGTCTGATCCACCTTCATTTAGGCATGTCTCATCCTTCCTTGACTCTTGTTATGGCCACTAAGAATTTTGGTTGAATCCGTCCACAGCAGGATTCCTGGCAAGGAACCCTTGCCTTTGAAGGGTAACAGTATCCTGATATATTAAAGCTTATCTCAGTCCAAATTGTGAACTGTTATGCTTTGACTATACTTTTCTGTCTTCATCTAGAGTTTGCATACTCCATTCCACCTTCTATTTTAAGCCGGATATGTGAATATTGACAGATTCTTCCTTCAACATCGTCATGCACTTTTAATGTCAATATTCTACTGAATGCCATTGGATGCTCAGGTCTTTCAGATCCGTTTCCTGCTGATGAAGAAATCACTGAGACTGTAGGCAAACTCTTCACACTGATAACAGGTTTTTACAGAGCACTTGCACCACAGCCACCCTTGGAGTAACATCTCTGCAAAGTCTTCCCGTGCTTGCATGTTCAAGAACAAAAGTTCAAGCTCCATCTCAGCATTAAGGGTCAAGTCTAGCCCAGAACTTCCTATCTGTGATTTAGTGTACATTCTATGTCCTAGMCTTGAGAATCCAATAACTCACTCGTCTTTAATTAGGTGTTTGCATTTCCTATGTGGCCATGACAGAAAGTGCCTTCAGAGGCACCCAAATGAGCTTCTGTCTTCTTATATCGACAGCATGTGTTCCCAAAGCCCCTAGCCCCATTGGTCAGGAAGAAAGAGATGCACTTCTSTTAGAACCGAGTTTTACTTTTTGTTACAGGTAGTGTGCAGTTTTGTACTCTTGGTGGCTAATATCCTAGCTCACAGGGAATCCCTTTTCACAGCATCTGCCAGCCCTTGACCAGAAATCTCATGACCCAGTCCAGCAAGGGCTTACAGAGATGACAGCTGCAAAAAATAAAAGCCTAATGTTCCACAAAAGAGCATAACAGAGCTCTCCCTCCAACAGGCAGAAATATGGCAGAATCAGCAGCTGCAAGTCAGATCCTAGAAAACTTGGACCAGACCTAAGTTGTGCAAACATTAGTATGTCCCCTGGAAGAGCACTCCAATGTCCTTTCTTTGCTCTACTTACAAATAAATCCTTTTCTCTAGACATCTTGCCTAGGTATCTGTGTTTCAGTACCAGAAATCCTGCTAGAGCGTGTCACCAGGAATCCAGAGCTCTTTTTAGTTTCATAATAAATGGGAAAACCTTATGCTTCAGCTAAAAAAAATGCCTTGCAGGAGATGTCTTCCTTAGGGCCTCATTACTCTCTGTGCTGATCGCCTGCAGGAACATTACTCACCTTTTAATGAAACCCAAAGGGAGGAATG
The DNA here is from genome assembly GCF_003342845.1 of Nothoprocta perdicaria. Classification (NCBI taxonomy): domain Eukaryota; kingdom Metazoa; phylum Chordata; class Aves; order Tinamiformes; family Tinamidae; genus Nothoprocta; species Nothoprocta perdicaria. Next base: position 2,713,802 of record NW_020456032.1, on the reverse strand, counting down.
TGTTCTGCTTGGGAGCAAATCACATGTGGCTTCCATCTGGCCTCACAAGTGTGCTGCGCGGTGTATGGAGGAACAAGTTAATTATGAAGCCCCTTGGTGAGCATCAATTCTTTCTCGCGTGGAATGAAGGGACCCTCATTCCCCTGTCTACCAGAGGGTTGAGAGGGCAGTTCCACCTCAATTCCTCTTCAGGGCTTGATAAAATATTATATATGCCATCTCTCTCCTTATATATRTRTGTGTGTGTGTGTGTGTGTGTGTGTGTGTTTTCTAGCAAGAAAGAAGCCCTTTATACTCTTTTATACAAGCCTTAAAATGCAGCAGCAGATGTTGACAATGCTTCTAACGCGAACGGCCAGCTGTAATGCACTGGCCAGAGAAGGGTAGGACAGTGCTGTTAGCAAGGGTGCATGTCAATGGCCTTGCCCTGTGAGTGACTTCTCAGTAACATGTCATTTGCTTGGCGAGTATCCATAAAGCCTCGTACAGAACCTGCTCAGAATTATTTTGCCGAATATATATATTTTTTTTCAGTGGTTCTCTGCTTTTTCAATACCTGTTTCCGTTTTTCTGAAAAAGATTTTCAGTGTTCTCTGAGCTGAAGGGAGTGGGGGTTGCAATATTTCATTTGGGAGCAATTGGACCCCGATAAGATTCTTTCATTTCTTTACTCACACTGAAATGTTTTGCACCAAATCAGCTCATAATCCTGAAAACAGCATTTCTCTTCTAGCTGTGATGTGGGGACTCCTCCAACCAACCCCAAATGAGCAACTCCAGTCTCTGGTCTTTCCTCAGACTCTTTGCTTATCTCACTGGTTATGATTTGTCTCTGGGTATGACACATCAAGGTACAAAGCTGGCTGATCCTGCACGTGGCAGCTAGCCCCATAGGACACTTCCCACTTTTCTTGCAAGGTTAAATATTGCACCCAGCTCTGTTCCCAAGCACTAAGCCTGCTCTCTGCACCTGCCCATACCACTGCTCCAAGAAGTATGTGAACACCAGTGCTCCTCATCGCTTGTCAAGCGGCTGGTGCATATTAGAAGTCGACTTAAAATCTGAATTTAGCCTGTCAGACAAGAACTTGAGATCGATGTAGTGGCTGGGGTGACCATGTATTTGTTCTACACGTGGGACACTGATGCAACTTGCTGGAATAAACAAACTGGAACCTAGCTTAACTGGTGCATCCTCCTTCACAAGGCAGTGTTTAGTGGAAGCTGAAACTCCCTGTGAAACTTCAGGATATCTGAGGCTTCCATGGGTGCCTGTCAGATTTGATTCACTGGCTTCAATTACCAGATGGAGGAAGAGGGGTTTTTTTTCTTTTCATTTTTGTTTTTGGGTCTTTTTTTTTCTGTTTGATTTAATGTCACTTTGTCAGTAACTGATCTCAGCTGAGTTATAATCACACAGAAATGAATGTGTCTAGACAGGATTTTGCATAGTTTAAAAACAGACTTAATTTGGTGTTGGTTTATGCATGGACTCAAGATGAAGCACAAACAGCTATTTCCATCAGAAGTGACACCAGACCAAATCACCTCACGTTGCAAATCTTGGAGAGTGAGAACCTCACCCAAAGAAAGAATCTGCTCTGGACCTTTGGCAACAGATATCACGAGTGGATAGATGGCACCAATCTGGTCAGGTGGCACTAAACCCTGTCTTTTTAGTCACAGAATCACAGAGTCATGGAATGGTTGAGGTTGGAAGGGACCTCTAAATATCATCTAGTCCAACCCAGTTGCTCAAGCAGGCACACCTAGAGCACGGGGCACAGGGTGGCATCCAGGCGGGTTTTGAAGACCTCCAGAGAAGGAGACTCCACAGCCTCCCTGGGCAGCCTGTTCCAGGGCTCTGTCACCCTCACAGTAAAGTTCTTCCACACATGGAGATGGAACTTCCTGTGTTTCAATTTTCACCCATTCACCCTTGCCCTTTCACTAGCCACCAAGATTTTGGCCCCATCCTCTTTACATTCTCCCTCAGGTATTTCTACATATTGATCYAATCCCCTCTTAGTCTTCTCTCTTCTCCAGACCCAGCTCATCTAGTCTTTCCTCATACGAGAGATGCTCCAGTCCCTTAATCATCTTTGTTGCTTTATGCTGGACCCTCTCTAGAACTCCATGTCCCTCTTATGCTGAGGAGCCCAGAATTACACACARTACTCCTGATGTGTCCCCACCAGAGCTGAGCAGAGTGGCAGGATTCCCTCCCTCCAACTACTGGCAACATCCCCCTGATGCAGCCAGGAGCCCATTGGCCTTCTTGGCCACGAGGGCCCTGCTGCCTCATGGTTAACTTGGTGTCAACCAGGACTCCCARRTCCCTCTCCGTGGAGCTGCTTTCCAGCAGGTCAACCCCTAATCTGTACTGGTGCCTGGGGTTATTCCTCCCCAGGTGCAGGAYCCTGCACTTGCACTTGTTGAACCTCATGAGGTGCCTCTCTGCCCATCTCTCCAACCTGTSTAGGTTCCTCTGAACGGTAGCACAGTCCTCTGATGTTTCACTCATATCAAATGGGGAATTCTGTAAAGAACAGCAGAAATGCCTCTCCAAAGGATGTAGCTGTTCACACACTGATGTAACATAAGACATTTTCCCATTGCTCTTGGGGGACATTGGCCTTTACACTAGCTTGTGGTGWCACTTCTCCAAGGATGACACAGGCTTTCTTTCTGCCTAAACCTTAGATGGGAACAGAGGAGACAGGGTCTAGSAAGCAAGGAAATAAATAACATACACATCCAATAGAGCATAATAAAACTCATCTGCCAGTGGAGCATGCTAATTAGCTTAATGAGGTTTCTTGGAATGAGGAGATATTGCTTATTTCATTAACTGCATGGCAATTGTGTTCCTAAATGAATCAAGAAATAAATCGAAGAATTAAGATATAGAAAATAATAATAAAATAACCACTACCCTAAAAGTACGTTAGTCTAGGAATTTAGATTAGGTTTAAAATCCAGAAATACTTGCATCRCACTCACTTGTGATGCAGTATCTGTCCTGAGCTGTTGTCCATTAGCAGCTCCAGGCTCTCCATCAGCAGAGGGAGGGATATGAGCAAAAGTCTGAGGACTTGGCTTGTGCCAGGGTTGTTCAACAGATTCAGTGCTCTGTGGCCTTGTGTCTTGTGTCACGCAAGTCTCCAGTGATGCTAGTGGACCCCTCATGGTTCAGAAGCCTCCTTTCAAAGAGCATGGGTGACAGATGCAAAKGGTCCGGTTTGTTTTGACACCAGGGAATCACAAGAGTTGCAAGATTTGGAATTTAGTTAGTAGGCTAGTAGGATTCAATGAATAATAAGAAAATTGCACTGTGAATAATGAGCATATTGGATGAATAATCTTTTGGCAAATAATATCTGATCTGCTTGAACTGCCAGCAAGGGACACGTGCTGCCTGCACATTCTGTGACAAGGCACTGGGTTGTCTGCAGCTTCAAATTTAAGCTTTGTTAAACAAAGCCAAACAAAACTCATATGGTTCATGAATAGAAAAGGTTTTCATCCAGTTAAAAAATGCAAATGTATGTATAATCAATGGTTATGTTGAGCTGATGGGTAAGGAAGTTGAAATGAAATGGAATGATCTTATTTCCCTCAGTAATGTGAGTGAAAAGAAAAATGCTAACAAATGGAGAACTATCCTGCATATTGTTCAGCAGCAAGTGCAGRGAAATTATCTTAGCAGAACTCATTGACTCCATGCACTTTCAAAAGAGGAAGCCGTCACTGAAAGTCCCCAGAGAACTTCTGCAGTCTTAAAGGTGACTAAGAGCTCTAATAGGAACAGGCCTAGCCTGCAGGAGATCACCTCACATGAACACACTTTGAAGGGAGCTTTGAGCATCTCATAAACTCCCTCCCAAACTGCCCAAAAGCCAGGGCACTTTTTGAAGGCAAGAGCCCGTTTGACTCTGACCTGTTCCGAGTTTATTTCTAAGACACCAGCTCATTGCACACACACAAGGTTGCACCCAGACAAGCTGAAACCTTCTGCTCCTTGCTTTTCTGCTTCATGCTCTGAGGCATGCATAGCAAACCACCATATGTCAGGTCCCATTTCTCAGACTGCACCTTCAGCTTCGGAGCTGAAGATTACAGAAGTGAGGAGCAGAGGCTTCCCAGCAGCCTCCAAAGTTGCAGGTGATAAGCTGGTATCAGGGTCCAGAATAAAATGTGAGTCTTGCCTTCCCTTGTTCATCTGTGCAGGACACAGATAATTAGTGTTTAGTATCAGTATTAGTGTTTCTTTAGTATTTCTTTAATTTTACTAGTGGACAAGCAGCCTGCCCAGGAAATAAGTGGACACCTTATTCATGGGACATAAAATTCAAGAAATAATATGGTCGTAACTTTGCAACTGTGCAGCTGTGCAGTGTGTGTGTGTAGAGCACAGGAGGAGGAAGAGAGGGTCACAGCAAGGATGAGAAGACACGGAAGAGGTAAGAATATGACCTGGCATCTAACCTGTAAGTGGCAGGACAGTTCAAGGTATGTGAAGAAATGCACTGCATTTTCAGTGAACTGCTCTGGAAAAAAACTCTTTGAAAATGATAGTCATAAGCTGGAGTGTTTGTCCACTGGGAACCTTGTTTATTTGATTAATTTATTTAAACTTGTATTTTTTTCTGAAGAGCGCAGCCCACTGTAAGAGTAATCTTAAAGGGGTGGGGAAAGGTCTGTGAACAAAACTGATTAAATATCAAAAAATAAAAAGCATTCTGAAACAAAAATGACAGAGCCACCTGATGAAAAAATGCACAAAGGGATTTTAATTAAAATTGATTGCAACAGGCAAAAATAAACATCTAAAAAGTCCAGATTAAATCTTTCAGTCAGTACGAACCTTCACACTGATAAAGGAGTCCTTCTCCTTTCAGACATCGACACTGTTCCTTCTCTGAAGGTCCTCTTGAAATATGCAAAGAACAAAAGAACTAATACAGCAGGTTTCACTCTCAAATGTAATAAATGTCCTCACTTCATCAGTATCTCCTCATGTGCCTGGCTTCCCAACTCCATGACAACAAAATATTTGTTTGATTGAATCAGTTCACCGAACACCAGTGTCCCGGGTATCTTCCATCATGTTCACCTTACGTATTGCCACACACAGCAACACAGAAAGGGTTTGCTCCATCTGCATCCAAGGTGTTTTCATAGGTTCATTTTGGTATCCATCTGACCTTTCCCTTGCTGAAGGTCCCCTCCACTGCTATCTTGCAATGTGGGCGATTGGATTTTCTGTTCATTGGCCATAAATATTCTGCTTACCCACTCACACAAGAGGAGATAGGTGTGGATCCCAGTTACAGCTCAACAGAAACATCCTATTGAGAGTAATGCCCACAAGAGGGACCCAAGTTCTGCCTTATCCCAGCAGGTCACCCATCTCACAAAGCAGTTTTGCAGCTGGTCCTGGGTGAAATATTTATGCAAACCTCCTGTCCTATTTCCTCAGCACGTGGATGCACTGGGGACTGTGTGCTCTCCAGTTCAGAACTTCACCACCACAAATTCTTATGTTCTTTGAAGTTCTGATTTCAGGAAAGTTTGGAGGGCCATCTACTCTTTAGTAGTAAATATCATCACGCAGACCAAAGTAGAGCCTTGTGGACTGCAATAGACCATGAGAGCTTCTTCCACTCTGCTGCTTCTACTGCCATCCTTTGGTAGCTGCTTTTGCATTACACAGTTTTCCTGTAGACATAGAGAACCAAGCTTCAGAAGAGCAAGGGAACCAAGCTTCAGAAGAACAAGAACCTTTCCACACTAATTGATTTTTTTTCCTATTCTCCTTTCTAGCAGAATTTCAGGGGCTGAGCACCTTCTCATCATCAGGACAGGTGGAAAGGACATCTGCAGCATAATTCCGAGTATGAAGGAATGCCACGCTTGGTGAAGTGTCTAATGGATGGACAGTCTCCTCTGGCATTTCCATTCAAATGCAGTTAAAAGATAATTTAAAAGCTAAGGGGGGCTGAGTATAGAAATTAAGAGTAGAGAGTATCTGAATGGACCTACATGGGGCAACATGCCAAAGCTCCATCTGATTTAGAGGAGGTTGAATTTTTCATTTTTAAGTAAATAGCAAGAATTTAATTCCAGGTTTCTGCAAAATTGGATGGTATCATTTAGAGATGAAGCAGTCATTCTGTTGCCAAACGTATTTCAGTCCATATTGTGGGATTAGTAAATGATAATAAGGCTGGTCTCATCTAGTCACGTCAGTAAATCCGGCATGAATCTACTAGGAGTCACCATCCTGTAAGCGTAGGAGCAGGGCAGACTCCACTACAGAGCTTTTTCAAAAAAAAAATCCTTACAAAAAGCTTTTTCCGAGCTAAGCATAATGCAGGTAATTTTGATCATTCTGGGTACTTTGAAACAGTCAGGGTTCACAGAAGCAGCCTGAGCACTAAAAGACCTGAGGAGATTTTTGCTATTGGTGTCAATGAAAGCAGACCCGATTCCCGAATCAGAGGATCATCAAATAATCAGCTAGAAGCAATTTGAGGAGATCTCTGTTTGACTTCCTGATTTAAGCAAGATCAGATATAGGAGCAGAGCAAATTGTTCAAGGTTTAATGTAGACTGATCCTGAAAACTTCTAATGCACAAATTCTCTGGGCAACCTATTCCACTGCTTTAATATCCTCAGAGTAAAAATGATTTTACTTCTATCCAACCTCTACATTTCTTACTTCAACTTTTGTCTCCTCTTTCTCATCCACCCACCACGCACACTATGAAAAGTCTATCTTTGTCTTMTTGATGCACTGTCCCGAATACTGTCTCTCAGATCTGGAAGAGAATTATGGAGATTCATGAAGGTAAGGAAAGGTTTCAGTGGGCATAGTTTCTAAGACATGGGAGGCCAAAATCTTTCCATGGTCTGATGGTGGTCTGGAGGTGCTTTGATGAAGGCAGACGGTAAGGACTTGGAAGCTGTGAGACACTGTCACTGTTCCTGTGTTCATAAGGAGAGGAAGAGTAAGGTGGGTTTCCCTGTGGCTCTGGGTTGTCTCTGAGCAAGGCAAACTCTATGCTCTGAACAATCTAATAGTGCAGGAAAAAAAAAGACTCCTGACAAGCATATAAACCAATTAGTTTCTCACTCGCACAGCAGTTCCATTCTTGCTCATGAAATGACTTGTCCTTTATCCATCACTCCAAGAGACTCCAGAATCCAATTACCTTCCTTGAAGTCAGAATTTAGTCAATAAAAACAAGATCCACTAGAGATGTCACTCTGGGCTTCCAGTTYTCCTCTCCCCGGTAGCTTTTTCCTCCTGGATAGAGTCCATGCATAGCCCCCAAAACAGACCCCATAGATGGCTGTGACAGGTCAGGACAGGCCAGCAGATCTCCAAAAATATTCTCAGCTCAAGCAAACCTGACTTTCTGAAGTAATGAACACCAACTGTTTCTTTTCTTTTGTTTTGTTTTTTTAGAATGACTAATGTATTTGATGAATTTCACCTTTCTTTCCTGTTTACTAATTGCCTTCAAACAGATTGCAAAAATACCAGAGTTATTGAAGAACTAATTCTGCAAAAGCAAAATGCTAGAGGTCCAGATGCTTCCAAAAGGGACTTCATCTGTTCTCCAGTGGTGGAAGCCAAGCACATTGCATGGGAGGGAAATCTGGAGCAGGCTCAGAAGTCCAGGATGGCAAGAAAGCAGGAAGTCTCCATGTGGATGCATGCACCAGTGCATACCTCTAAAACCAGTCTTCTACATGAATCCAGGCCTCTTCCTCCTTTCTCTGGAGACTTGCAGATGTTACCTACACAACCCCAGCATTCACCCTTGCTTGCTTCACTCATCCTGCCCAAGATAGGTTATCCTACCCCAGAGGAGTAGCATACATTTATGTTACCTGGAACACACTCTTCAGAGGGAAATGGTCAGATCAGGGGCCAAAATGGGAAGTGAAGGAAAACACAAAGTTCTGTCCTTGACTAAGCGTTGCTCAAGCCAAGCAGATTTTGCTACTGCAGCTAGAAYATGATTTTTATTGGGGTCTAATTTCAGATATATACCTGTGCCCCCCTTCCTCTATTTGAAGATTCCTTTGATTTTGTTTAGTGAAAAATATCTGGTGACTCAAGGAAACCTTTGTCACTTTATCACCCACTCAGCCATGCCCTGTGTGTCTTTATCATACTAAATAGTGCGTTTCTGATCAGTTATGGCAATAACAAATCTCAGGCGTGTGAAGATTAGGAGGGACCTAGTCATGCAAGAACAAGAACTTGAAAGTGTTTAATGGCTTTATAACATTTTTTCAAATGGGATTATTTCCTTCTTTCTTTAGTCATTTTCTGCTCTGCCAATGTGCTAAAACAAGTTGACAGCACTCTCAAGTCCCATAGAAACAACAGCCTATAAAACCAATTTACAAATTGTAAGCGGAGGCACAAGACAGATTTGTGTCAGGGCTCAGCTCAGATGTGAACTCAGTCCCTATTATGCAGCCTGTTATTTCACCACGGCCTTTTTGTGCAAAACTTCAGAAGCCTCTGGACAGCCTGCTGTGATCTGCACAGCTTCATCTTCACCAGGATGAAGGTCTTTAAGTCTCTGCTTACCGCTGCGTGGCTGTGGTGGAAGCTTCTGACCCATCTGACACTGCAACTCCAGCAGCTATTGGAAAATGCTCTTGGTGGTGTGTCCTAACCATACAGAGCAATTGTACGCTATAACTGGAGACAAAGGCACCTTCTCTGCACATTACTCTTTTTGTATAACAATTTTAGCCCTTTTTTATGTATTTATTAGATAATTTGGACTATTACCCAATTAAAACATTAAGTAGGTTAACAATAAATTATTTCCTCCATGTATTAGGTATGTTTTCTTTTGTTCATAATGACGTTTTGAATGTAACTGCGATTTAATAGTTTTCCTGCTAATGATGAAGGAATCGTATCAGGAGGCTCTTTGAAGTCRGAATTTCAGGTTTCAGAATTAATCTGCTGAGCTGGTACGTCGTGCACTGAGMATACTCCCCAGTTTGCAGCTTGCCAGGTGAAGTGGATGAGATATTGACAAGGTCAATGAGCCTAAAGATGAAAGGCAGAAAGTGAAAAGCAATTTCTAATGATAGGACCTAGTCAAGCCCAGAGTATTAAGTGTTTCCAATGACAGAACAGGGCAGGCAGCTGCAGTGTGGAGCATCAATCCAGCCCACAGGAAGGCCAGCCCTCCTTGCTTTTAGAAGGCCTTTCAAGTGATAGGGATGAAGAAGGTGGGTTGTGTTCAAGCATTTGCTTTGCTGTGGTTGTCCTGGATGACTTTCATCAGTTATATCTGCTTCTTTTTAATACAATAGATAAAATGGCCATGTCTTCCTTCTGCTGGTGCTGAACTGATCTGTATTTGGCAAAAGACACCCATTGCTTCAAGTCAATTTAATGACAGAAAAGAGTATATGATGGCTTACTGAGAAGTCAGACAAAAATCTTCTGTTCCACTGGAAAGGAAGTGGACAGGAAAGCTGACCAGATCATGGGTGGACATGGTGTTTTATGCTCTAGTGCCCTGCACACACTGAGCGGAGCAGAGGCGCTTCAGGAAGAGCTCTGTGAGCTTTGAGCCTGGGACCTGTGAGTAAGTTGAGCTGTCAAAGTCTGTTAGCTGAACTGCTGCTGAAGATGAGGTCTTCAATCTTCATTCAGCTCTTGGGTGGCTTTTGAACAGATGGATATAAGGGATGCTGCAAGACTTCATGATGGCTGCACCACATAGTGTTGCACAGCAAGCCTAGACTTTGCACATGCCTGAGATGGATAAAAACTTCAGTGTCATTGCATTCTTGTCAGAGGCTACCCTRGATTCCTTGTTTTTCCAGCATGGCTGGAGCCAGGCAGGTTAAACAAGCAGAAAAACCTGGCACTATATATTTCATTCTGCCCTAGTTTGCACATTATGAAGCCATTTCTGCCTCTGCTGCATCAGTGGAAAATATCTCTGTTTGCCTGAGATAGTAACTAGGGCATGGGCTGCACACAGAGGGAAGCTGCATCTGCAGAACTACTGGACATATCACTCCCTCTGTCTTATGTTATTATGTTATGTCATTAATTATGCTTGTGGAGTCTTCTTCTCTGGAGGCCTTCAAAACCAGCCTGGATGTGACCCTGTGCCATGTGCTCTATGTGTCCCTGCTGGAGCAGGTTGGACTAGATGATCTCTAGAGGTCCCTTCCAACCTTAACCGTTCTGTGATTCTGTGAGACTGGAGAAAAGGTGGCCAGACAGCCTGCAGGAAAGTCTGTTCACAGAGACCTCAGCTCTGCACCTTGCACAGAGAGCGTCATCGTGGCACTCGGCACTGATCACTGAGGAATATAGACTTCAAATTCTCCCACCTTTTGAACACAAAACGCACATCACAAAACCCAGCAACAAGAAATGAGAAATTCAAGACTGAATAACTGTTTTCAAGTAGAGGAAAAATTCAGCAGTAAAGCCTTCTGAAATGGTCATTTAAAGTCAACAAATAGCTCTTCTAGGAATTTGATTCATTTAAGCCAGATTTCTAAGTGTGGTAGATTAATTGGTCCAGGAAATAAAGCACACCAGAAACATCACAGAAGGTGGTTCAATACCCTGGGGCCAAAACCAGTTCCCTAGAACAGTGGATTTGATCAAGGCTTAGCTTTTACTTCATTCATTTTGAAGCTTATACTCAGAATGAGGGAGTCCCATAGCTTGGCCATCATGCCCAGGCTGCACAGAGCCTCTTTGACTGCTCTCTATGGTGTTGGCATCAAACCTGGCCATTTCTCAGGGACCTCACAGCCAAGGAAGACCATCGTTTGCCAAGTTCACTCAGCTCTTCATCAGCAGAATCCAAAAACTCRTCTTCTTGCTACACAAGGAGCTATTAGCACCTCCCCGTGCACAAGCTGGCATGTTCTGCCAGGCCCATGTTGCTTAGCAAGTTCCTATTTACAGGAAAATCTGTCTTGTGTAGAAATACATTTTATCACACAACCTTTTCTCCGCTTTCATCTTGCACTGCAAGATTTTCCTTCATATGATGTCAGGAATAAGGGCATTTGGGGGAGCTCCCCTCTCCCCCAGTAGAAATTTTCTATAAACATGAGCTTCTCTTGAAAGGGTGTAAGGAAAGTGTGACAGCTCCCAGTGATGATTCCCTGAAAATAAATCTATGACAAATTAGGGGTATCACTCAGCTGCGCCCCATGCTCACTTCCACCCACACTAACAGATTTTCCCTCTTTCTTATTCTGGTTCTTGGAGCTTTCTCATCCCTGAAGTATTTTTGTACCTTCCACTAACACACGGAGTAAYGCCATTAACATCCATCACAAATGAAACTGGTCTGCTCTTGTCCCCAGTGGGACATTTTCGGAGATTGGYGTGCAATTTCTACAACACTGCTGAAGGGAGATTTTTCCATGTGCTGAAATGTGTTTGGATTTTCCCTTATTAAAAGAAAATAATGAAGCTTATTTTCTATAGCTTTAACATAAATCAAAACATTTTGGTTTCTTCAGCCTTCAGAATGTTTTATTACAGCCCAGTACATAATAAAAATGTGCCTTTAATGAGTAATGATTTGCCAGGGGGTTCTGCAGTTGGTGGTTCCCACTCTCTCCTCTGAGTTTGATGGTCTGAGCACTTTGGATTTCCCACCGTTTTACCCAGTTTTTCCTTAAGGAAAGACGTTGTACCTGGGGACCAGCTTTTAGTTGAGTAAATATAAACCTACAATTAGGTATCCTCCAAGCACACAGCAAGCGACACTCTTTACTTAACCTACTCACATATTTACAAGAATTCAATCTCCATGCTGCTATTAGCAGCAGTGTAACACATACCGTGTGAACCAGTCCTGTGTGCAGAGGAAGGAAATCTGTCCCTCTTGCATAATCACAAAATAGCTGTTACTGGTGAGTTTGGGTATATGCTAATTACTAGTAATACAGGTTGGCACAAGCATGAATGGCAACACCCATGTAAGTGTGAAATTATTGTATTATTTCTGTCTATAAAAATATTTTTGCTTTGCATAAAAATATTTTAAGTYGAAACATGCATATTCTGAAGGCTATTACTCTCATAGACGCTTGGTAAAAACAAACACAATTTTCACTAATCTGCAAGAGCATGCTATTAACTCTAGCACGTAAAGATATTTGTAGAAATTTYGGAAAGAAGTAGCAAGGTCTTAAAAAAAATGAAAGAATGATGCCACTCCCCAAAACAGACRCTTTGGGAGCTTCTGAATACCTTTCAGTTGCCATATTTTCCTTTCCAGCTATTGACTGTTAAAGTCTCGCCTGACCACAGCACAGATGTCAAAGCTGTTTTCAAACATTAATGAGCTCCACAAATCTGTGCTGCACACTGATCACATTTGTTTTTTTTTAATTAACATATTTACTCACTGGATCTGCTCGAGCCTTGKGGGCAGTTAACCCCTACCCTCATGTTCCATAGATGTGCTGCCCAACACAACTGACAGCCTGCTAGCCATGGCAAGGGGCAGACAACTCAGTGCTTGGGCTTATCTAAAACCGTGACTGAAACACAAAGCTCCTGGAGGTCTGCAGGATTTTCTTGGCCTTGTGTGCAGTCCTTTTTCATCCTTTTCAACCCTGATCTCCATAGTGTGTCCTTGACTGTAGGACCTAGTCCTGCTAGTGACCTTTCCATAAAACTTTATGTTATGGCAATGGGGGACAGGGAGGACTAGCAGCAAAGCTTTCCCTGTAAAGAGCTCCATCCTGGCCCCCATCTACTACATACATGTCTATCCCTTTGCTTTAGGTGACTCCAAATGGAAAACCCATCTGAAAATAGTGCATGTTTGCTCAAAGTAAGGTGGAGAGTGGATTTGTATGCAGAAGGATAACCAAAGTTACTCTCAGAGTYATTTGTTTTTCTAAATTATAGATATTCTCTGGATTTATTCATGTACCAGAGCAAATAAATAAAAAGCAGGATGGAGGTGGGGGCAGAAATTATCATCACTCACGGTGGAGGTGGTATGAAGGGATCTCCTCCTCTTTAGTTATTTCGTTAAGTGACTGGACAAGTGATGTATATCTTGCTCTCTAACCAGAAGAGAGAATTTCTTTTACGGGAAAATACTGAGAAATGAGTTACAAGAACTCTATCCCCCTGCATAAGTGAAACTGCATGGAGTCAGGGTTATTTGCATAAGCATTTATCTTGTAATGAATATTTATAAATAGTTTTATGACCTCTCCATTATCAATTATTCAAATGTGTGTGACAGTTACATTAAAAGGAACCTGCTACTTTTTCTCTGCTCACGTGCTTCTGCTTGTGGCTCTTCTGTCTCTACCTGTTGTGGGTGAGGGAAATATCAAGCACAATGTCTTGGTTTAACAAATTTAGACAGAGAGGCAGTTCGGTCTAACTTCTGCCAGCAAGTCCGTATTGACTCCTGACTATGCTGTAGTCTTGTGTTTCAATGTGCTGACTACGGCATTTCTGAAGCCACTTTTCACAATGGGGCTTGATGTGGATGGAGATGTAAAAGTGAGTTTGGGAAGTTTGGTTTATGGTCTCTGTGACAGTAGTGGTTCTACCAGGWTCAGGGATCCTCTGTGTGGTTATTGCGGTTTGATGGTATGCATGCATGGTCAGATAGCCAGGCGCTGCTGGAGCTGGCTTCTGTTTGAGAAATGTCCCTGCAGACTCACTAGCCCCTTCATTTTCTTGTCTATCCCTTTCTTTCCTGTTGGGACCCCTTAACTCCCTGCTGCACCACTTACAGCTTAGAAGACCTTGTGCTCTGAGGAACTAGTTCCCATTAGAATAATACAAATGGAGATTATGCATTCCCAGAGCATTTAAAATGGGGAATTGGACTAAGTCTTTCTCCAGAAATGCATCTGAGCCTCTGTACACTTCCAGTTAGGGATAGTATTAGATTAGCTTTTCCGGTGCTGTGTCCCTGACATTATATTTGACTATCCATCACCATCACCATAGTCCTTTAAGACACTGTAAGGACATCTATCACTCTATGGGGGAAAGAGAAAATAAACTGGGATGTCTCCCAGAAACATGGGAGGTAAAAAATATCTGGGACTGCCGTGAGCTACAGGCACAATTTATTTGTGGTCCAAAACTAGACTGTTTAAGTAGCTTTGCAGAGTGTCTGAGCACAGTTGATCAGCCTGCTWAAGGAAGCACATCTTAGCCCAGAGGCAGTAATAGTCCTTGACATTGTAATAGCAGATTTGAATGACCCACTATGCAAGCTGCCGGGTCCCTCGGGGCAGTGCTGCAGAAGGCCTGAAGTGTCCCCAAAGGACATCCCTTGTCAGAACCCCCTGCATCTATTACAGAAAGCTCTGTGGAACTTCCTGCAAAACTTTTGCTATCTTCTCTCATAAGTGGAAAATTTTAATTAAGGTACAATTAAAAGGTTGCAGAGCTTCCTAAGTCAATGTAAACCATGTATTTGTACAGTAGCATGAGGAGGCATATTACAGAGCACCAGTCTTTATGAAGAATGGGTATTACTCTCATGGCCTCAGTTCAGTGCACAGATGTCTCCCCAGTAATGGATTTCAGGCAGGCAAACATTTTCTTTAATGCTATAAGACAGCTTGGTAGCATTTGATCATGATTACCCTAAACATCCCATGGTGTTTGGGGGTGTAATTAAATGGGAAAGCATCCTAGCAATTTATTCTAAATAGTAATTGTCCCAAAAAGTAAATATTTCTGTTTATGAAATTACAGCTTATCATCAAGATTTCATTTCCCAAGCATTTGTGTTTCATCTGGGGGGAATCTGGGTCATTTATCATAGAGGTCTAGCTCTGTGGCTGCTTTCCCTGCCGCTCTCTGCCATCTCTCACAGGAGGAAATTCTGATACAGCTGAGTCTGTTCAGCTGGAGAAGAGATGACTGATCCTACAAGGATGTACAAGGGAARGTGTAGAGAGAATGGGGCTTCTCAGGGGTGCCCAGCAATAGGATGAGAAGAAAARACAAACTGAAACWCAAGAAGTTCTGTTTTATCTGAAGACAAGGCCTCAGGCCTGAGTACTGGAACAGGTTTGTGGAGTCTCTATCCCTGGAGATATCAAACAGCTGTCTGTACACAATCCTGGGTGGTGTGCTCTACCTGTATGCTCCCACATGGGCTACGAAAATAGCAAAGAGAATGCATTGGAGCTTGGCATCTAGTGGGCCATGCTTGGGGACATTGAGCTGTAGCACAATGCAGACAGTCTCTTGTGATGCCATGAACCTTCTTTATGTGCCGTCATATGGGGGAGACCACCATGGGGAGAAGATATTCAAGAGGTCTCACTTGTCTCCAGACCAGMTGCACTATGTGGAGGGTTGAGAGGGGCATGGGATGTTGGTATAGCCTTGGATACAGCACACAGTTTTCTCAGAGAAATTGAGTTTATCAGTGCAAGTCAAATTGCTAGGACTACATGCAGAGCAACAATGTACGTTCCTCCTAATTGAATGATATATGGATTTCGCTCCTTGCCTAATTTGCCTTCAGAAACTCCTGACCTGCTTCTTTRCTGGAGATCTCCATGAAGTGAACTCCTCAGGGCTTGATCCCCTCACCTCCTATTTATCCTACACATCCAACAGATTTAGCAACTGTGGTTTTGACCAAACACATCTGAAATATRAATTTCAGGAGGTCAGAAGTCCTAGGTAAAGTCAACATGGAGTTGCCTGTCTTTTCCTGCCTCTTGTTAGTACAACTGCCCTGTCTGACACTTCTTCACTATCTCTCCGTGTGCACATATAGCTCTAAAGAAGAGTCAGCAGGAAGCATTCCCATTGCTCTCAAATACATTACAATGCTCATCTCATCAGCAGGTCAAATAATAGCTCATTGAAAATCTCATCAGATAGCAGAATAAACTGGGGCAGAGCAGGACCCTGTGGCTTGTAGGACCCTCCCGACTTCTACATTTGCCTGTCCTTCATTCAGAGATGGATAAGGCAGCAGCAAATCTCCACTTTGCCTGCCAATATTTCTATCTTCTTTCTATCTTCACTCACACATAGACAATCCTATTGCACTTTCACACCATACACGAGTGTGCCAAACCAACAGCTCTATTTTGCTCACACTCAGAAAGGGTTTGTAGCTAAAAGAAAAAAAAAGAAAAAAAAAATGTTAGGATGCAAGAGCAAGAAAACTGTGTCAATGGTGTTTGGCTGTAATCCAAGCCCAGTAACACAGCAGGCGTGGGAGCTCCCTCGGATGTTTTTGCTTGACGAACTCCCACTTAAAATGGCTGGTGAATTTCAATATTTGGACAGATGGCTAGATTCCCAAATCTGATTTTAAAATACACATTGGAAATTTAACTATCCTCCTTAACAGGGAGTTGTTTACTTGGAAAATGTATTCTCTCTTTTTTGTTATTTTTATGACCTCAGTTGGAAATCTTTTTCCCCTTGGCGTGCTGGATCTGTTTTTTTTTCTCTGCTACTTGTTCTTCACCGTGATATTTGAAAGGACTACGCTAAGGATCACAGTATTTACAGGATCACRGTATTTACAATAGTCTTTGATCACCTACAGTGATCAAAAACCACTCTGAAATCACCAGAAAACCAACTCCACTAGATCTGTTTTCCCACCCATCACATCCAAAGTGGACATCCATCTGCATCTSCAAAGCTAGTATAAAAACTGCAGAATCACAGAATGCAGAGAGAAAACGAGGAAGCTGAAATCCCTTCATGCTTTGGCACTGMTAAAGAATCTGTAAAGGCACAGATGAAGGAAAGAAGATAATGTAAGAGGATCTACTGGGAAAATAGGAAGTTATCTGCATTTTTGTATCATAAAGAAGGATTAGCTCAAGGTGGGTTTTTGAAGGAAGAGAATAGGCACTCCTGGATCCTGGCTCCACGGAGGATGTGAAATTAAGGTGTATACACCATTGGCACTGCTTGACCCTACCACCAGACAAAGGAAGTTAAAAATAATGGAAAAAAACAACYGTTTGGATTTCTGTTGTGATTTCCATACGAAATCTGTTCATTATTGCCTTAACTATTTTGCCCCTGCAATCAGAACAGGTTTTTAGTGACATTGATTTATGTACAGCTCTCTTCTTTGAGGTTATAGTGTAGTTAATTAATTGCTTCTGGAGTACTCGGATAAAAAGCATATTTACTCAAGCAACGCTCACAAACTAAATATTTTGTACATTTCACAAATATTTTTAATATGTGTCTACAGAACAATGRAACAGGCAAACCAAGCAGCTGCAGATGCAGCAGATCAGAAATACTTCTGAAATAGTCAATTATTTAGATTAATTAATGAGTAATGACTATGCATGCATTTTGCATATAATTTGACTATTACAATGCCATAACCTTCAGCTGTTGCTGTACCAGTCAGTCATTCTGTCTTCTGCAAATACACACTCTTTACAGCAGTCATAGAGTGTTGCTTTGCAGAAGCTTCAAGTATTCTCTCCTGGTGCTGCTGCCTGTCAGGAATCCCTGGGAAACAGGGACAATATCTCTGTGGACCAGTAGAGGCTCATGTTTAAACTGGTTCTAAGGAAGAAAAACATACGTAGGTATCTAACAGAGTAGGCTAGATACCTCTGTTGGGATTTATTCTGTAAATGCCTAGGAAACCAAAAGACAGATTCCTATATGAATTCAGGTATCTGTAATTATTTGTAATTTTGGCCCCAYAAAATTTCCAGGGATTATGTATTTTTAAAAATCCTATTAGATTTTGCTTTAAAATCCTATGYTTATTTGCATTGTTTTGTGCCTAGCTACATTTAAAAATCTGTTCTTAATAGTCAAGCCTAAATCAATGYCAGAGGAGTCTCCTGTTCGATGTTCACTCTGAGGTTTGGGACAAGCCATGTACTTAATGATGCTCCTCTCTGCATTGTTTCTCTTTCCCTCATTTTGTGATTCTGCCATTGACCAGGTAGGACCAGCTTCTGTTAATAACCAACACTGCCCTATTTTTATGTACTTTTTCCTTTTGCTGAATATTTCTTTGGATTGCTCAGCTGTCTTGAAACACACCTAGAAAAACTTGGTAGACATGAGCAGATTACTGTAAATCACAATAGACGAATATCCATATGTTTGTATTCTGATGAATATGTATTTGAGGGAATCTAGGATATCATTCCAGTTTAAAACGATTAAGAAATCAGCCAGTACTTGCAGGGGCTTCTTATAACTCTCCTCTGCCCAAAGAGCCATGCAGAGGGCCAGGGACCGGTGAGATCAGACCAAGCAGCTGATTCTGGTCGTGCCTATGCTCTGCTTTGACCTTGGAGGGTCATTCAAGGACACAGCAGAGCATTGCATTTTCAGACTTGTTTCATGGGCTGATGATGGTGCCCAGCCCTGCTCCACAGCATGTCTCATCACGCAGGACAGAGCTCAAATGGGTGAGGGCTATGCTATGCTGTTGGCCACCCATGGGAGGGATCGTGGCATAACCTTTTAGACCTTCAGCAAAGTTTTCCTTTCCTCTCTCAATTCCAGTGAATCAGGGAAGATCCTTACAAATGATGCAGGTGCCACAGAGACCTGATAATCTGAAAGGTATGAAGCCAGCTGGAAAATTATGCTGAAAGTGTCATCCTGGACTGAAGCAGGAAATGAACCCTCCTGAGGCCAGGAATGAGCAGCACAAATGTGAAGCAATGGGGTAGAATTCATTCCTCTCTTCCCCAGGGCTACAGGATCCCTCAAAGAAGTCCCTTGACCCTGCATCCTCCATGCAGAGAGCTTGGAGGACCTGGCAGGAAGCCTCTACAGTCTCACAGGACTAAGCAGGTCCATCAGTGCTTCCAGTCACGCATGCAGGCTGAACATCGTGCAACTCTCTTCTGAAGATCTGGCTGGCCCTGGTGTGTCCCACAGCCTCAACTCTGAAGTAACTCCAGGGATTCATCTCTCTCCCTTCCAGAAGTCAGCTAGGGACTTAAGGACAGCYGTGGGGCAAAACTGTCTCCTCTGCTATACAAGGATGTATAGCGACAGACCCTCCTGGTGGCCCAGCCCACCAGGACCTGTATGGACATCTGAATGCATGCATTTGAGGTTAGCACACCCTGTCTGGTACCACCACCACCACAACTCACARTGATATCTTCAGCAACATCCCCTGTCACATTGCCATCAGTGACCTTGAAGAGCTGCCACTGTATCAGGAGGAACTCATTAGGCTGGATTACAGCAGGCAAAATGTAAGGAATTTGAGGCAAGTCATTAAAGCCGAATCGTTTCTGTCTTCAGCCTGCAACTCTATGAATCTCCACTGTGAATAACTGTGTTCCCCATGCAGAGCTGTGTGGCATTACTAACATCACAGAGAAGTTCTGTCCATGTCAAACTGCTCACAGACATCTGTGGAKCCTTTTGGTGGTTGCTTTTTCTGTGGTTTTTATTCTCTCTCTCCTCAGATCAATGACAATACAGCTCAGCTTGTGACACTTGAAAGAATTTTCTCTTCTTTCATATGTTTTTAATCCAGATATAATGAATGTCGGCAATGGCTGGAGAATACAGCGAGTGGGAAGGTCAGTGGAGGAGAATCTAGAGAAGAAGACAAAAGAAAAAGATGTAGCTGAGACAGACATCCAGAGAAAAGTAGAAATGAAAGATTTCCTTGGACATTTATCAGACAGCAAGAAGATTAAAGATTTCCTGGAAATAAAGGAAGGCCCAGAGAGAAATAATGAGGAAACAGGGATCAAGGATCACTCAATCCAGAAAGCACAAGTGCCCCACCTGTCAAATGAGCAGAAAGAAGGTCCAAGTTGATACCTTGAGAGCTGGACATTCAGAACCTTTCCCAGAAACCCTCTGAGAAAAGGTGCCAAATTCTTCAGTCTTGAGGAGTGAGAGCGGGACAGTGGGAAGCCTCAATGTGGCCAGAACAGAGGGAGTGCCTGTGGTCGCGTAGTGTCAGCCCATGCTTTCCAGTGAGATGCMCAGCAAGTGCTCTGTGCTCTGCACCTAGACTGTGCCAGCCTGCATATATGACAAATAATTAGGTTATAAGGTCTAATACGCCAAAACTGGCATTAGGTAGGAACCACAGAACTCAGGGTGAGGTTGGCACTATGGGACTTAGCACATCATCCTCTTCATTGAGCATCACCTTCAGAGAGATAAGTTTAGGAATTAAGATGAATCATGGCCTGATTGAATGCAAGGAATGTGGAACAGTCTTTCCTATGCCAGAAGTTCTCTCTGGACTACACTTCAGCTACACAGCATGTCTGCAAGAACAATTTGGAGACACCGCAACACTAACGGAGGCGATGCTGAGACAGAGCAACGAATATCCACTGCTCAAAGAAGCCCATGGAAACATGGACTATCCAGGTGAGTGGGAATGTTTCACTCCATTTTCACTGTGGGGAGAGATATTCCTCAGGAGTTGTCACCTTGACCAACAGGAATAAGAAAAGTTCAGTCACTGCTCATTTTGCAGGAGACAGTGCGATCTCCTGCTTGCCTCCCAGAGCAGAACAGAGAGTAGTGGACTTGCTGGGGCTGGTCTAAGCTGTCAACACGAAGCTTCCCTGCGAGCTGACAAAAGCAGCTGCCTGCAAGCCAGGAAACTTTCAGCCCCGTTTTGATCTCCTTTCAGGTTTGGAGMTTTGTGCTAGCTGAGCAATGCAGGTGCTGCAGCAATTACGAATCAACGTATTTTTGGGAAGCCTTTGAACACTCCAATTATGCTATACTGACAAAGGCTATATTCACCATCACATCTGTTATCTCCATTTACAGGAGCTCTTTTGTAAGCCTACACATGTATTACTCTTGGCTA
Source organism: Nothoprocta perdicaria (assembly GCF_003342845.1). NCBI lineage: Eukaryota > Metazoa > Chordata > Aves > Tinamiformes > Tinamidae > Nothoprocta > Nothoprocta perdicaria. The sequence continues at coordinate 2,692,940 of NW_020456032.1, read as the reverse complement.
GCTCCTCTGGGAAATCTGCCTGCCTCACTTCCAGCCTTGTGACTGTCCAATTACTTCTATTCTTGCCTTTCCCATATCCCATCCTATTRAATTATCCTTTGCTTTCAGGGCAGTTTTACCCAGCTCCCCTAAGTGAAATAGTCTGCTAGTGCTAGTTCCAAGTTCTCAGAGCCAGAAGGGTCTCAGAAGCACAGGAAGAACGTGATCTCTGTGTGCATAACCAGACAGCCTACACCAATCCTAGAAAAATAAAATAAAATAAAATAAAATAAAATAAAATAAAATAAAATAAAATAAAATAAAATAAAATAAA
>NW_020456032.1:2605917-2692557 GCF_003342845.1 Nothoprocta perdicaria | reverse complement strand
AAAATAAAATAAAATAAAATAAAATAAAATAAAATAAAATAAAATAAAATAAAATAAAATAAAATAAAATAAAATAAAATAAAATAAAATAAAATGCATTTTGTAAAGCAGTGTTAGTGTCACACAGGCATGGGGATGGTGCCATACAACAAGGTGCCTTTGGGCTGGAGGGTCTGCAAGCACCAATCTCTACTGTTGACACAGCATACCAGGACTGTGTGTCAGAGCTGTAGATCACCAAGACTGGAACTGATGTATGCATGTGGTGCAAGGGAATATTTTTTAGAGAATATGGGAATCTCAGCTCTAGGAGTATTCTGCTAGAAAGGCACTACAAAGAGGCATAAATATGCGGAGCGAAAAGATTCCATGAGAGGAGARAGGGAAATGCAAAGGGCATATTGGTGGAAGTCAACACACAGTGATCCCACATCAGGTTCTGCTCCTGCTGCAATGTGCTCCAAGCTCCATGCATTGGCTACAGCTGTGGAAGTGAAAAGCCATATTCCACATCCCAGGCTGGGTTAAGTTAATTACAGTGAGTTAGCAACTGCAGCAACAGACATCTTCTTGACTCTGCTTCACATCCTCTTTTCTTCTGCTAGTAGGACTTGTCTTATCTCATTGGGAAGCACCTTGGCTATCATTTATTTACAAGTCTGTCTTTATTTCAAAGAAATATTGAAGTGGCCCTGCCACATCCAGCTGTGCCTGGAAAAGTGCAGGAGGGGGGGCCTGGAATGGAGGCCCAGAGCAGAGGTCGGGAGGCCCAGAGCAGAGGTCGGGAGACCAGACCCCTTCCAGCTCTAGAGCTGTCCTGTGTGGTATATTAGGGCACTGTTCACTTTATCTTCCACTAACCAGGCTTTGCCCAGAGAGGCTACCCATGTGAAAAGCATGGAGCAGAGGTGCCTGGCACCCGGATCCCAGCTGCAGACAAACTGTTATTATGGATCACAACCTCCAAATGCTCTGTGCATGCTCTGTGTGGTTTGGTTGGTTCAAGGTCCTCTCTTTCACTCCACTCCTGTTTACCTGACTCTATTTTGGATGATTGTACAAGACCTCAGCCACTCCCCTGGTCTTACTCTCCTTTGCTTGCCAAGAGGGACAACCTGGGCACCAGGCAGATAACACTGGCAGCCCTTTTTGGAAGCTGTCAGCACTGAATATCTTCCACCTTGAGCTTTAACAGCGATGCTGCTCCTTGGGCTTGCAACAGTGGATTTTCCTGAGTTTCTGCATGGCTTTTGACAAACTCAGCTGTTGCTCATAACTTCCTAAAGCTTCCTCTGGCATCTTTCTGCTTATTTATTTATTTATTTATTTATTTTATGCCTTTTTCATTCATTAGCAGTTTGCCATCTGCTGCCTTAATAAAGTAATAAATGAATGTCATGCTGAGTCTTTGGCGGGGCTGGAAACTTTATTTGCATAAGTATTTTCATCCCTCTTTTCTAATCCTGCTCACTTTCATCTGCAATGTGTTCTCATTCTTTGTGTTTATCTATGTATCTTCCTGACTGCGGTAGCAATACTTGGGCAGATGCTTATAAAAACGCCATTCCTGATTCCAAGTCTGTCTGTCCTCAGTGTGTTTCAGAGTGAAGCTGTTTACAGCAAAAGGGGTAATCTTCACATCTTCCAGCTCTTCCCAGGATCTGCTCTAGCAGGATCACCTAGGGCATGTTGCCCAGGTATGTGTCAATATCCATGAATTCATGGAAACCATGAATTGGATATTCATCCAATTTCATGGTTTCATGGCATGCTGTTCATGGTTTCATCTTTCTGAAAGATGTAAAGACTCCAGCAGAGACTGGAAAATGGGCTTGCTCCTGCCTTTCTACTTATCGATTATTTTTCTATTACAAATATGGTAGCAACGAGTGACGGACAGGAGTGTAGACATTCATCACAAAACTCCTCAAATCCCTTCTCTGAGGCAGATTAGTTGGGAGGGGAATTGTTTGCTGCTTGTAGAGAAAATCATGCTTAAATACACCTGGATGCAGCAAGACCTGGGGCTAAGACTGGCACGCTCACAACTTGAGTCCTGGCAAAATGCCTGGCTCCTCAAGTGAAAAACCAGCACGGTCTGTCCCCTAATACTGGCCGTTGGCACCTTCTCTGCAGAAGAACCATAGTCTTCGGGGCCATTTCAGAGCGTGCTGATCAGCTACGAAGAGGAATAGCAGCCATCACCATTAGTCCCGGGATGTGTGCATTAGCTGGGAAACAGAAGCTGTGGTTTCCTCAGTCGTTTTCTCTCTCAAATTCTCCAGAATGTCACTGCTAAGATGCTCCAAGGGTTGGGTAACACAGGAAACGTGAGGCTTGGGTATTTTGTGCTGGCTGGATGCACAGCCAAAGGCTATTGCTAAGCATGATCCTCGCAGTGGAAAGCAGTCAAAGCTCAGAGACTCCTGGAGTTGCTCCTGGATATTTGCTTCTGGACATCCACTCATTTCTTCATTCAATTCCATAATGATGTTGGCACTCAGAACTGCTCGTGAGCTGAGTTGGAGGCAGGACCATTGCCTGAACTTTGCATAGGGGTAATTGACCTTGGCCAGGGCCCCAGAGCTCCTGGGGAAAGCCGTTTTGCATTAAAACCATGGATTTAAATTCTCATGAAGAAAAAAAAAAATCAGACACATATCCTTCTGCAAAGAGCTGACATGCAGCTACCAAGGACTACATGAATTTCCCGAGAACTCATTTGTAAATCMAATAATTAGTTTATGAATAACAATTAATTAGAATTTGGCTCYCCCAAGAAATGCAGCATGTCATCCTGTCATTTGTCCTGATTGATCTTCGCATAAGAATACTGCAAATGTTGGAGCCATATGTAGAAAAAAATGGTATAAAGGCTAGATTTGAGTAAAAATTGATTGAAGCAAAATGCAATTATTAATGATTTCCATGTATAATTGCTGTGATTATGGGCTGCATTCTGGTGAAGGGACCATAATCCAGACAATTGGCATGTCAAAGTTAATTCGATTCGTCATCACCTCCTTCTCTAATTCATTTGCACTTCATTCACTCGTGGTGGAGCGGTGTCAAACCTGACCTGCGTCTCTGTGGGATGTGAGAAGCTGGATGCAGAAAAGTGTGTTCCAGCAGACTGCTTTGACCTAGTTCTCCCTGGTCTCTGAAGCAGCTGCCCTTTGACTTGTCAGGATGGGTCCTTGTTCTGTGCTCCTCAGCACCCCACAGCCTCAAAACCACCATTCTCCAACTGAAATGAAAACCAAGGTGGGGAAGGTTTGTKCTGCTCCTGGTCTGTGTGCCCAGCTGAGCACAGAGGTGATGGTATTTGAGGTGATGACGGGGTCGTGGTGACCCTGCGCCTCTAAATTAACACTCGGGCAATTTTGTTTTAACAAACGGTGAATGCACCAGAAAAAAAAGAAATTCTTAGAGAAAAAAAAACACTTCAAAGTGACAGGTTGTGTTCTGAAAGATGACCCCATTGAAAGAAAAATATCAAGCAGAAAGGTGAAATTCTGAAAATGAGGCAGAAGAATATTTTCACATAGTAAATTTTAGGTGACTAAAAATAGTGTTTTTAAAGGGGTGTTCATCTTGCTTAGAAAGAAACAGCACCAACTTTGTTTCAGCGTGACATATGCCACTTCTTTCTGATTTTTTTTTTTTTTGGTTCAGCTGCAGAAACAGAATATTCATTATTTTCCCAAATTTGCATGCAACAAAGTAGCTAGCTTAAAAAAATTAAATACTTGATATACCAATACCTTTTGTTTGCTTTTAACTAGCTGAGATAAACCTAGACCAGTTCACAGATGTACTCTCTATGCTTTTTGGTCTGCCATTGAATTTTCCTTTATTACTTTTGAAGTGATTTCAGGCTGATTCTGCATATTTTACCATCCTTAAAAAGGAGATAATTTGGTTTCTTGATTAGTTTTTGTGTACAAAATTTTAAATTATTTAGAATAACGGAGGCGACTATCAAAGAAACGAGCAATAACAGTAAAAAGTAGCAGGAGAGGCCCAATTCATCTCTCCAGACTGGYATCTGAGAGTTGGAGCTGGTTGTCCTGAACCCTCACTTTAGTCAAAGCAGAGACACAGGTCAGAGAATTCACCCTAAGCAGATGCCTGTTTCTGGATCTGGTAAATCTGCACAACTCAATCTTGTCTCMCAAACAGCTTTGCCTGAAGAAATGAGTCTCTAGGTCCTTCACCATCCTCGCTTGCTGTAGTTGATGGGCTGAACCTCTGGGTAAGGATCTTGTCCAGGAAAAGAGAGGTCGCCTTTTAGGTGTCCTTAATGGAAAACTGAGGGAAAAGGCATGTAGAATTGGAGAAACTATGGGAAAAGGAGAAAAAAAAAAAAGGGGGGAATTGCCTTGTAACCCCAAGGATATGCAGGACACACAACTAGGGCTACCTGAGAAGGTGTCATCTTCTCCCTTGCAAAAAGAGGTCTATCCTTACTGGCTCTTCTAAAAGCAATTAAAAGATCCCTTTAAAATATCAGCAATAGCAATTCCTGTACTGCTAAGTCCAGTGCCCAATACAAACTGATGTATTCCTAGATGAAAGCTGTGCATGGATGAAGTAAGATTTACAAGGATTCACAGCAGTAATTATGGGTAAACTGCAACYAAGGATCTTTTTATTATCCTCCAACCCATTATTATAAGCCCAGAAATCCACAGTTTCCTGCTACATGCAAAAGAAATGCAGACATACCGTGTTCCAGAAATATAAAGTTAAATACTAAAGCAGTGCTAATTCTGTCTTGCCACCGTGATGTGCAATAATATGTAATTGTCAGAAGGCATAAGAGATCACACACATCCAGGTTTTTAAAGTTTATTTGATATTTTCTTATTTTTTCCCCTTCCTGATTCTTGTATTAAGTCCTCTTTCCCCCATATTAAGGATTCTTCGAACTGCYTGAACAGAGTAAACCATATGTTCCTTCTCTGATCTCAGTGAAAAGCATCACCCCAAATTTCATTACCTCTCTGATTGGTTTCCTAATGACCTGGCAGAAAGGAGCCATTGCCTGAGGAACATTCCATTGCTCCCTGCTCATAAGCATCTGTCCATCTCTCCATCAAAGGAAGAAAGGAAAAGGTCAAAATGAGAGGTTTTTTTTAACCTGAGGATCTTTCCTGCAACCTTGGCACTCAGAGGGTGTTCTTCAGTTCACAGAAGACTTTGTGTACTGGGACATTTGGGCATAATTCCTAGTAAAATGTTTCCCAGTAGGAAAAAAATAGATATATTCTCTACCCAGCTATAGAAATAGTGCAAAGAACTTTGGAGCTTATATAACTTCAACTTCTTGAGAGGAATGAGACTTATTCTTATGTTTATTTTCACCATTTGTAGCATTATTAGACAGCAAGGTAAACACGTGGAGTTAAACCTGAAACTGGGGCATATTTAAAACAGTCTGGCACCTTTACTAGCCCTGAAATTTTAAGGAAAACAACAAAACAAAGTACGTGTGAGCCAAAGTGATGTAAGCTTCATCAAATCTATTCTGAGTCAGTAAGGGCAAAATAAGTTCATGGAGACAGAACAGAGCTGTGTTCTTACTGGTGGTAGGAGGCACATTTGCAGTGGTAAACTTTGGTTTCCACCACCAAAGTTGTGGGAATATTCACTGAAGACTGTCTGGCTTGTCAAGACATGTCAGTAATGGACAGTCAGGCTTCTGAGATATGCCCAGTTACTACCCACAGATGGGAAATATCCAGCAGACAACTTTCAGCAGCAATTAGGGAAAGAAAGGGTTTGGATGTCAGCCCCAACACCTTTGYGAAAGTTCATTGCCTCTCTGGGAGTTACATGAGCTTGTTGTGAAAGTAAAACTGAGCCCACATCTTTAGACAACATTGGGGGAGTGATGGTACACACGATAAACTCATCATCTGAGTAGCCCAGGATAACTACAAGGTGTGTGAAAACATGGGGGAAGCAGATCTTCCCACCAGATTGGTTTTATTTTGGCCAAGGAGACAAACAGCAAGAAAACGATTTTCTTTCATCAATGTAAAAGCTGATGAGAAGGTTGCCTCTGAGCAAAGATATTCCATTTAGAAGTATTGACTCCAAGCATTTTCCCAAAATGGGTATTTTCTTTAAAATGACTAAGTTAAGATTCTTGCTGCAAAATGATGCTTTCCAGAACTGCTATTTAAACCCCCTGGTGCATTCTTTGGCCTGAAAGCCTGTTCTCCATCACCTTGGGTTTTTCTCCAGGAAACCTGGGGGTGCCACAGATCAGGACTTCAAAGTTTGCTCTCTTCATGTGGTTCCACAGTCTGAGAGTTGCCGTCTCAAGCAAGCTTAGCTGAACCATTGCCCCTTCCCTGAGTACAGGAATTGCCTGGACTGTGGCTATGACTTGTAATCTCCTTTGAAAAGGCAAATTTAAAAAAATAGAGAAGAAATACCAGTACCCTCTCTCCTACACATGACCTAATTCTCATGACTGAGATGTTCTACAACAAATTAAGTGTAGTCTTGAACCAGGAACCATGGTCTGGTGGCCATGTAAGGAGGCAACTATCTTCTATTAAACCTTAAAGCCAGAAACTCACTATTACTTTTCACTCCAGTGCTGACTCGACCACTGAGGCCAAGATGAATTTTGTGCATTAAAGGGCATTGATCACATTCATTATTTTGAGTTTTGTGCCTAAGTGAACCAGCTTCTTCCTTATCTGTGAGAAATCCAGCTTTTCCTTTCCTTTCCCCAAATACAATACATCATCTCTGACTGCAAAATTAATTGGATGGGAGTTGCATAGTGAATCTGTTAATTGGTTTATAATTTTAATTAATTAAATGTGGTCTTTGGGGAAATTTAGCATCTTTTGTCAAAACATTTTGCTGGCTTTAATGATTCTGAAAACAAAATATCCTGGATTCCTCCAAATTTATGTAGAGTTAAAATGCATTAAACATTTTTTTTTTCATTATTGACTTCAGTCTTTGCTTTACATTGATATCTATTTCCTCAGATATTGGCCAAAATCCCTGCAGAGACAATTGTACATTTGTGCTATTACGAACCATCCATGAAGAATACCYTTGTCCGGACTTTCCCGGGCTCTAAACATAATAAAAACAAAACACAAACAAAATACAACTCTATCCAAAGATGACACAGGGAATGGAAGCTAGAAAATCTCCTTTGTATTCAAAGTACCTTAATCCCTTAGGTGTTTCTGTTGTTGTTCTGGGAGCTGGAGTGGAGGTATAGTATATATAGTATATATAGAGAGGTGTATGGAGTGGAGGTCAATCCTTTGTTCCTTTGAGTTTTTGCAATGTTATAGATGTGTGATTGCCTAGGGAAGCTGTGCATGATRTCGGGGTGTGGAATCTCTCTCCCACCCAGGGACAACTCATGCCTCACCTGGCTTTTAATGCAAACGCAAGGCCAATGCAGCATGAGGAGGCCACTTCATTGCTCCCAGCAGGAAAGAAGAAGGGAAGAAACCCAAAAAACAAGGGACAGCAACATTTCTAAGCCAAGCAACACATGTCCATGCACTTGCACAGATCTGATGCCTGCACTGGGACTCCTTTCAGCAGTGCAGACAGGGAGAAGACCACGCTGCTCAAATGCAGCTCCTCACAGCCTGCCTCTCTGCCTCTGCAAAGCCCTTCAGCCAGAAAAACAGAACAAAACAACAACAAATCACCCCTATCTCCTCAGCCTTTCCCTCTTCATGACATAACTGTTTTCTCCATGGATCCATTTCTCCTCTGCTGGCATTAGTTTCTTTTTTTTTTTATAGTGTATTAAATTGTTTTGATTGAATGAAAGTGCCACTGCATTACCAGGGAGGCTTACAGATTCGTTATCAAATAAACAAAAGGCAAAGATGTGGGTAGGGTTGTCACTGAGTGAGAGCTGAGCCATTACACATTGCCGAGAGAAGCATCACGCTGAACGTATGTTCCTGCGGTTCGTTATCATATAGCAATAAATTTTACATCTCATCTTTCATTTTTATTGCCATAAAACATAACGGACTCTTTCCAAGCTAAAGCTGTGATGCTGGCCATAATCTGCCCAGTGAAGCAATAAAGAAAGGTGATTTTTTTGTGGTGTTCTTTAATTTCTTCTATTGATTCACTCCAACATAAGCTACCATCCTGAAATAATTCCCAGGAAGCAGGGGCTGGCCTCTTGTGATGAGTCAGCAAGGAGAACCTGGAGGTTTTCCAGGACGTGGCCCGGCACTTCGTGTGATTTCTCCAGCGAAATATAAAAGGCAGAATATCTGCCTGAGCTAATTGTGGCACATCTCTGCCCTGGCTAACCGAGCACACCGGAATCACCTAAAGAATTAAAGAATTATTCTCTTAATGGCCTGCTATAGTCAGGAATTAATAAAATCTCCGTATTATAGATAGAAACCTAACGCACAGAGAGTCCAAGGACACACAAGAACCAGGAGGCAAAATCAGGTCTCCCCATCCGTCTTTGAGCTACACCCAGGAAAGGAGCAGGGAACACATCATAAATTACATTTTTTATATCTTTGGCTATGACATCTAAAGAGATCAAGGCAAATGCTACTTAAGTATTAGATCTATCATGGACAAATAATACCATCACTAAATCAGGTTTACCTTGAAGATCATAATAAAAAAAACATATATATATATATATATATATACGCTTTCATATATACTTTTGTGGTTGTCTCACCTGGAATTTTTATTGAAAACCAAACTGAATTCTGCCAGCCAGAACTCAAAAGTCTATTGCAAACTTCACCCTAGGAAGGCCTTTTTGCTTTGCAAATGTTGTCCTTTAGTAGAAATGGTTAATATTTCCTCTTTTGTCAGATTAATGCATAAAGATAAAAATATATTTTATACACACACCCACACACATACACATGGTAACTTTTTACGAGCTTTGCAAATTGATTCTTGCAATTGTAAAATGACAGCCTTATAGCACAGAGAAGCTATTTCTGAATACGCCTAGCATTTAAGGAGGGTAAGAATTCTGTTAATCCCTGACTTCATTTTTAGACCTCTGGCTGATTTTAAAAATCCRGTCCGTGTCTGCCCACCACCAGGGGCTACTTTAACATCTAATTACAAAGAAAATTCTGTAGGAGTCGTGAAGCAGTTTTTAATTACTTTGGACTTCATTTTCAATATTTTCCCCTCCTCTAAGAAGGTATAAATTCAAAGTAGCTTTACTGAAGAAACTGGAAAGAAAAAAAAGGAGTGAAGGAGGCATATGGCACTTAAGTGATATGAAATCATACCCATGTCCCTGGAAAATGTTGCCATAAGGTGCAATGTTCTTCTAACTGTGATGAAAAAGTTGATAGCTGCTCTGAGCAGGCTCAGTAAGGAGGTAACCTCATTGCTAAAACAAGAAGGGCCCCGGAATGGCATATGTAAGAGTGAACCTGGATGCTGATGCATAGCTGTTTTTACACGCTGGGGAACCAGAGCGGGTGATGTTGCAGAGTTTTCACCTGTCTTGTTTGCAATACTGCATGCGTGTAATACTACTTGGTGCAAAGACACATGATTCTCTCACTTCAGGAAAGAGAACCATGAGGTGTGGGCTGGASTCATTCTTCCTTCTGTCCTTTCACTGATGTATTTATTGTCAGGCTATGGGTAAGATGTATTAGCTCCCATTTCCCTAACATCAGCCACCTGCTCGGATTATAAATTTTCTTTTAAAATGGTATTATGCCAAGTACAAGGAAAACCCTGGAAGAGACTTTAAAAAATCCATAGTCCTATCAAAATTTTTAAGCTRTGTTGTATGGTTTACCAGAACACAAACTGAAATGCGGTCAAATATAGATGAATAAAGAAGCCCTGCCTACAATCTCTGTTGGTTGGTACTCTGGTTGTACTCCTTTAACATCTTCTAAGGGACAAACAGCACAGCAAACACCTCCCTGGCCTGCTCTAAACCATGCTGATATCAGAAGTCATTCCACTGCATAAGACTTCCATTGCTCATGCACAGTGAGGGATGCAGTGTACCTCTCCTACACCCCCGTCTAAAGCAGATCAGCAGTTCCACTGAGAAGAAAACTTGTATCAGCAACAAGACCTGCCGGTTGCACCTATCTACTCTTCTGCAGAATGGAGAGTTCTGCTAAAAAGAATTTGATTGTCTTCTGCCAATCCCAGMTTAATTAAAATTTGCCATCCAACTCTCAGACAAGCTCTTGGACAAGTGCTACACACACAGAAGATCAAATGTTTCGCTCCATATCTTCTATTCACATTTTGGGAAAGGTTCCCTAAGTGGCCCATTCAGAATATAAACACTAGCTACTAACTTTATTTCATATTAAATATCATTTAAATTTCAGGAGTCTTTGCACTTCATCAACAAAACTAGAAGAATTAAGGAAGGAATTTGCTGATGGAAGATGCTGCAATTGGTCGTCTTTAATTAATACTCAAAGAACATGTGAAGCAGAGGAGCTTTTGCTTCTGTAAGCATTTCCTTTGCACAAAGATATTAATTCAAGCATCATGGATTGGGATAAAATTTAGTGAAATATAGAAGAGAGAAGCATGTTCCAGTCCCTTTGCTGGCCTGTCTGCTCATTCTGACCCAAACATCCAAGGCAGAGCATTTCCACAGTTCCCATATAAAAGAAGACTCCCCCTGCTCTCCTTCCTGACCTGTCCTTTGTTCTCATCTATTCCCCCAGCCCAAGCAGAAGAGAGATGCTGTAAATACAGAACAGCATGGAAAAAATGTAGAAGGAGCCATGATGAGTTACTAGGGACTACAAAGGAGCCCATAAAAAATTATCAGCCCCGACACAAGAGAACTAGACCTTGAGTGCTGTTGCTCCATAAAACTGGCAGCTCTAGTAAAACTAGGATAAATGGAAAGGAACTGCTCCCACCCTGTACCTCACTGGGATTTAGTGGCACCAGGGAAAGGGCATCCTGTGCAGGAGCTGGCAGAGCTCAGTCCCGCTGTGCATTGAAAGAAGCAAATCATTGGCCAGTAATAACTATATCAGATGCGATCTCTTCCCRTGGCCGCTTTGGGTTAATGTTTTCAAAGGGCCAAAAATCGGATGTGCCCATGAATAGCAGGGTGAAATACTCTGGTGAAGAACTGTGATGGATCCCTCAGTCCCTAGCAAGAGAGATACAAAAACTGATGGTGTGAAAGCTACCTTTTTTCATGTCTACCATCATATTTGCTCAACATCCTTAGGAGGAGAGAGAGATGGAAAACCAGGCAACGATTTACCCTGGACATTAGTACAGATGCACGTTGTTTCCACGTTGTTTTCGATGTAGCCAGTTCTCTCGCGAAGTAGTCAATTCAAATGCGAACATCTATCTTCTAAATTGTGTGTATCAAACAATCAGTCACTTTGAGGCTCAAAACCTCCCCGAATCTGTAATTACGGTGTCACAGCTGATTGTGATGGAAGCGAAGCTGTCAGGGAGACATTTGTGAGACAAACACACTTGCACACGACAGCTCTCCCCAGAGGGCCATGGCAAGCTTTCCTGCCATACGGGCCCGTGATTAATCGCCCAGCCTATATGTAAATATTTAGCTGCTTAAGAAGCAGTAGGATCCAATTACCTTTCAACCCATTTCTCTTCTCACAAATGCAATTTTCCCAAATTGCACAAATGCACAATTCTCAAAAACGCAGACTGCATTTTTGTAGGGTTTTTTTTTTTTTTCCCTTAAAAATAAATAAATAAATATGATTCATACTTTACTGAAGATATTAAAGACATTCTTCTCGGTGCCCGAGGTAACACAAGCTGAGAATTCAGCTGGGTAAGGCAGCTGAAATCTCTTATTTTCTCATTACTGTAATGCCCCTCTCCAAGGAATGAGCGCTGCCACTTTCTGCCGATAAACCCTCCCGACTGTCGCTGTAACAGCGGCCGGGAACAAGGATGCACGCTGGTACATGATACCATCTGAAGCAAAGCTTTTATCACGGTAGTTTTTAGGATGATTCTTAAAGCCCGGAGCTGTCAGGAGGAAGAGCAGGCTGCAAATCGCAGCAGTCCCTTTGGGGAGAAATCAGATATTTCTGACTCTTGGGAGCAGTGGGGACRGTTTGAAGCCAAGCTTTATGTGCACCCAAAGCAGGGTGAGGAGGGGGAAAATAAGACTCTACGATGGGTTTTTGTGTTGTTTTGTTTGTCTTCAATAATGTTATGATTTTTATGGCAAGCTCCAGATTTTTGACTCTGTTCTCCTTTCCAACGAGGGCTGCCTCCCACTCAACATCCCCGCACTGCCACTGAAACAAGGCCAAAAATGATTAAGACACTGGATGCCCTGTAAAGCACCTTGCAATGGATATAAGTTTGGAGTAAGTTATTTTATTTGGATTTCCTAATTAAATTGGAGCAGAGAGGAACATATGCATCTTATGCATTTTTCCCACTTTGTGTGTTACTACTGGCAGATCTAATGCCACTTGGCTCCTTGGGATGAACCCCTTATTTTTAAACAATGTAAATGGACTTTAAACCCCTGAGACATTACTACCACAGACTTGATATCATAATAGGTATTGCAGCTGGCAGCATCTGCTTCAGATCATCTCCAGAAGAACCTCCAACCTCAGCACTTCCCTGATTCCGAGCCCATAAAAAGCATAGGAACACATAGTGGAAAGCAGCAGCATCCTTGGCAGGGAAAAGGCAGCAGTGTACCCCTTTGAACACTCATGTAACATGCCTGCAGCCAGCATGATCCAAACTGCCCTCGTGAAATAGTAGCATTTGTTGGGTTTCTGTATTTGGAAACACAATGGAAAACTTCCGGCTATATAATGCAAAGATCTGTTTTGCTGTTTATCCTACTGTGAACGGATGCATACGGAGCCAAGGTATCTCACMTCCATCAGAAACCCGGGGTCTTCTCCTCTCAGTCACTTCATGTGCAGAGCRGTATCTTGGAGCTCTCAGCAGAGCTATTTCTGACTTAGTCTGATTAAAACAAAGGCCTCAAACTGAGCAAGGTGAGCGGAAAGGCTGCTGCTTCCAAGAAAGAAAGAAGAAAAGAAAAACTAATGGTGACAGGAAAGCCCCCTGCTGTGATTGCCTCTGGCTTGGAGGAGGCTAAAACCAGGGAGGAGGAGGAAAGCAGGAGTTTTCAAACCATTTCCACGAGGGGCTTACACAGCAGTTCCTCCGGATGGATCCAGGTCAGGCTCACCCCGCTGGCCACAGCCATTTGGGTGTTTGAAGGAACATCAAAAGGAGGCACAAAGGCACAAAGACACTTGCAAATGCAGAGGCTTTGAAAGGACTGAGTGAAGGAGCCTCTCTGTAGAGTGCAAACTGCTACCGTGAGCTGTCCTGGGGATGGAGGCAGCCAGAGACCTGGCAGTGCTGGCCAGTATGGGCTAAATATCTGTGGTACGATCTGCTGCCACRCAGCTTTGCAGTGATGCCAAAATTTGTATATGACCTCATGTTCCTTGATATGAACCATCACCTAGAGACAGCGAAATGCTTCCTTCATCAGGACAGCTTGCTGGGAAGGCTGAGGGAAGTGCACAAGGACAGGCTTTTTCTAAGAGTCTACCAAATGCCATAGTGTGACAGGCACAGGAACCGGGTTATGGTGGCAGGGACTGGGGGTTGCCTGCTCTTAGCACCAGTATAGTGCCTTTGAAATCACCTCAGAGTCTCTGCTACCTTAATGCATGCATTCCTGCTATCTTTGTCTTTCTCTGACATGGATCTAAGTCACGCTTTCATTGCTGCCCAGGTCCCATTTCACAGAAAAGTGGAGAAAAAACAGGCTGCTCAAGGTCCATCACGTCAAAGGTGATGAGTTACTAGGTCAGGGCCTGCAGAGACAACATAGACATTCTCTGGGAGAGAGAAAAAAACCCATTTTGTTTTGCAGAAAACTCACCCTGTCACCCTCAGGAGGGAGAAAACTGTGCTTGTGTAACAAAGTCAACCAAACACATGTGAAAATGCACAATTACCTCTTGGGAAAGTTGAGACTACTGCATTTTACCCTGTGCAATTGCAGATAGAGAGAAGCAGAAGGTGGAGATGTCATTAGCCTATTAATAACTACGGGTATGGTACAGTCATTGCAAAATGATCTAACAAAATAAGCAATTCCAAAACTACTGCCTCCTGCTATTCCTTTTAATTTAAGCATCAGCAGCACTGGCAGATATCCCTGTTCCTGCTGGCTTTTCTCAGTATACAGCTACAGTCATTGGCAGTGAAGGATTGCCACTCTGGACACGTGCTCCAAAAACAAAGGGTAAAAGGCCAATTTCTATTGACTGAAGCAGGCTCAACATCTGAGAAGAACATTGCRCCGCTTAGAACCCTCTTCTTTCATTGCATTTACAGCTTTTATGTAGAAACTCTGCAAGGAAGGGCTAATGATATTCMACCCCCAATCTCACGGAAGCAAGACACAAACTTTCCGAAGTTATTAATTAACAGATAGGGACAGAGCACATTGATTATCCCAGTCACAATGTGCTCTGTCCCACATGTTCGTATATCATGGGACTGCTTTCACTTCCATTTTTTATGCAGGTCCTTTAAACTAGAAGAAAGCCTATCAATCTGACATGGTAAAAATAATCTTGTGCGCGASTTCTTCCCGAGGATAAGTGACGACAAGTTGGAAGTCTGCTTCGAGGCATTTTTCCTGATAAATAAGCAACAACAATGTAAAAGCCTTATAGCAGGTTTCCAAGAAAATGAAAAGCAGAATGCATTCTCAGATAGCCATAACTCAAAATAGTCTGTCCAATTCAGCACTTAGTCATACAAACAAAGCRTTCTCCTTTGGGCAGAGCTTAGACATGAAAAATATGATGCAAGTTGGAGCTGCCTTCAGAAAAGGACAGAACATTTGCAATTAGGATTGCAGTTGATTCTTCCAGACAAGACCAGTCATGTCTGTGACTTCAGGATACTTGGGAAGTATTTGGAGATCACCCGATGAAAGACAGTTAACGGCTGGGCATTATTTTAATACAGGCAAAACCAAGGGAAATTGTCTTTGTTAGGCAGCCTTTCAGCTTCGTATGTCCTTTAATCAAATTCTGCTTAAAGATGTTTTTTTTAATGATGTTCACAAAAAGAAAAGAGGTTTCCAAGGAGGAGAGAGTGCAGGAATTTTTAAAGAAAAATCTGCATCTGCTGGATGCAGCAGAGCAGATGCTGAAAATGGAAGGACCTCCTAGAAGTAGGCATATGACTTCTCCTACCAAAGTGGTGCAGCAACTCTGTGCTGACCAATCCCACATTTCTTCTGAATTTTACACTCTGTATTTTTCTGTAATATTGTACCTGAAAAAAAAAAATGGTGGAATCATATAGTCTCAAACAAAGACAAAATGATGACAAGCAGAAAGTTGCAGAATTTGGAAAGCTATGAGCAGCTAGAGAGCAACTAGCCCAGAAGTCCTTAGGCCTGCTGCTGCTGATGTCCTGGCTATAATAAACAGTAGTCATTTTCCTTGTCCCTCTCCTTTGAGATTCTTCGCTGTGACACTGCTTGGTGTTTGGATTTCCGTAGTTTATAACAAAGCTATTGTCTGTTATCACAAACACGGTGACAATATTACAGAGCTTACCCTGCGGCAAGATATGAATTAAAGTCAGCCTTAGCAGACATCAAATATTTACTTTAGAAAGGGGGGAAAAAAAAGATATTATTTCATAAATCAAAAATTGTTCCCTTGGATGTTTTAAAATAGCTTTGGTAATTACGAAGTGCTCAATATAATGCCAAGCCGATCGAAGCCCGTAACTGGCACAGCACCCCAGCCTCACTGTCTCGCCTGCTGAGCAGAGGGAAAGGGTCACCCCCCTCACCCGGTGCTCCTACTGTTCTGCATGCAGCCTTGGCTGCCGTTGGCCTTCTCCACCTCAAAATGCCTTGCTGGCTCTTCTCAACTCATCGCTCACCACAACACCCAGGTTCCTCTCTGCAAAGCTGCTTTGCATCTAGCGTATGCTGGTGCAGAAAACAAAAGCAAGGAACTCTACACTAACCAAAAGAAGGCTCTAAACAGACTGCTAGATCCTCTCCCCATCCCTTGCTCCCATATGAGCATTCTGCTGACATAACCGTATGAGGCACAGGGCTAACTGTTCCGTAAGATTTAGCACCAGCAGCTTAAGTTCTTGCAGTCCTAGGTATCTGCTCCCTTGCACCGCCACAGATTATATACTCTCTGGAGCAATGCTGATGGAAGGACAGGTGCCTTCAAAGTACAGCGGACCCGATTCCCCTCAACCTATTCAATTAAGCTGCTGATGGAAGCACATTTGCACAAACTGCCAGACTGAAGTGTCTGCAGCAGTGGATGTCCAGCCCACCCTGTGCAGCAGAATAGGGAAGGGACAGGGAAGGCAGCTGAAGCAGGAACATTTTGAAGAGCTGCGGCAAAAAGTCAACTGTGCTCATCTGCCAGAGTCCTCAGTAGGGAATGATTCTGTCAGCATAGCTGGGATGACCTCACATGGCCACACTGCGCGGACCAGGCAGAGACCAGTGATGCTTCCCCTCTTGCAGGGTAGTTTGATGCTTTCAAAGCATCAAAGCAAAGAGATTAAGAACTCTGAATTGGATTTTGCAATAAAGATGAGACTTCAATGCAATGAGTAACTAACAAATGTTCACAAACTCAAAAGTTTAAGGAGATGCCCTGATGAACCTGGGGGTGTCTCTGCATCAGGCTGCTTGCAAACCAGATCTCAGGTTGCTCCACTTTAGCACATGCCTTTTAAGAGGACAACTACCTTTCSATATTGACTGTAGTTGACTCACAGAAGACAACCACATATACCCTTAAAAATCAAAATATATGGGTATTTAGAGCTTCTCCAGCAATCAAGGCAATTGATGGGGAAGGAAACCTACTTCCCAGCGCAGCGCAAGCACCTGAGTAGCCCATGTATATGCTACATGAAAGAGCTTGGACCAGACCAGTTATGACCAGAACCATAATTAGGGTTAGATTTGTCGTGTGCATCTTCCAGGCCTAGGCACTTCACTCAGCACAGGAGGTTCAGAGGGATATAAGAAGATAGAATGGTCTAGGAGTTCTCTATCAACAACACTGATGTACCGAGTCTTTTTAAAAAGGTAAGTAAATCCACAGTCCTAACCTAGGAGCTCCTGGAAGCCTCTCCTCATGCCTTCATCTTTAAGAGCATCATTAAGAGGCRTTACTAGTGGCATGCTCTGCCACAGCCTGGATTTGTGTCTTTCTGCTGCAGGACACTCTTCTAACAGCTCCCCTAGTGCCAAACAGAGAAATAAGAAGCCTCTAGGCAGTATTATATCCCTAAGAGACATCGAGCACACTTACCTTGGAATAGAGTGCTCACATCCTTGCTGGATTTGCATTTTAACCTCGTTTTTTACAGCACTTCATATTCTTCCTGCTGCTTATTATGGCTGGAAATATTAGATCCCAGGCTCCATGTGTTAATTCTTCCCTATCATGCTCTCTCTGCTTCTGTGCCTCTGGCCAAATGATCCCAGGGTATCATCGGCTTTGTTTCACAGGGAATAGTAGGTTGTAGCCGCCCATCTTTATTTATCAAGAGTGGTGGTGACAAGCCTTTAAAAACCTAGTCATCTCTATTGCCTGCTCACTGAAAATCAAAAGAGCTTGCAGGAAATCAGATAGAACAACCACTAGATTAAATAAAAGCTGGTCCCTCCGTCTCCCTTGGTTCTCTAATCTTCTCCACAGCAAGTGTAATGTGCACCGTGTTAATCTATAGGACCCAGGAGGCTGTGCACTCTGTGCTGTGGGCTGGAATTATATCAACTCTTACACGGGGTAATTGACCAACACATTTTATTGTCCTCTTCATTTTCCCAGCCTACAGTATCTTTCGGGGAGAAGCGGAGAGAGGAAAAGGGGAGGGAGGGGGAAAGRGAAGGGAGGGATTTCAGCAAAACGGAGCCTAAAGGGAAACTACAATTCCTCCCACTGCTTCTATCTGTAGCAAAGATGATCTGTGCAGCTTTGCTACATGCCCCTAGCAGCAGTGAAATTCCAGCTTGTCCCATGTAATTTCCCTTCCAAGAAGGGAAATTACCTGACTTACCCATTACCTTACCTGACTACCCATCTGAACTTTCACAAAGTCAAGAGTTAAGATGAGCAATTAACCATATCAGCGTATGATGCAGAGGATGGGATTTGACCTTCCTTGATCACTACTCCACAGCTCTGCTCTCTAATCTTGAGCCCAGAGCACTAGCCTTGGGATTTCCCTTCTGTCACCCTTAATTCATCTGTCCATTGGCATGTTGTGTCTCTGTTGCTCAGCAGTTAGAATTCCCTATCACAATTCTGTGTCCTGAGGAAACTTTCAGGAGTATAAGAGCTGAGATTCTCCTAAAGATCTAAAAAATGAGAAACTGAACATATTTTGGAGACTGTCACTTTTTTTTTTTTTTTTTTTACCGTTCAATGTGTCCTTGTTTAGTGTGGTACCACTCTATCAGCACAATATGCCCTTTAGTTTCCCCAGCTCTGAGCTCTCCCCTGTCCCTACAGTGATGCAAAAGTATTGCAAGATCCTGAGGGTACACCTTGTTCTGACACAGCAAAGCAGTAGAAAAGAGGAAAAAAAAAGAAAAAAGGAAAGAGTAGAAGGAGAGGAGGCAAAGACAGAGAAGATCTTGTTATCAACTTGAAAAACTCACGATATGTCAGTGTATGGCCCTTGCTTTGCAAATGGAGCTGTGCACATACACACACTGAGAACAACACTGAGCTCACAACAAGAAGCCTCACTGAGAAGTTGATAAAATAAGTTGGGTTCAGTCCCCTTCTCATGCCACTTCTGAGCTGCTGGATGCTCTCGTTTGTGAGTCTCTGTGTGTTCTTTTGCCCTTCCTGCTTAGGAAAGCTGGTTCGGGTTGCTGGAGCACAGAGCCGGAGGGCTCCGCTCGTCCTTGAGGAGCATGCTGATTCTGAGGACCCGCTGGCTTGGAGCTGGAGCTCAGATGCAGCACTTCGATACAAAGTGAGATATCTGGAAATTCTATTACTCTGCTCTGCACAGAGTGAAMGGTATTTACACATTTTCCATGGCTCAGGATTTTTGTGTCTAAATGCAGCAAACCAGCCCAATAAAGCCAGCAGCCTAGCCTTATTCATCTTCATTGCTGTTGAAAYGACCCAAGCATTTTCAACGGAAAAGGTGGTTATATTTTTCTTTTAACATTTAACTAGGATGAGAAGTAAAGAAGGGACTAACTGCTGCACTAAAGTTGCTTTCCATTCTGAAGTGGATTCAAGGCTACAAATGATTTTGTTCTCCAGAAACTTAACCCCTGCTGCCACAAGGTAAATACAGTTTATCACAAGTGCATTACCTTGGCTCACTGGAATAAGTATAACATGTCGAGCACAATTGTTCCAATCCTAAAGCTTTTTTGCTTGATATCACAGTGGGTAAAATCAGATCCTTTGAAAAACAGCTAATTCCCTTGGAATTCCTTTGAAATCTCGCCTCCTTGTGAAAGAGGAAACAAAATCCCCCTCCCTGAGTTCAGCACAGGGATCAAGCACAGGGATGACCAGTGGTGGCTATGAGCCACATTGGTGTTTGAATGACAACTCCTAACACACTGCAACCTCTAACTGAGTTCTTGTGTTGAGCATAGGTGAACTCTCAGCCAGAGGGCTGGATTAGACATGGCCAGGGCTGTCACACTCTGAAAGACAGGAGTAGTAATAGTGCATTGTCATACGAACATAAGAACTTAGGAATGAGAAATATTTCTCTCAGGCTGTCGGTTGAGGAAAAATGAGTACTCCCTCTGGAGTGGAGGGAAGCTGGAAAAAGTCTGGAAAGCAGAGGAGCTTGAGGGGGTTAAGGATGCTGAAGAAACAGAATTTTCCTSTTCTGTGTCTCAGCAAGAACAAACAAGCTTCCTCCATTAGCTACTCTAGTTATTTCTCTTGTCTGGAGCTTTCTCTGCCAGGAGGGCAGAGATTTAAGTGGAAGACAATCAAACCTTTGAGCCTTTGGAGAGATAAGGTCCTGCTCACACATGGGAAGGACCTTTGGCTCCAGCACTGCTGCATATTCACTGTTTGGGGCAAAGAAGCTTGACTCTGGATGAAGTTCAGCAACATCAGATGAACCTGGCAGAAAACGCTGCATTTATTTTTTCTGAACACTGTGTAATGCTATGRTTCCACAAAAAGCCCTTGCTCTCTCTGTCAGAATAATATCCTTTCACAGGAAAGAATAATATCCCCRTACTTTCTTTGACCCTTTTATGTTTCCAAGTATTAATTTCTCTAGATGGTGCCTCTGTGGAGCCTACTCTGATTATCCTGCTGGACTGGGCAACAAAGGCTGCACGCTGAGCTGCTAGACACACAATGGAGAAAAATCATCACTGGAGAGAGTTGCACAGAGAATGGAAACTCGGAACTGCAGAAGATGTTTTGTTCTTCTATAGTGCACTGTTTGAAATTGTATTATTTCTCCCAGACATTGCATATCATGAGTTCACTTCATCCTGACATCTTTGGATTTGCTGTGAAGTTACACAATTATTTTAAACAGAAATATGTGATAGATATATATATAATATATATATAATATATATATAATATATATATGCATGTGTGATTTCGGATTTCTCTGTGAAGCCACAAAAGATGTTTACGTACATGCAACTATAATGCAACTATAAATCAATTAAAGATGAAATCCTCTCGAAATAGCTTGAATTGAAAATTTGAGGCTTTGAGTCTCTCCTTCTCCCATTTCTTGGTTAAAATTTTGCATTTTCTTGAACTGATGAGGAGGTGAATGTCATTTTAGGTGAGTTTTAATCCTTGTAAAGAATGTGAGCTTTTCTCAGGAGTCTTTTTTTAACTCAAATYGCCCGTTTTCAGAGGGACATCTTACTGCTTCATGAATGCCTGAGCCCAACCATTCTCACTCAGGACAGGGCAAGGTTTTCCCTCTAAGGTTTTGACGTTGGCTGGAATTACAGAACCGTAGAATCATTACAATTGGAAAAGACCTYYAAGATCATTGAGTCCAACTGCAAACTCTTCAACGCCATGMATACTAGACCATGTCCCTAGCTACTCTTCCTACACGACAAGCATGACTTACAGCRTCAATGTGGAAGTCATGAAGAAGACAGCAGAGTCCTCCACCAACCGCAACGTGATGGGAGTGATTACCAGCCCTACACCTCCCCTGGACTGCTGTCACGGGTTTGTTCTCCCTAGTATTTCCCAGTTAGAAACAGCTAAGTCATAGCAGCAGCAACCTTGACAGGGTAAAGCAGAGCACAGTATCACAGCAACTCGTACTGCCTCCTGCTTTGGTCCTGAGCATCCTAATTACAGTCTCAGAGTGATACTGTCAAGCTTGGAGTTGGTAATTTTTCTGCAGTTATTAAAGCTGAAAGCTTAATCCAAAAAGAAGACAGCAGATCCCCTGTGAGCTGGATATCAAACACTTAGGAGAGTAAAAATCCCAAGAATATGGGATGTTGGTTCAAGATATTGTGCTGCTCTCAACCTGTGTCCAGAAGGTAAAGCATGAGAGGAGTGAGTGCACATATGCCCCAGCTTGTACTACTGACAGCAAAGAATAGACAGTGCTGATGAGCCTCACACACACTGAGGGAAGCAAGATCTGCTGTTTTACCATGTCCATGAGGAGGTGGTGAGGGGTGAGCAAGAGGACTGGGATTTGGAGCACAACAGCAAACAGTCTAGGGGAAGRAGCCAGGGAAGAAGGGGCCGGATGCTAACCTGGGGGATCCAGTGTGTTCTGGGCAAGAGAGGGAGAGTAAGAGAACCCAGGCAGTTTAGGGGGGAAACCGAGGCAGCAGATGCTTGTGTGAAGCCTTGGAGAACCTGAAATGGACCAGCTGATACGAGGAGGTGGAGGATGGAGAGGAGCCATCTCTATCTACTCTTTGTAACTGTGATGATGCAAAGAAAGGACCTCTTGCAGAAAGAAAATAATGGGTTCTCAAAAGAGCAAAAGATCTGAGGAGTCAGTGGTGACATTTCTTTCTAACAAGGAAAAAAATATTTTTTATATTTCCTTATTAGAGGATTTCCTTATTAGAGGATAATTTCTTTAAATTGCATTCCCCAATTATCTCTTGTTTCTATGCCTTTCTCACAGAGGGAAACAGGGAGGAGGAGTTATAAAAAATTAAATATTTTGATTTGGAAATAGAACTTAAGAATATCATATTCTAAAAGGAAACGATGGTTAAGTTTCCATCTGTTGCCAAGGAACTTAAATGCAAATCATTTGATCATTTTGTCTCACTTAGAAATTTCCTCTGGGAAAATTTCCCAGTTTTCAATTGGCTCAGCTCYTTTTTTGAGCTTCCCATGTCACCGTTACTGCTGGTGACAACTTTTTTCATGGTAGAAGGCAGCTAGAGGGGCTTCCATAATCCTTATTGTAAATCATCAGAGCAAGCCTGTGGCTCCCTGTTCCGTTCTTCTTGACAAAGGAGAGGAATTGATTCCTGCAACATCCCCTGCCTATTTGTTTCAAACTCTTTGTACCAGAAATTGATTTTAATGAAACGTTCCACTTTTACCCACRCAGAATACATCAATTAAGTTCTTGAACGTGAAATATCAGTTAGAAAATTCAGCCGATGGCTGTGGAACCAATAAGAGAGTCAGGGGAAATAGAAAGGGGAGGTGGGCTTCAATACATCTTATGAATGATCCAAAGCCAGACCCGAGGCAAGTCTGCCCCTTGCATGCTATTACACCAGCTGTGAGTCCTGTCTCATTTTGACTCAATGATGCTGTTCTGGCATTAAGACATTGGTGATTTCAATAGTCTCATCTTTAGGTGCTAAGCCCTGATTTCTCTGTATATTTTATGAACTCTTGGTTTAGTCCTTTATGCATCCCTGTTTCCATGTTTTTTTCTATATATAGTGWCTTAAGCCTCTCTCAGCCTCTCATTTTAAGGCTGAGAGCTGGGTCTATTCAGCYTGGAGAAGAGGAGGCTGAGGGGGGCCTCATCAGGGTGTATAAATACCTCAAGGGAGGCAGTGAGGAGGAGGACTGGCCTCTTCTCAGWGGTGGACAGTGATAGGACTAGCGGAAATGGCCACAARCTGAAGCACCAAAAGTTCCACAGGAACTTAAGGAAACACTTCTTAAAAGTGAAGGTAACAGAGCCCTGGAACAGGCTGCCCAGAGAAGTTGTGGAATCTTGTTCTCTGGAGGTCTTCAAAACCCGCTTGGACGCAGCCCTGTGCCCCATGCTCYAGGTGACCCTGCGTGTGCAGAGGGGTTGGACTAGATGACCTCTGAGGTCCCTTCCAACCTCAAGCATTCTATGATTCTATGATTCTATATCTGGGAAGATAGGGAAGTGCAGTAAAATGATCTGCTCCAGGAAATGATCCTAACTTCACGTGCAAAATTATGAGCTCTGCTGGCCTCTATGGCACAGGAAACACAGGAAAGTGCCTTGTATTTATGTCACAGCATGCAATTCTGCCAATTAGAAAGATTATACCAAAACTGGAAGAGATTCAAAGAAAGGCAACAGAGAAGATGAAAGATGCAGAATGGCTTCCATACCTGCAACATCCGAGTAATTTGGGACTTATCAGTCTGTAAACAGGTCAACTGCTGTAGACCACTGCAAAATCTGTATCTGCATGGAGAAAACGGATGGAAATTGACTGTTGTGTCTGATACAGGAGCATCAGACGATGCTAGTAGTAACCAAATTCACAGCAGAATTAAGGTGGAGGTTCTTTATGGAAAGCAAAGCTCAGGATCTTGTATACAGGCAAAGACCAGTAACAAAGCACAAAATAATATTAATCTCTTGAGAAGCAATGAAGTACAGATATGTTCTGCAACTGCAGTGCACCATTCCCCTTAATTCATTGGAAAAAAAGTGAATACAAACACCCACATCATAGCATCTATCTATGAGAAGGCTCTAGTTATGCTGAATTTTTTCATCATTTTGTTATTTATTTTCAAAAAGACACCTGTCAGTGGATTATAATGTAAAGCTGATGAACAAGAGGCTTGATCTGAAGTTTATTTCAGTCATACTAAAACCAAACTGGAATACTGATTTATTTTCCCTCAAAGAAGCCTAGAAGAGAATTWAAAATCTCGTAATTTTCTTTGATAAAACTCTGGATACATCTCCAATTAGCTGAATTATTGTTCAAAACTTTACTTGCATCCATGACATTCAAACGCTGCTGAAGTTTTCTGATCTGCCGTGGGAAATAGTAAGAAATGTTTGTGGATTTCACAGAATCACAGAGTGGTTGAGGTTGGAGAGGGCCTCTAGARATCATCTAGTCCAACTTYCCTGCTCAAGCAGAGACACTTAGGGCGTTTTTACAGTTTTGGGGTCAGGAAAACATTCCTGACCATCTCTAAGCCTCAGGAGAGGCTGCTCGGGGTGTTCAAGGATGAAGTGCACCATCCTTTTATTGACGATGAAGCAGATGTCTTCTCAGCCCTGGTGGGAAAGCACAGAACTTGGTTTCTGCTTAAATAACCACTACAAAAGAACTGAGAGGAAATATTTGCTGGGCCTGTCTTGTTCCCTAGACCCTCAACTGCTGTTGCCCATAGCTTCTACAGCACAGGCTCAGCAGTAAGGGAGAGGAAGACCCCCAGGACCTGGCAGTATCTTTTGCGAGCTTTGAACCATCCTGACAAACCAGCAGCACCTCAGGCCCATYTGTTGATGCCAAAACCAAGGCATCAAGATACGAACACCAAGCAATCCCCCTGTGCGTGCATCTCAAAGCTGTTCCGCAGCCTCCTTCACACTTCCAAATCTTGTTTTCCACGGCTGCTCAKGATGAAGATGAAGTAAATTTCAAGGGCTTTAAGCTACCATTTGTAGTTAATTTGGTGGAGCCTCTCCAGGCAATTAGTGCTGGAGGAGCTCCCAGCACCATAGGCTGCCYGTGCTTCCAGCATCAGGCCTGGGCTCTGTCTAGTAATATTTGCAGTTTGGTGGGGGAGAGATATGCTGCACACTGCTAAGTAGCCARGGCACTTAATTTAAAGTGAAGTGAAAATAAATGGGTGACTGTAATTAGTTATTACAGTTTATTAGCGGCTCATATCCTTTGGCGGATAGTCTCTTTATTTGTTATTTAATGGGATTAATAATTTCTTAAGCAGGCATGTGACAGCAAAGAGCACTTAAAGCTTACAACTGGGGGAGACAARCTCTCTAGCCTTAAAAAACAAATARATAATATTTTTTAAATGCTGAATTATTGGCATAGTYAATCAATAAACTGGGACAARCAATTAGATAGTTTCTTTTAAGCTTTTAGCTTGCCCTGATAAGCAGAGATTCTCAAGTCACACAGAATCTGCCACAAAACCCACCTTGGCCTCCTGACTCCCCTGGAAATCCAGAAGCTTCTTAATTAAAGTGTCTGTGTCCCCGTCTGATGCACCTTGGATAACTCAAGTCTGGCATATGTTGGCCTCAGTTTCTCTGCCTTTGTCCCATGATGACGCTATGGGAATATTTTAAACTCTGCTTCCCCAAGAGGGTGAGTACTGACAAGTGGTGTTGAGGTTCCATTCGGGACAAAACCAATCCTGCAGGCCAGCTCCCCTAGGGCTTCCTGCTGCCCCTCTTCACATCGGTTTCATTTTAGGTTGACAGCCTTTGCTCAGGACCCGTCCCAATCGCTTCCTACCGAAGTCCTCCTTTGCTCCCTATCAATATTCCTGGTCACACTCTCTGCTGCAGAAATGAAAGGCTGCCTGACACCCACCACTGTGGCTCGGGACTGGGGAGGACTCCTCCTCCTCCAGCCTGCTCAGCCAGCAGAGAGTCATGGAAAGAGCGAACCTTTGCAGCTCCCTGGCCCCTTTATGCACACTGGTTCAAAGAGATTCTTGTTTCCACTCCTGAGGTGTAAGTCACCAGTTCAAAGAATGACTCACTTTCCTCCAGCGCTGAACACGCAGCTCAGTTGGCACAGAAACATCCTTCCTCTTGAAAGTCCCCAGACTCTCCTTATGTCCTTAGGAATCCAAGCTAGACACTGCTATGACCACTGAAAACCAGGCTGGGTTGTGTGCATCACTRTATGCCTAAGGATAAGGGCTCTCACGGTGGCAGCATCTCTGTCCTCCTCACAGCAGGAGCAGCCTGAGCATGAGCAGCGCTGTAGGGCTCCACTAGCTCCTGCTGGGATGAACCGGCACAGATCCCATCTCAGCACCCCAGTGCTGTGGGCAGACTGCACCCCGACGCTCCTGCTTCTTTCCTCATGGGAAGGTGCTGAGCTCAGCTCAGGACAGCAAGTYTCTGAGAGGGGACAACTCATCTTGCATCCTGACAACAAGGAAGCAAACTCAATACTGCTTCATTTACATTTTTCCTGGCAGGCTAGCAAGCAACAAATCCTCCAGACAAGACAGCAGGAAGGAAAAGTAATGAAATCCAAGCAGGACTCACTGCTGTCCACAGACTGGATCCTAAGAAACGGAGTGATAGTAGCCAGGAGTTTCTTGAAGATTCCTTTGCTCCTCGTGTTTGCAGTTTCTCAGTAATAAAAAGCATCATTTGGAAAGCTACCACTTCCCCCAACCCTGTGAGCTGCTTTAGCATTTGCTATTGTTTCTAACTTCCTCCTTGAAAGGGATCCACGCTCATTTAGACAGGTCATTAACTGTCCACTATAAGTGCCTATATTCCACAAAGATTATTACTGCAAGTGGCTGGCAAAGGGCTAAACTCACCTCAAATGTCATTTGCTGCAAATGAGTGTGCTGTATTTGCTCATTTTGGGAAAGACCACTGGGACAGGAGGCGTATGTATCAGCATCAGAGCCATAAATGACCACGGTGAGGTGGGATGTTCCTGACTGTGGCAAATGCAATAACCAGCAGGTATTTGTCAGGAGTGCACGCAGGAGGTGTCCGTTCCTCACCCCACGGCCATCTGAAATGTCAGAGGGTGGAAGGTGATTGGCGTCCAGATCAGAATACCTACACTTAGATGTCCACCTGCGGACTTCTTTAAACATCTAGATTCTCTCTGCTGTTGACAGAGAAAGCAGCTTCCCTGGAGATGATAAAGTCTGCTCGGAAAAGGTGCCTGGAAGCCTAAAACAAACCTCAAAAAAAAAAAAAAAAAAAAAAAATGCATAGCCTCAATGCCTAACTTGTAATGTTAGTTATGTTACAGCTCTCGCCAGGATTGCATGTCTGACTTTTTAAATTAAATGTCTGGTTTATACTTAATGAAGCTCTCAGTTTCTTGTACACACACCACACTGTCCTGTTTATGAAGCTCCATTACACTGCCTCTGAGTCTGTCAAGGTTAGTTTAACAGGATATTACTTAGCAGCTGAGGATAAATCCCTAAATATTTGTAACTATTGAAGTAGAAAGATATTAGGATCCTGTAGGAAACTGTTTCAGTGATGTGTGTCTCCTGGTCTRGACTGAACATGTGGTCACGTTCACTATGGTCATGCACAGCCAAGTTGTATCGGTGATGTAGATAAACTCAGGTGCTATACGTGGATACTTTGGTGCTCTGCACCAGACCTAAGGCACCTGAGTCTCTTGGTTAGAGCTACAAATCGGTATGAAATATCTGAGTGCTGCCAAGAACAGCTGTTGGTACCATGCATTCATGRGAGGAGGATCAAAACCCATCATCTTTCTAGGTGTTACAGAGCAATCTATGGCTAAACTAATGCATGTAGATCCAAGGATCTCTACACAGAAGTGCTCTAGGTGGGCTTTGATCTGCAGCTGGAGGCACACGAGTCAACGGTGGCAGCTTGGGTGGATGGAAAAGCAACAGTTAATCCTTGCATGAGTAGGGAAAACTTCAGAACATTGAAAATAGTATGGTATGATGGTTGCACTTTTATGAAGAGTTAACTAGGAAAATGATAATAATTCCTCGAGTACAGTGAAATATTCACTGCACATCTCACAGACTGCCCACCTCATTCCTATGTTTTGCCCACCTATACATTCCTATGTATGGACTAAGGCAAGTTCCATGAGGTGATTTATCCACACTTAGGACTGTTGCAAAAGTATTTGTTCTGTTCCTCATTTTCACTTTGGTTTAAACTTCCTTCTTCATCCGCACTATGAAGTCCCACCCTCAGCCCCCTCCCTGAGCTAATTGCAATGCAGAATGTGCCATCTTTCAATGAATTGCACACATGCACACTTTATTCATTTGTAAAGTGCTGTATCTCAAAAAAAATGTGGCTCCAAGGAGTGTTTTATATCACATTTATGCTTCTCAGACACACGAAAGATCACTCACAACTTGACAGAAGAGAAACGATGTCTCTGCCAGTGGGTGGTGGGGTTTGCTGCAACATCAGCAGAAAGTAAATTAGCTCCCAAGTGAGAGTTCATAGAGTTTCTAGCTGTCATTTCCATCCAGCTTTGGACTACGCTTGCATCTTTTCTCCTAGAGGGAGGAATAGTTCCTGCAAAATCTCTGGTCAGCACCAGCTATGCTAGCTACTGATGCTTGAAATAAAATGAATTACAAAGATGATCAAACATTTTCTCATTAAAGGGAAAGATAAACCTGCAGCTGAGGTGCTCTGGCCATTCGTACCAATGAGGTCAACTAATGAACAGAAACTTTGTACAAAGCAACCCAGCTCTGATAAACAAAGCTCCATTTGCCGGTCTGATTTGCAGGTTTCCAACAACTGGTCCTTTTTCTCCACACACTTCATAGCAATTCAAGCACAGTAAATAGGAAAGTCTTAAATTTCTTTATCGGTGTCCTCCTTGCCAGGAGCTAAAGCACAGAGAGGTTAAACGGGATGACCAGAGTCACAATAGCCACAGAAAAGGAAGYGCATTGATTTTGGCTTCCACTTTACACTAAGCTGCCTTCAAGCCACTCACGGTATGCTCAGTGGAAAAAAAAAAGTCAAGAACTTGAACAGCCTTGAGGTGCCCTGAGGGTAGGAGGATTCTCACTGTAGAGGTCAAATATATCTACAAGAAATATTTGTGAACAGGGCATAATATCAAGCAAGGCATTTATGACTAACATGTTAAGGTGTCTAAATGGAATAGAGGTAATAGTCCCATTTCAGAAGTCATGAGGTGAGCTAGACATCTGCCCAAGCCTAGCAGATATAACACAGTCTGCTCGGGAAACTGTCCTTCTGGAAGGACAGCTGGAAGATGGACAGGATAGCCTAGGGCATCTCAAATGGCATCAGCCATCTACGTTCAGTTGGCTGAGTCCTACTTGCAGCTGAACAGGTTGCAGAGGAATGAGGGGCTGTCACTGACTTACTTCCAAAGAGGCTGAGGTCCATATGGAGTCCTGGATGTAAAYTGTGTTTTGCTGAATTGCAGCTTGCTGACCCTCCGGTCCAGCTGCTATTGCAAAACTTGGAAGCAAAGTCAAACGAGCATTGCCCTTGACACAGTAAAAGCCCTGCAGAGCTCCCAACTGTAGATTTCTTCACTCCTCAAAGACATGGGTCACTTATCCGTTTCACTCTGTCTCTGTCACTTGCTAACAAGGGGTTCAGTGATAAACTGAGGTCTTTCTTCTATCATTCACTTGAGTGCCAGAGGAAGATATTAGGTGATTTCTCTGCATAATGGTGTCAGCAGGTAAGACTGAAATGTGTGGCGTAGGAAACATTTTCACTCTCCCTGATGAAGGACAGTCTTTTACTTTGAGCAAGAGGTCAGTCTGGCTGACAAGTTATCCTAACTCTACCATCTCTAAATACACAGTTCAGATTATCTGGTCCTCCTGCCCTTCTCCATGTCAGAACTAGCTCTTTCACTTGCCTAGCCTCTTCTTGAATACTTATTCTTGGGCTCAGACCCTCTCAATGAAGTTCACCAGGTGCCATGCTGCTCATACCAAAACACAGTTGTTCATATCTTGACCACCAAACACATGGTACAAGGCTTGCCTTTTGCAACAGGCTTTTCCATGCCTCAGTGTGGAATTGCCTTCTCTTCCCTAAGGTTTCATGGGCGGTATTTGGAAGAAAACTGTGCTAACAATCTGCATGTAACTTCCCAAGTGTTTGGTCATAGTCAGTCGTACATATCTCCCTTAAGTTCTTGCTGGTCCTGCCATCCTGTGTTGATGCTGGAGACAAATGCTTCCAAAAATCTGCTCCTCCTGTAGCATCAAGTAGGGTAAAGAGAGTAGACATATCATAGTTGTTCCACATATTTTAAAGAGCTGAAACTTCTGTGGTTTCTCTGTTTCTGCAGATTTGTGTTTGCTTATTTGTTTTTAATGTGACTCTGGTGCTTGACTCTCTCGCCTTTCTGATAYTGTTAGTTTTGCCTTTCTGAGGTTTGTTTCCAGTAAATAATTGATAAATTCTCCCATCCTAAATGCCTTTTAAAAGAATTTTCTTTTTTTTTTCCTGGGAAACAGCTGCAAAATGCACCCTTGACAGCTTTCCTTTTAACCTCATTTCCAGAGCTCTGCTCTTGTTTAACAATAAACCACACACATCATTTACTGTTATTCTGTAAGTAACACTCTGTGATTCAACTCAGATTTATTCAATTTCACGCTGGAGCAAGCCACTTATTCCTGAGTCTATATTCTTATAAGCCTAAATTGCAATTTATCAAGGTTAAGCATTGTTTTAATTTAAAATAAAGCATGAGGGAACCTGTTCCAAAAAGAAGCATGATCTGCAGTTACTCTCAGTGTTTCAGTGCTCATTTCTTCCTGCAGTTTGTTCACGAGGGGACTGTGTGAAAAGGAGAATGTTTTACATCAAATAAGTCTTCTCTGAAGAAATGATCCAGGGCGCTACAGCAGGCTCAGAACTGAGTGTTGCATTTATTTATTTTATTGTGTGGTGGTGGCAGCAGACTTAAGCTAAGCATGAAAGGTTAAATTACTCCAGCATGATGACAAAGGGTCCTGAATGCCAGCTAAGTTGGGAAAGGCAAGGGAAAAGATCTCACAGCCTGTAAGAACCTCATTTCCATCACAATCAAATGGCAGACATTGGGATGGGATGAATAGCAATAGCTATATAAACTTATAGTCAACCTCACAGCAGATACCCACCACGAGGCCTGGGGACAGGAGGAGAGAACATGTTCTTTTCTGAAGACCAAATGTGGCAACACTGACTGCACTCCAGGTCCCTCAGACCATGAACTAGGCAGTTCTTGCTCAGAAGAAGAGGAACAGAAAAGCCATTTAGGATGGCACCAGGGTGCAGGACAACATGAGCACCTGGGTCACCTCACGACGGTAACAGCAAAGACAGATGAATTTTCAGAGTTCTTCTCTCCTTGCAAAGACACTGGACATGCCAGTGTCACAGAGGTTTCAGGGAAAAAATAAGCATTTGATTCCAGCACTTACTTGCATTTAGTGGGATTTTGGTGTTTCATGGACTGTAAGGACTTTATTTCACCTTCATCAGCCACAGACCTGCTCCTTCTGGGAGCATGTATGYGAGCTGACTCCAGGCCTGCTGCAAGTCCTGGAACAACTGGAGAGAAAATAACATGACATTTCTGAGCTCCTGAGGATTCACTTGTCTGCTGTGCACCATTCTCTTGCTGCCAAAGGGCTCTCTGAGAGCAACAACAAATTGCTGGGCACCAGAGATAAAGTGAAGAAAGGTCCACAAACAGAGAAAGGGCTTTAGTCTTGAAGATACAACTATGAAAACAAAAAATTACWGTATTTTGCTATCTAATGGAAGCGAAGGAGTAAAAAAAGTAGTGTGATGCAGAGTCCTCCTATGAAGGGACCATAAGGAAGGTTTACTTCATATCCAGCTRCAAGATAAGACAGCAAGAAGACTTGAACTGCCTCATGAGTTGCACTGAACTTTAGAACTAGACCTTTATAAGCAGGCTATATGCAAGCCTTTATGAAATGTTTGCTCTCCACATGGTGCCATCCATGACATCCACACATTGGTTACTTAATGATAACAGACGTTCTGCCAAATCCAGAAACAGGACTGTTCATAGTATCCACAAAATCATTTAGAGGGACATTCATGGAGAGTTATGTAATTACAGAGGCTTAGCATTAACTACAGCAGCAGATATCTGCAGAGCGACAGACACTGCCAGATAAAACTCCTGGTACATCAGGAAGAGAATGGAGAAGCAGCTGGTGTGGTTGCTATTAAAAACAAAATCTCCTA
This sequence comes from Nothoprocta perdicaria, assembly GCF_003342845.1. Classification (NCBI taxonomy): domain Eukaryota; kingdom Metazoa; phylum Chordata; class Aves; order Tinamiformes; family Tinamidae; genus Nothoprocta; species Nothoprocta perdicaria. Next base: position 2,660,322 of record NW_020456032.1, on the reverse strand, counting down.
GACAGAGCGTTTCATAAAGGGCTGGGAATGCAAGCCAGCCACAAAGCAGGAAAAAAAAATGGGATGGGGATGGTGAACAGACCAGAAACAGCTCTTATCCTGCAAGAAGCTGCTGCCAGGCTTCAGCAGCAATGAGCAATTGTGCCATGAGCAATTCAAAATGGAAAGAAGCTGTGGAGCTGGGGGGAGACCCTCTCCCTGTTAAGCCTCAAACAACAGTCAAGTTAATGAAGTTACAAAATCGGCACCAAGAATTCATCAGCTGTCTGGAGGAGCATCACGGCTGAGGAAGCGCTGAAGTGCAGAAGTGACTTTATGGAGAGCAGGAGGTGTACAYAGGACTGCAGGACAACCCTCCATCCTGGCCCATGGAGCTCAAAGACTCAATGGAAAGAGTCATGGACTCCAGCAAGGCACCGTCAGACAGCACTGCTGCCACTCTGCTGTGGAGCAGTCACCTCCTGTGGTGACATGGGCACATCCCTAGGTCCTGCTAGGAGGAAACTCTTGGCACTGGATGAAAACTCAGGGCACCCCACTCCAGCATTCAGTCTCTCCTTACTCTGACAGCAGCCAGGTTTATTCCTCACAGTATGGGGAGGCTGTTCATTCACTTTGCCTTTCTGGAGAAGAGGAGGAAGGCTGGTGGAGCTGGTCTCTTCAAAGCATTTTGTTGCCTCCACAGGTGTATTTGTATGCGTTTTGAAGTTAGCAGTTCCCATCACAAGACCGTTAGAAATACAGTATGAACTAGAAATAAGGTATGAGCTGGATATAAAACCAGAGGTGTCATCTTGAGGGCTTAAAATAGTGCTGCTGTGATGACTGAGGCCTTCTCCAAGCCTCCTTGGCTATATGCAATCCATCTGGCAGGTAACAGASGGGTTGGGACCCTGATTTTGCCAACCTCCACTGCCTTGTTTATGTGCTGAACAAGGATCATGAACTGCATGAGCTCTGCTCCTGCCTGACATCCTGAAATATGGGGCCAGATGTAGGCAAGTCGGTGCACCATACAGAGCAYGGAACACTTGCTGCTGCTCACATGGGAAGGACCTCAGTGAGTATCACCTGTAGGTACCACTTTGCAGAGACAATCCATGAAACCTGGCAAAGCGCATACTTCAAATCCCAGCAAAGCTTCTTCCAGGAATTGGCATCTCCTCCTGCCTCCCCATCTAATCTGTTAATTCCCACCTGTCCGCATCAGTTAAGAAACTACATTTTTGCACTTTTTTTTTTTTTTTTTTTTTTTTTTTTTTTTCTAGAACTCACAGCTTCAGCAGCTACATTTGTTCATATAGTCTGAATGCATCCCCTATAGAGGAAATTTTTTGTCCCTATAGTAAAAACTGCAGAAAGACATAAGTGTAGGGAAAAGAAAATGCTGTTCTATGTACTTGGAGATATTTTTGACAGTTCTGTTCTAAAGGATGCCATTTGCACCTGCAGCCAGTCACATGCAGACACAATTTACAAACCAAAACATCAAGACAAGAAGCTTGTTTCAAATAAATATTTTATTTTTTCTCAAAAACACAAATGAACCCAGCTGCAAAAGACCTTTCATGAGCTGCAAAGGGCTGTGATCTGCTAGAAAACAGCATTCTGGATGCAAGTTAGACACATTTTGCCATACAAAACTTGTGCAGAATGAGCAAAGCTGTTAGGTTTTTACAATTCTATGCCTTTCTTGAAATTATATTTTTGATATCTTTTCCCCTTGCATTTATTTTGACATTGGGCAATATTTCCATAAATTCCCAATCCCCCACACATTTTTTCTAAATATTTCCTGTGTTTAAATGGCAAGAGAGTTTCTTTCAGTGATGGTAAAATTCTCCATACAAAAAATAATAAAAATAAATTGTGGAAAGAATTGCAGAAAAGAGAAAACAAAACAAGCTTTTTATAATAATTACTCTAAAAATGCAGAAAATTTTATCTAAAGAAATAATTTTTAAAATCCTCTTACAAGAAATCTGGAGAATTTGAACTTTGTAAGAGAGAAACAGATTGGGCAGGTTTTTCCAGAAGAAGTTTTCAGTTTTTAACCAATTCTTTTCCTCCCTCTAGTATCAACACAATCCCTTGCCCATGCTGACCACTTTCCTGCAGTAGGTTTCAGGGACACCTAGAAACACATAAATATGAAAAAGGAAGCAAGCTGCATCTGCAGGTGGAGAAGCTGAGCGGCAAGGAGAACAAGTGAAACACTTAAGTCAGGAGCAAGGTGAGGAATAAAGCCAGGCTCTTGCAGTCAAAGTCAGGCTTTCATTGCTACATTGGAGGACTAGAGGAAATCATGACATTCCTAATATCATTCATTGGTGAATGGCTGGAGTAATTGGAAGTGACAAAATATCTCACCCAGTAGCCACAGCGCATCAGGAGAGACGTTCAGAGCGACGTGGCTGGCACGGAGCCACAGCTTAAAAGGTTCCCATTTTCAATCAGKGCAGCTGGAAGATTAAAACAGACATCAGATGGATACAGAACGCTGAAGCACTTTTGTTAAGCACACGTTTGGCAGCTCAAGGGTCTTGCACCACTGTCGCGAGGTGTGTGAATCTTTTCCTTCCTGGTGCTCTGCGGCTTGGAGCGCCTCTGCAGGGTCACAGCAYGCAGATCTCTCCCACATCCCGTCCTTCTTGCTGGGGCAACTGCTCCCRGCAGATCCAGCCACGCTGCCCTGTTCTCTACGTGCCAGTCCTTAAAAATTTAGCTGCCAGCTCTCCATGCATTTGATTGCATGCAAGTTTGCAGTACCAGCAAAGCTCCCAAGTCACCAAAATGAACTTAAAGAAGAGTCGTAGCCTGGGTCCCGGGAAGGGATCCTCCCAAAATGAGGATTCCTGGGAGTGATAGTCCAGGCACTGACACTATTGGCTCAGCATGGCCCTTAACAGTGTCAGAAATATCTGGGAGAAAGCCAAGACATTATTCTCCTTGCCATTCCAGGCTCCACAGAGGGTGCAAAGAAGGAGCTGAGGAGTTCTCAGCTAAGCTCTTCTTTAACTGCTGCTGAGTGGAGGAAAAAATTATAATCCTTGCTGTGAGGACCTGAGGGGGAAGCAATTAGCAGCCAGTCACTTTTGCAGTGTGCAGAGTGGAAGCCTCTGCCTGTCTGAGTGTGCTGAAGGTCAGTGTTTGATTTAATAAGGAGCCTGTCTAGAAAGACAGCCTTTCTTTTTTATTATTATTTTTTCCCCATTGCTGGAACAGCAAGCAGCACATATTAGCTAGATCTCAGGGCTTTAATAATGAGCTAATGAATGCCTCACCGCAGGGCACGCAGGGCTGAGCTCACATCTGCAGAGATGAGAGTTGTTACCTTCTGACACAGGGCTGGTGGCCTTTCTCCAGACTAATTTGCAAGTTCTACCTGCTAACTGCTCCCTTCCAGACTGTTGCCAACATTTGCAAGGAAGGATGTGCAGAGCCAGGGCCCAGGCCCCAGCCTGAGCTCCCCAGGAGGGAGTTTCCCTTTAGATCAGGGCTGAGTTTTGTTGACAGTGTCAAGCAGGGACAAAATTCTGGCCGTAGATAAACAGCAGCTTTGTGATAATCACCATCATTACCATCATCACCATTTCACCATGGTGAAATCCAGTTAAAGCACCTGTGGAGAAAAAAAAAAAAAAAAAAAAAAAGAAATATCCTTTGCCATTCTTGCTTCAAGGATCAACATGGAGTTACTGTTAACATCAACATGGAGCTGGTGTTAATCACCATAGCCTTGGCATGGGTTGACATCTCACTCTTCACCCTGGGACAGAGGCGTCATGCTTCTTCTGCCAGTGGTCTCCACAGCATGGGCTGCCCCTACTCCCATCTCCAGTCTTGCCTTAGCCAGCCCCTAACACTGCACTCGGACAGCTTGGCAGGTTCTGTAGTGCTTGCTTTCATTTTCCACCTCTCTCTGGCAAGGGAGGAATGGACATTTTCCACATTACTTCGTTGGTAGCTCTGACAATGCAGAGATTATGACATGGCAATAATCTTTATCACTCCTGTTCTTCACCTGGAATGTGCTGCTCTCTGTGAGGATCCTAGGTTTTTAGGACTGGAGCTCTGAGACTTGATAAAGGCTTCTATGAGAGTAGGTGGTGGAGCACAGTGGTGAAAGGTGACCGGGTGGACAGTGCATTCTCTGTGGACTCCTCAGAAATCATCACTTTGCTTTGCTGCAAGTGTTGCACCTGGGCTTCCTAGCTGGGTCCCATGGAGCCTGCCTATTTGGAGCCATCCCTCCATCCTAACCAGGTCTCCTGGAGAGCCTCAGGGACACACAGTGATGGTGCCGGAACGCAGCTCAGGAACCTCAGCGCAAATGGTCTCCACGACAGCAGTTGTTGGGATGGTCTCTCTCCAACATGGTCAGGAGGGAGGTAGCTCATAAACGGACACCGGCTCTTCATCCTCTCCCACGCTGCTCCCTCTTTCACTCCCCTAGCAAGTCCCGTGCCTTTTCACCGTCACACGCAGAGCTGGAACTGCAGACAAAGATCAAAGAGGACAAGAAGGTGGCAGACACCTCTGTTATTTTAGGAGTTGAAAGGGATGTTTACGGCTTCCAGAGGGAGGTTGCGCCTCTGAGGTAACATTCCCAGCATCTTCAGTGTTCTTGCTGTCATCTTCCATGATTAAACTTGTTCCTTTTTGATCGTTTCTTGCAACGGGATCAAAACAAAGCAGGCAAAAGTACAAGATTCAGAAGTATTTCGTCAGCTCCCTGTAAAAAGTCTTCCTTTTCTTACTTATCCGGGAGCTAAATGAACCAATAAAATGCCCAGATAAGAAGAACAGAACCTAGGACAACAACTAATCATGGGGACAGCAATTGTGCCTATGCATGACTTGATACCCATCAATTTGGAAGCCCTGAATTTGAGAAAAAAAAAAAAAAAAAGAAAAGAAAGGAAAAAAAAAAAAAGCAAACAGGAAGTTTTCCATTGATACAGAACAACACTGAGCTTCATGAGCTCACTTTCTCTGTGCAGCCAAAGGAGTAAAAACTTTGTCAACCCCAATGCACAGATAATCCCAACTGCTCCAGTCACAGAGTCCTATCATTAGGTCATCTGATGGTGTGGCTTAGGTGAGTCCTGCTACGTCTCAGGCCTGCAAATTTCCAAGTACATTGACCAAGATTTGATGCTAAAGCACATTCCTTACTTCTAATAGAGCTGCCCAGCCTTACCTTGGGAAATGCTTGGTAATAAAAAGAATTTGTGATGCCCGTGTCCCCTGATCTCAGAGAAGTCTTACAGGATAAGCATTCCCTAAGTCCAGGAACCAGCTAGTAGAGAGACTTCGACTATGCCTTCTTCTCTGTTCTCCCAGCTGTATGTGGCTTGCAAATCATCCTCATTTTCTCCTATTTGGCTTCGGCAGGTGTTTCCAGAAAGGGAACTGGACTGAAAGGGAAAGAAGAGCTGAAACAGGGCAAGATGCAGTGCTTTAAAGGGAAAAAAAAAAAAAAAAAAAAAAAAAGAAAAGAAAAAAGGTTCCAAATCTCTCCTCCATCAGAGAGCAATGTGTGACTACGGTATTTATCAGCTTCTGTCTCAGCACTGAGCGGTCACAGCTTATAGAGTGACACACAGAGCACAAAATAACAGGGCTGCCAAGGGATCCCAAATGGAGAGAAAACCCACAGCAGCTCAATGACTGCATCAAAAACATGCATGGAGGTGACTGCTTTGCAATTAGCCTGACAGTGGCTGCAGAATCACCTTCCTCCAGGGAACAGCAGCCCCATCACTCATGCACGGAGAGAGCTCCTCAGCTCTGCAGCACCGTGAATGGGACTTGGTGACTTCTGAAGACATTATGCTGGGAGCAGGGGGACCATTTGGAGTCTTCACCAGTCAGTCTTCCTGACAGAGCCTAGTAAATGTGATTTTATCGGGAGTGCTGTGCGCTCATCCTAGAGTCACCTTGCAGCTCTGTTTGGGTGTGATTTGCTCTCTCTATCCAGATTACTCAGCCTAACACAAAGCCGCTGGGGATCTGCTTCTCACTGGCTTTACGTGCCCTTTCAAGAATAGGAAATATGTTTCCTACGGCCTGGTCAAAGGCAACTTTATTTTCCCATTATATTTCTTGCTCGCTTTTCTGTAAATCTCAATAAAACAAGCTCTGGAAGAGCTGCTTTAACAATGAAAGCAGCTTCACTTAAAGTCTGTACTCACTCCAGTGAAGATCTACCTATGACAGTGTCAAAAGCACAGAAATAATGAGCAGAAAATACGTCACTCCATCTCATTCTCTCCTTCCTGAGAGCCACTATGAAGGGACACAGGGAATATTTTCTGACTATGYGGCCTGGAATCAGTAAATGCTAAGATGTGAGCAGTCTTCTGAATGTTTGACCACTCTGAGCCAATGTTAACATGTAGGGCTATAAACATAATCACAGGTCACCGTGTTCTGGAGTAGCCCAGGGAACCACAGCAAATACCAGGCCAGGTGGGATCCGAATGTGACAAATAATCCACCAGTCATCAAAGACTTCATGGAACACAATGGGCAAAGGGGAACTGGCTGAAACTCAAGACAGAGAGAGATCCTTTTCCAGGGATGGTTGAAGGATCCTACCCAACCCTGCTCTGTTTGGAGTTGTCAGAATAAACATTATTAAAAAACTGTTAATCTCTTTCTCTTAGGACAGTGACTTCCCACATGCAACACAACATGATAAGGCCACTGCAGTCCTGGAGACTTCACATTTCTATGGGCACAAATAGGACCTTCCTGATTGACAGAGTCACAAGCAAAGCCCAGGTAAAACACATGCAGCTGGAGCTTGTGTGGGATGTCCACACAGACAGAGCACCACAGATGGAGGTGTAGAACAGAAAATGGGTTTTGCACGGGTGGGTGTTGAAAAAAATTCCAATTGCCCCTGTTCCCTACTGACTTTCCCGGATAAGCCTAGGGTTTGCAGAATATACTGGTCCTCTCCGTCTACTAAAACCCACTCATTAAAGTGCACCCAGCTCTAAGCAATCCAGATAATGAGGCATTTAAAAACATATATTCAGCATTCTCCCCTGATTAGGTGTCTTTGATAGGAAATGGTGACACTCATGTAATTAACACATCATTAAAGTGACTGCTGGTTCATTTGCTATGCTGAGTTAAGATACGCTTCCTGATAAATGTGCTCAGTGGCTCTCAAGTGGCAGAGACCCTCTGGTTGAATCTCTCCTCATGTTCAGGAGGCAGCTGATGCAACTGGATCCTAGTGTCCAAGGAGAGCTCCTTTGGGCCCAATGGGACTGGCAGCAGGTGGAGAAGGGAAGCACTCTTCAAGATGACAGAGGCAGAGAAGATCAAGGTCTCCTGCCAGGGCAAGGACTGCTCCTGCTCCAGGGAAGAAGACTGAGAAATAGCAACCCTGTGCCTTCCAAAATGGATTTTCAAAGATCTGCTGTCAACTTTGCATCAAGACACCTGGGAGACAGACAATCTGTCTGGCCAGTGACTTATAAAGGTTCTTATTGGCCTGTGCAAGAGCAGAAAATACACGTACAATCTATGAGGGCCAGGTTAGATGTTCTGAAGCCCTTTGTCTCTTGTCAGCATTAATATGTAGGATTGGGCCTAAGAGACAGATATATCCTTGCAAACATAGTTAAAATGAGTGAGTCCCCTCCAAGCCCCACATGAAAATTTCACTTTTTGTGAAGAAAGGTTGTAACTTTCCATTCAAAATCACACACACAAAAAGTCACATTCTCTTTTAAAAATTGCCCAGGAGAAATGAAAATTCCTGTTTGAATTTTGAATTTCCTGATGAGGAGAGAGAGAGAGAAAAAAAAAAAGAGAAATAATTTAAATGATTTTCCTTCTTTAAAAAAATAACTTTTCACAAGGGGAAATAATATATATTTATAATATATAGAAATAAAATTCCAAAAAGAGTTTAGCATTTCCCCAGACCAAAATTCCAAAAAGAGTTTGGATTCTCCCCAGACAATTTTTAACACTGCAAAAGGGCTCATGGAAGGTTCTCTTTTCTGGTGACACACAGTCCAGCGAACTTTTAATTCAAACTCACAGATACTTAAGGATGGAGTTAATCACTATTGGGGCTTATTTGCTTGAGAATAGTCTTCTTTATGGCCAACCTAGTAAATCTCTTTTGAAGCACCGAAAGACGTCCGTTGTACATACCTAAAACTCCAACAGTGCAATGAAAAAGCCATGTTCTGGAAGAAGTTGTTTGATAGTGTCAACTTTATTCCTGTTTGCTTTAATCTAATTCTTGATGTTGTACCTTGCTTTACACTAATAACACCCTGACAGCAAGAGCAGTTGCCTTGTTTTCTCCTGGGTAGCAGTCAAGCATTTAGATCCGGACCATGTGTCTTTTCCATTTAGAAGAGAAGAATTACAGCACAGATTTGTATGAGTACAACTGAATTTATATGGGTATAACTAGGTGGCTTCAGAGACTATTAAGCTGATAGCTGGGTTTCATACTAATTTTCTTTTAAAGAAAGAATGAATGGGCATGAGTTTCAAACAAAAGTGCATTGCTGCTCTGCAACGAGCAGGAACTGAACCACTAGCAGCACAGCCCTGCTGCGTTATTGTGTTTCGAGGGTGAATAACTCCTACAAATCATCCGTATGCGTTGTCTAAATGGAACATGCAGGGAATAATTTGTAGCAGGAAGGCATAAAGAAAGTGAAGGATACACTACCGCACTCATTCACTCTGTTTAAACTCCTTTGTTTTGTTTGCTAGAGAAATTTTGCCTTAGTTTAACTTAAAATATGAGTATGATTATAAAATCCAAATATAAACCAACGTAGAACAGAAACCACTATTCATAGCCACGGAGAGCAGGAGCTTTACATAATTTCTGTAGCRTGTCACGCATTTCTAGGAAGGAGAAAAAGGTCTTGAAAGGAAAAAGCTGATGGGGAAATCATTATGAGAGATTTTTATGCTCACAGGGTAGTCTTAAATGAGACTAATGTTGCTCAGTAMAATAACACTTGGAAAAAGTTATTTGGGTCTAAAGTTGCAGATAGGCACCTCAAGGGGTTTGCAGTAGTGCTGAATCAGGGCAGACGAGACCAAACGTTTGCACAAGAGCTACACAGAGAGCAATAAGCATTTCTGGCTTCTGGCATGCCCTGGCAGGATGAAGATTCTTCTCCCTCCCCTGGTTTCCAGCACTGTCCCCAGCTGGCCATGGGTGCAAGGCCCTGGATGGACTGCTCCAAGCAGTCAGGTTGTCTGGCATTTGGGCTGGGGAAAAATGTATTGGACTGAGTTATGGCTCATTGTGGAGGTATAAGCAGTAGGTGAGCCAGTGTCTTCTCCAAAGATGCTAAGTATGGGTACAGGAGAGAATGGGACCTATAGATCTGTCTACGATGTCTGCCAAGCTCTTCTTCAAATGGCATGGGGTGGGACGCTGCACAAAATCCTGCTCCTAGCATACCATGACAATGCAGAGCGGGAATCTTGTCCAACCTACAGCAAATGATATTGGAAGGACTATGTGCAGGGGAACTTGGGGAAGGAGAGAGCATTGGTCGTTCCTCTGCCTGCTCGACATGGCAAATTTTATTTGAAGTAAAGATTTTAAAGACAAATGCTGATGTCTAAATTCAGATAGAAAGGAAAAGTCTCTCAGAAACATGGTGCTGACAGACAGCAGCTTTAACGTCTACCAAAGCTAGTCACTGATTTTCTTGGATGCTCTGAGAACAGGCAGAGAACTGACCAGGCAACACATGCTGCTGCAGTCCCTTTAAGCAGAGCTCCAAGACTGGTGCCAAATGCTTGTGCCTGATTTTCATTCATCTATTTATRCTTCTAATTCTCTCCTCATTGCTGGGAAACATATTTGCATTTCATTAAAATGAATTTTCCCCACTTAGTTCTGCTTTCTCTTCTGGCAAGCGTTCCCTTTTTGTCATTTTCCCCGGGCCTGGAGCAGACAACACACTGCAGCTACTCTGCTTTAAYAGTCACTTGAACCTCAGGGTTGTATTAAATTTTGGAATCTCTTCTCCTATTCCTAAATCACTGTAAGTCAATGTCTCCCTACTAGTCAATGGATCATTAGCCACCATAAGTTATTACCTCCTGACAGAGTTCAAAGAATATCTACAGCTATCCAGTCCATGTATTGACCCATATTGACCAGAATTGGAGYTTTGATTTGCAGGTGTTGATGTTAAGGGCACTGTTAACTCCATGAGACCAATTGTGCTCAATTTCCATGTCTGGGAACCCTTTCCAAGGCTTTTGCTATATCTGTGGCACTGGCAGACTCCAAACCTTGCACTCAAGAACAGTGATGTGGGCCCCAGGTGAAGAAAGAGCAGTCCTCCTGCCTATATTACTTTGCTCCTGTATATATGTATGTCCCTCTAGCTCTGATGGACCTTAACCAGAAGAACAGCCTTTCTGCCACTGCGTATCTCCTTTCTTATCATAGAAACAGAATGTTCAAGGTTAGAAGGGACCTCAGAGGTCATCTAGTCCAACCCCGCTGCACACACAGGGTCATCTAGAGCAGGGTGCACTCTCAGCAGGTTTGATGATGATACCAAGCTGGGAGGAATGGCAGGGGGATTGGACTAAATGACTTCCAAGTCCCTTTCAACCTCAGCCATTCTGTGATTATGCGACATATACTCTGTCCCTCTGCCTTGTGGATTCTGGTGTTCAGCCTTTTCCCCCAGCTGGAGGACACAYTATCACCTTTTCCTCTCCCAGAGGAATGTGTGTCCCTCTGGGCCGTACCCTGATCCATATCATGTCGTCCTGCTCCATATACTGAATTTTCCTCCTGGACATTGTCAAGGCTGTCTTGAGTCTCAATGCAAAACAACTTTCACTTCCTGGTCAGCAGACAAATGACCTTGTCTCTGGAACAGGCACTTTCTTGCCTATGTGTCTTGCTCAATTACGTCTCAGCTCAAGGAACATTCATATTTAATTTAGGAGGTGATATTAAAGAGCTGTGCCCTCCTCAGCTGAGATGACCTGTTTTGCACTGCTCATCACACCACACAGGCTAAAACGAGCTAGACCTTAGCTCCAAGAGGCTGACATACAGCCTCCGTGTGTTTGAGCAGAAGTCATTCCATCTAATGACTGCATTTTAACATCTATACACGTCTGAAAACATCTCCACTCAAACCGCTTTTTCTACCTGAGGTACATTTAAGATCATCAGATGAAAGGCACTGGAAATGCAAAGCATCATTAATATTTAAGCCAGGTTTGCCAAAAGATAAATTTAAGCAATGTAGAAATTAACTGGATAAAGATACCTTTCTCTGCAATAAAGAACTTAAATTAATTTAAATATCTTATTGCAAGAACACTCTCCCTTATCTCTGTATCCTCACACATTTTAAAAATACAGTTCTTCTGAAGAGTGCAATGGACACAGCAGTTTTGGGCGGCTCTGGACACCACAAAGAACATTTGGGTCCAGGTCCCACCCTGTTTCTCTTTGACATGAGTTTGGTATGGCCTGGTTTTACAGCAAGGTGTCTTGGAGAGACCATCAAAGAGCCTCTCCAGCCTACATGAGGAGCAATCACTCCTATGGATGTGAATCCAAGACTCAGGACAGGTCCTGCAGGGCCAGGAGACAACGAAGCAGAGGCTTCTGCTTGGTCCATGGCCAGAAAGGACCCTGCCCCAACTGCTGAGTCCCTAGGGATCCAAAGGAGGATGGCAAGCATGGAGCTTCCTCACTGTCCATGTCACTAAATCCACCACAGGAATGCAAATAAATCCCTTCTTTTCTTCTTGGTAATTTGTTTCTGTGCAGAATAAATTGAATATGTAATTTCATTTTCTCTCTCAGAGCATTAACAACCTTGGAATTGTTTGGATTCACAATGAAGACAACAACCAAGTAATTACCGACAAACTGATACTGCTATTGAGAAGAGAATGCAATTGATTTTAATTCTCGTCAGCCCTGTTTACTCTCCTATTGCATTAGGCATAATAAAGTGTTACAGTAGATTATGTTCTTCCGTAAAGTAGTTCTTATCAGGCACCACAAACTGCCTTCTTGTTAGGGAACACGTCCCCCCTATCCTCCTCCTCACGCCGTGGGCCACAGGGGAAGGGATGCACCTCTCCAGCACAGCTGTGCTCTGCAGTGGTGCTGCTGCATGGGGCTCTGCATCAAGAGGCTCCTTCTCCTGCATTGCCTGGAGTCGCTCCCTTGGAAGCCAAACGGCTTCCTGCCTTTTTAATGCCCAGGAGCTTTGCAGTTCTTCATAAATACGTAATGAAGGGAGATGCAGAGCCAGAGAATGGAGTCACTGGGACCTTTGAGCAAGCGTTTGACATGGGTAATATTTTTAATTATACCTTCTGGACAGAAAGGGTAGAAGTGTTTCCTTCTCTCCCTCATCATCCTCTTCTTCCCCCCCTACTTTTCCATTCTTCCTTGCTTAGAAATATTGGGCACCTTAGAAAGAGTCCTTTTAAAATCTGCTGTTCATACAGGAAAAAATAAGGCTGCCTGAAAAATGTGGACAAATATGCTGTCTATTTTTCTTTTTCATTTTTTTTAACGGAAAATAGTGTTCATTTTATTCTTGTTTTCACTGGTCTTTCTGGTATTGTGTGAGAATCACTTTTCTGAAACTTCTGTCCCAGACTAAAGAAATCTGCTCAAAAAAATCCATCATAAGCTAATGACCTTGCAAAAACATTAATTTCGGCAGAATGCATTTTACTTCAGAAATATGTAAAGACTGGGCGCCAGACAACAAATCTAGAAAGTTCCAGAACTTTAATGGACAGTGACGTCACGAAGTCCTCTGGCAGGTGCTTGCCCTGCTGGTYAAAGTGATGCGAGCACCATGACCTCATAAGGGCCTCAAAACCACAAATGCAGCCCCAGGGAGCACKGGGGTCCTTGGCTCTCTGAGGAGCTCCCTGGAGGACCCCATCAGGTCTGTAAATCTGTAACATATTCAGGTSTAGGTCATTATAGATAAGGAATTTCGTGAACCCAATGCGAGGGTTGGGTGTTGCCAGGACAAGGCAGGATTCCTGGATCCTTCTTCTTTGGCCAGTTGGGGTTTGTTTCCTCGGGATTCCTGATTTCTGACCCTAACTTAGTCACTATTTGGCTAGATGACCTTCATCTTTATCTACCTTGGCATTTTGGGGTCAGAAGAACAATGCACTCAGAAGTGCACTCAGAAGTGCAAAGATTTCCCTGAAACTGGTTGGTTTAGCTTGGAAAATACCTGGTTTGTAAGAAATACAGAAGAAGGTGAATACAGCTTTTCTGTAATTGTTTAAAAAAATACTTAAAAAGAAAATGTAGAAGTGAGAACTGTAAGACACAGCAAAATAATTAATAATATGCTCTAGTAGCTATTGACTGGACTTTTAGGAATAAAAGAACAAATTTCAGACCTCAATATGGTAAAGGAAGAAGGTAGAAAGAGAAGAGTGGATCTATAAGCAAACAAAAGACGGTTAGTGAAGACCATAGTGAGGAAACCAAGGGTACATGGGCAACCAGTGCTTTACTGAAACACTATATAAAATTGGAGGCAGTTCAAGAGAGAGGTTTTCCTTCCATTTTTCCAGTAACTACATTTATCTTAATAAAAAGGCAGTCATTCTAGTTGAAGAAGAACAATATAAAAGATAAATATCATGTGAGCAAGTAGAAAGATTGCAAAGGGAATACTCTGGGGTCAGTTGCATATTTTGGAGGAGCAGTAAATTTGAGACTATCTTGACAAACTTACAAAAAATGGGGAGAACTCACTTGTAATAAAATAGTGTTAAATCCTAGACTTTGGGAGGGAAAGAGGATGATGATGCAATTGACTGGGTTATCAAACCGACTGGGTTATCATATTGCAAGGAGGGTGCAGAAGAAAGTCAAAAGAGAATATTACAAAGACAGGACAGCAACATACAGCCACAGAAATCTGTGTRGAGCTAGAGAGAAACAGACAGAAAAACAGTATAGACAGTGCCCTGCTCGTGAACAGAGACATATTATCATCAAGAACCACAATTATTTTATAGGAATGAAAATATGAAAACAGAAAGAAAGTACGAAGGAGAAAAGGAACATAATTACATGCAGAAACCTTTCATGATACAACGACATCCAGTGATCAGCTTACCGTACCAAGAACAAATTAAATGTTTATTTATTAGTCCTGGTCCTACCACCTGGCCAGCGGTGYGGTACCTACTTCTGCACCCGGGAGCGCAAAAGCCATTGAGGAGAAAGCTAATCAGACTGAGGATACCTATAATTTAAAACTCACAATGAAGAWGTTATTTCTACTGTGGGAAATAATGATTATCTTAGAGGTAAGGCAAAATCTTATGAGAATAATTGGGTACAAGCAGAATACTTGTTTTAGGGATAAGAATATTTCCTGTGCTGAGAGTGAGATTCATGTCACTGCATTGTAGAAAACAACATCTGAGCTAGTCACCCTCTACTCCCTTGACAATCTAGGGAGAGAACAGACACTTCTGGAGTGTGATTCATCTGCCCTACTGTAGACATGTACCTTAGGATGAGAGGAAGCTACACTAAAATACCTAGAGCTTCTGTCAACTATAAAGAGAGTTTGGAGTAACTCAGAAGTAAATATTTACRTAGAAGGCATCTAAATCTGTTAGATGAATCCTGCCATAGGTCTCAGAGAGAAATTATACTGCTAAGGATATAACGTCACAAAGCAAGAAAGAAAACAAGGAAATAGAGAGTAGAAGTAGAAATAAAGGAAAACATAAAAGCTATAAAGAAGTTGAGAAGAAGAGAGAAATATGACAAAGGAAATGCAAAATTATTTTTGATACTGTTACAAACCAGGTAGAAGTAAAAGGCAGAACAATCTCCAGACTGCAATATTCTGCAGATAAATAAGCTCCGAAAGACTCTGGTTAGCATTGCTTGTTCAGTTATGCTGATAGAAATCAGAGTGGTTCTATGTTGTTATTCCCAATTGGAGTTATTAGAGAATAACTATAATATATATATATAAAATACTATATGAATTTATTATATAAAATAATACAGTGATTGCTAAATATATCATTTCATGTATGTGAGACAGTAAATGTTGGGTAGCAGACAGCAGCTGGACTCTCTTGAGTGTAACTGCTTGGCAGAAGCTGGACTTGAAGCCCACTGCTGTAAGCCCAGGGCACATATGGTCTAATGGCTCTGTGGGACAGCAAACATATTCTTGAAAGGCTTTCTGAGCGTCTTGAACAGTCTAGTTCATCATTGGTAAATTATGGGGCAGCACCTTTCCAACTGGGACTGTTAACCTGATAAATATTTTATGTTTGGAATGAGCCTGTCAGATCACAGAAACACTGACAGTAAAAGCAGCAGTGTGGTGTGTTCTTGGGAGAAAACAGCTTGTGATTAAAGGTCACTTGAGCTAAAGCTTTTGTAGCTCCAAGCCAGTGACAAATAAACAGTGTCACAGTGGAAACAGCATAAGCACTTGTTTCTTGCCAAGTTACTACTTGCTCCCACAAAGAAGGTCATTCTCACCATCCTAAAGCAGGGTTTACTCCGAGGAAATATCTTGTGTTTTCTGCAGAAGAAAAAAGGGGAAAAAATGGTGCATGGGACACTTGTTATATAACTTCAAGGTCTCAGACAGAGGGTCCTATCTGTAGACTGATGAATGATGAAAACCATTCATCTGAATGACTGCAGATGATGAAAACCATCACAGAGGGGCTGATGCCTGTGAAGACAGCCTGAGCCTATTGTGTTGTTTGCTGCCTTTCAGACAGGAGCAGGGTTCTGAYGTGTGAATTTTCCAGGACAATATAGTCGTGGCTCTCAGAGCAAGCAGACACCAGCTTAAGTAATCCTCACAAGCTCTAGTTCACAGAAAAGTGAATATCCCTGAATGTAGCTACTGCATGCGGGTTGGACTAGCATGCATTTCCATCCAGCAAGAACTAAGACTAGCACGGGTGGCCTTACATTCATTTTTCACATTGTGAAGCATCTTCTGCCTCAGAGTGAGGATAAATTAACATCATTCCTTATTCAGATATATCTCCATTGTACAGCCAGCAAAATAAAGTACAGCAGATGGACATTATTTTATGAAACCACATGGTCAAGCTGGGAAAAGATCCAGAAAGGCTATTTGCTTGACCAACCATTTAATTCTTTGAACTATGTCTCTACAGCTTCAAAGAAAATTCTTAAAACAGCCTATAAAATCCAGGCTTCCACAGAACCCTATGAGAAATATATCCATGTGGTCAGACTCTTCTGACAGTTTTCTTGAGAGGATGTTGGATCCCTCATCCATGGACTTGAGCCTTACTCATATTGAGGAGAGCTGGTTTTCCGTCACTATTTGGCATGAAACATCTAGGTTTACCATAACTCTGCAGATATCTTCATCAACCAAACTTGTATATCATTAAAAGTTAGAGTCAAATTCATCAGATGAGGCCTATTTTCTCTAAGGTCAATGACTAATATTAAATATAATTTTATTCTTTCTTGAGAGAATCATATTTCATCTTTTATAATGTTTCTAAGATTGGGGTCAAACTCTCAAGGCTTGTTTTGCTTGTTTGTAATTCTGGCAGACCCTTACTTATTGCTAATAAGTTAATATTTGCTCATTTTAATTTTGCTAACAAGTTAATAATTGCTTATTAACAATTCAAACTTATTGACCAAGGGAGCCAACTCTTCTAGGATTCTGGAGCACAGGTTTTCTAACTTTGCTGATTTAGATCTTTTCACTGATGACAACTACTCTTTAACACCATCCTCAGCTGTCAGCATACTGGAAAATAGTTCATTATCCTCATGTACTATTCACCATGCTTCTTCCCAAATCCATAACAGATTCTTGATATACTTCAAAATTTATTCTTTATTATCTCTTTGTTGTGCCATCCACAAATTTTCCCAGGTGCTTTAACTTGACAGCTATCTTCAGCTCATAACTTTTAACATACATTAATTGCCATCAGCTTTGCTATGCCTTTATATTTTTTTTCCCTCATGCAGTTTCTGTCTGCACTCCACTTTGGAGAAGAGAGACAAAAGTAAGAGATCTGCACTGAAATTTCCTTGCACTCCCTGAATAGTTCTCTACCAAATCAGCTAGCAACTATGAGTGATAATAGCTGGTCCTCTGCTCTGGCCTTGCCTACTGAGAGCAGAGAATATGTCTGGCCCAGGAGAGGAATCACAACGGGTAACAAGTCACTTTGGAAAAGATCCCCCGTGGTCCTGATAGGGTGACACTGTCAGATGGGTGACAAGAGAGCAAAATAAACTTGACCTCCCAGGCAGGGGTATCAAGAGCTAGTTTTACAAGAGAGTTTATGAGCAGAAGACTTCCCTTCTGGAAGGTGTTGATGCTCTGAGTGAGAGATACCAGCTCTTCCCATTCCCAGACCCGTCCTGCTGTCCTGGAAGAGCCCAGACATCAGGCCTGGCAGCCACGGAGAGACTTGAATCCCAGATCCTTAATGCATCTATTGTCAGAGAGCACCAGGCAAGAGATGGTATCTGTGTATTACTTGTGTACACCTTAAAGAACAGAAGTAGCTGGCAATGAGCTATAGAACGGAGTGGTTATTAATATCTTGTTATCAGGTAGATAAAGTGACACTGCAGCAGCTTCATGGGCAGTCAGAAGGCAGATAATGATCCAGCTGCTGTCGGTGCCTCCAGATAGATGTCTTCCTAAGAGAGGGGGTTACAATTTCTTTCTTGTATRTTGTCACTTGCCCTTAGACTGAGTGTCTGTGAAACACTGCATACTCTCCAGCAAGGCAGAAATGTGGGATGGAGGAAGAAACATGCACACGATCATTTCAAGATTTGACAGCTCCTGAGAGCAGTTCTGAGCAGCAAAACAAGACTAAGAAATGCCAGACTGCGAAAACACCTGGCCAAGGACACGAGCACAGCGATTTCCTGTAGCTGAGATAATCACCCGTCTCCCTAGTCTCAGCTCACAGTGCAATTTGGCTTGTGGGGCGGAGAAAGAATGGCCCTGTCTTCCTATGATCATGAGACACTGGTGAGAGACCAGAGGATCCCAAAGATCAGCAAGATAGAAGAATGATTGTTTACCTTACAAGCATTTAAAAAGGGRATCTTTCTTCTGAATATAAAGCAAGGGATAAAACTCCAAGTTTGTATTACAGTCAGCTGTAATTACCACAGATAAGAAGTTATAACAGGTACCTTCAGAGATCCATGTGGCTTCTAGTTTGTGCCACATCCATGAGCACCTCGTGAATATTTGGTGATGTGATTTTCTGGATGTGGCCAGAAGAAAATGGCCTGCTGATACGATGCCAATGTATCACGATGTGCTGATACGATGTGCTGAAATCACAGATGGTAAATGAGCCGCTGAAAATGAATGGTCCTGGATTGCCTGCTAGAAAAGAAGCTCAGATGAACAAGGGGGTGGGCAGGTCTTCTGGAGCAGTTCCACTCATAAAACACTTAGTATATTCAATGGGCAAGGTCAAAAACCCATGTGTGCCTCAGCTTTTCCCTCCTCTCCCACCATACTCAAACAGCATCCAGCTGGGATTTCAAGGACCTTCTCTCTGGCCTGGTAAGCACTAATTATCCTGCAGAAAGAGATGGCAGCAGAATGCTACTACTATCTTGAGGACAGACCTTGCAAAGGGCTCATCCACTTCAGCCAAAAACCCCAGCAACTGACCACATTTGGTGAACTACCATGCATCCTCTAAGCAAATGTCCCAGTTCAGGCCCCCGAGCAATAAAATGAACGTGGTTTAAGTACCAGTGGGATAAGGAAGGAATGAGGCACCAAGGAGGTCTGCATGTTCCTCGAGCTTTGTTCATCACAAACTAGCAGAGMAAGAGATTCAGGCATCTCTGAGACTGCTCCCAGACAGACAACTCTCAAGGGATATTCAGCATCTACCACGTTACTTGGAGGTAGAGAAGTGCCAAAGCTGTCCAAGTGTTTAGGTGTAAATGTCATGTGAATTCAGCTGGTTGTCCTCATCAGTTTCATGTTGACTTGCACCAGCAAAGGAGTACAAAAGCAAGTCTGRTGGTGGCCTGGCAGCTTGGAAAAGAACGAAGAATACATGTGCATATCCACACAGTAACAGACTGAAGGCAATTTCCCATGCTCCTTCCCAAGCCTTGCCATGCAAATACTTTCCCTCTTTTAGCTCCTTAGCTTTTAGGACAGGAAGCCCACCTCAGCAAAAGATCCCTGGAGCTCTCAAAGCCCTAGCACAGTTGTTTGAAGCTGAGTCTCATAACAGAAATGATGACTTAGCCCAGGATTATATTGATTCAACTAGATCAAGACAGGAAGAGACAAGAATTATGGGTTCCAGAAATAGGAGGGCTGCTGAGTGTGGAGGGTCTGAGCAATGGTGTGAGGTCCAGTCACTCATGAGTAATATTTTACCTTACTACTCCTTGCTTCATTGGGGAAACAAAAGAGATACAGATGCCTGGTTATAAATTTTAAAGCAATTCTGCCCTGAACCTCCTTTTGAATTTAGAAGTGAATCCTTCATATAAATGAATTGAGAAATTCTCCCTTTGAAGTCATCCATCTCTTAATAGAACATTTTGACACCAGCTGAGTCGATCCAATGCCCACTGTTGATTTGAGTGTGTTCATCCAAGGCTGACATGATATTTCTTTTGTTGACAGAGCTCATATGTTACAGTAGCCTGTCCTTCTTATTTTTCTGTCTTTCGTCGCTTCAACAGCTGCACACAAGGCAAAATGCTCCATTTACTTATTTCATGTCTTTAAAGCCCATTTCCTAGACATTCTGTTCTCCAGATAAGGATAGCAATTGTGCATTTACCCCAGATTTCACATGGGAAAGGGAAGGGAACGTGAAGGACAAGTTTTACCCTGGAAATYTGATTTTGAAATTAAAATCAGGCCCTCCAGTACATTGGCAAATATCATTATATTGTTCTTTGAAGAATAATCAGATACATGATATTATTCAGTATCTTCCATCCCAAGGGATTCCACCCCAAAAACTAGACCTTGACAGACAGCTCTGCAGCTAGATATAGAAGAGCAGCATAGGGAGGACTTTGTACACCATGGTAGTTCTGGGAAAGAACATGACAGCTAATTTGAACTTTGTCATATCAAACTCTGTATCTCACACAAATCACTCAGAGGAGGGTTCAAGAAGGCAGTGCTGCTCTTCCAGCAGGATGGGATCTTCTTCACTGAGTGCAAAGCTGATTTGTACAAGAAATTCAGCTTTCATAAGAGAAATCTAGACTAGAATAAGAGAGAGAGAGAAAAAGAGAGAAAGAGAGAAAGAGAGAGAGAAAGAGAGAGAGAAATAGAGAGAAAGAGAAAGAGAGAGAAAGAGAGAGAGAGAGAGAGAGAGAGAGAGAGAGAGAGAGAGAGAAGGAAAGAAGGAAAGAAGGAAAGAAGGAAAGAAGGAAAGAAGTATAAGTTGTATAAGTTAATGCTTTGTTGGTGATTTCTGGCAAGGATTAGAACTTTCAGACCTGAAAGTTGAACTAACCCTTGAGTCAAGTCACTCCCAACAGTCTGACACACATTTGCACAAGTGATTGGAGAAAACTTAAAGCATGGCTGGTGCTGAGGATTGTGCATCCACCTGGGAACATATCTAGTGAGCACTGCCCAGTATGGTGCCACTAGTCATCATGGTGATTATCGCTTGAGGAAATCATCATCTACACTGGTTAGTCACAGATGATAGTTCTGGACTAGTTACTGACAGCAAAAGTTAAAGTAGGGATTTTCCACTGTCAAATCTCTCCTGCCTGAGCCAGTAGCCCCATGTTGGCTCAGCTAGTACTGCTCACCAAGTGCCACATGTGGCTCAGCCATACTTTACCAGCACTGAGGGTCTAGGGTTAAYTCACTTGTGAGGGCAACTGTGCCTGTGGCATGACTAAGACAGAAAAGATGGAGCTGGCTGGAGCCTAYTGAGTCTTCTTTCAGACTATTCTGTCTTCTTTCAGAAACAGCTGCCATCTTCTCCTGTTATGGGGAGTTTCTGTCCTGTTAGGCTAGCAAGGCAAGCAGCAAAGGCTTCAGGAAATACTCAAGACTGCAATTTCCAAAAAGCAGCTGAATGGGATGTAACAGAGATCCACCAAAAGGCTTTGTTTTGCCAGATGGTGTGTTCTCATTGTGAATCAGATGCACCACTTGGAGGGGGCCAACAGGTCTGTTGGGGCAAGTGTCCCACCTGCACAGGCAGGCCTCACTTTCCAGACAGCAAGCCTTGTCCAGCCACTGCCCAAGTGGGTGAGATCCCRTTCAGAACAGTCCTACAGGCAGGTGGGGCTGCCTGTCACACCAGACTCAGCTGTGCTACTCACTCCCCTGGGCAACTTCTGGACTTGGTTGCTTTGATTCTCTCACAGTGCCAGTCCTGGTCCCGTCTTCTCCCCTTTCCAGCCCCAAAGTGCTTCACCGTCTCTGTCCCCTTTTCTGGGGGAAAAATAAGTCTGACCCTCTATTCTGTGTTGCTCCTTGCCTCATAGAGTTACAGCAAAGACTTACAAGGGATTTTCTGCACAGCTGGCCAACCAATGCCCTTCACAGCACATCTCCAGTCCTTTAAATATTCACAAGGCTGAGTCTGTTGCCTAATTGAATTTCTTCTATGAATTGATCAGTTATTTCCCCATCTCCTGCAGCAAAGATGCAGATTAATTGTAAATCTGGAACAGTACMCCAAGAAAGCAATTCCTCTCAGGTTAGCAGCTGAGTAAAGTTACTCCTACTGGGATCACTTCTCYAGCATTATTCTTTTCCCCAGATAGTCAGAAAATCACTTATTCACAGAATAACTCACACACAATGTACCTCTGAAAGACTCCAGTCAAGCCTCTACTCACAGAAAGGGATACCTACAAAGATAGAACAGATTTTTTAAACAGTCAAATTTAGAATAACCAAGGATGGAGATTCCAAATGCTCCTTTCTCTATGCTCCTGCTCCAGGGAGGGCATCACCCTTACTTTCAAATGTTTATTTTTCCTTATATTTAGTCATAGAT
The DNA here is from genome assembly GCF_003342845.1 of Nothoprocta perdicaria. NCBI lineage: Eukaryota > Metazoa > Chordata > Aves > Tinamiformes > Tinamidae > Nothoprocta > Nothoprocta perdicaria. The sequence goes on along the minus strand of NW_020456032.1, from coordinate 2,638,236 downwards.
TCTCCTGTCCTCCTGCTGCACACCTCTATCAAGAGTCTGGCTCCATCTTTGTCGTAACTTTCCTGCAGATAGTTGGTCTCTCAGCTCTTTATTTCTTAACAACAGACGAATTGAGTTGTCTCAGCCTGTCCTCATAAATCATGTACTCCAACCTCTACACCAGGCACAGCAACTTCGATGCAATCTTACAAGTGCTAAATGGAAAATTCAGTCTGTCAATCTACTATCCCGCATCTTGCTAATACAGCCCAATATGCAGCCCAATATATGGATTTTATAGATGCAAGACATGCTGCCACTTCATGCCTACACTTTTGTCCAATCCAGGCTAATACCAGTCTTACTGCCCTTGATGCAGAATTATTAAAGAAGCTAGATAGACTCTAAGTACTCCAGGAATACTGCTCTCTCTTGGTGATTTACTACTGGAGTGGCAGTGGAGTAAGCACGGTTGCTCCCTCCCGAAGTTTGTAGTAGTGTAAGAGTGGAGCAAGGACACTCCATGGAGAAGAAAACCCTGCCCCAGTATTGCCCTGTACTTACAGAACTAAACCTTGCAGTGCAATTCAATAAACTAGGTGCAGCCTGTTTATCTTCTTCCTGCAGCTTTCAGTGAGCAGAGAACATCAATATAATGCCATGCCCTTCAGGAGGTCGCTTGCACAGGCATATTGCCCATGTGATGCCTGGACAGCTCACCTCCTCTGGGGCTGGCAGAGGGCTGCTCTGGGAGCTCTTTCAGCTCATGACTGATTGCCAAATCCTTGCAGTCTATGGGAGCCTCCTCATAAACTAACTAGGCTGCTGGCCAGGTCGTATCTTTGCAGAGAGGAAACTGCTACAGTTGGTGCTGGGTCAGTTTTTAGCTTTACCCCTGTTTTAGTCAAGTAGMGTGCCACAGATCCAGGATAAGGGATTGTAGAAGATAAAGGAGCAAARTGAGAAATGGACCAGAAGAGGCTTCCTCTGTTCAAGTGGCAGATGGCTCTCAGACTTCATTTAATCCTGAATTCAGATTCATATTAGCTTTGCTATGGGGCTCAGAGTGGAAGAGAGAACTTTTCTTAACAGCTGGTTAGGTGGTGCTTCATACCACACGCAACTCTAAGCTGTTGGCTCCCAGCAAGGACGAGCCCAAATACAGACCTAGCTTCATCATCAGGCAGGAAAGTCCTACCTCCCTTCTGCAGTGAGCTAGTATCTAAAGGGCTGCTGGCTGGGAGCAGAAACGTGATCTACCCCAGGACAGGGTGAGATATATTCCAGTATGTGCTCTAGCATATAGCACAGAGCTACTGTGCACCTAAATGGTAACAAGTCCATGAGTCCCACACTTTTTGGAAAGTCCTCTCCCTGCAATCTCCTTGCATCCCAAAGCTGCAGGATGAATCTTGATCTCTCCCTTTCTTCTAGCACAATATCGAGCACTTATTTGAATCTCTCTATCTGGGAAGAGCCACAGTGGAACAATCTGCATGTTGAATCTTCCATCTGTTTGGGAGTATCTGTAACAGCAACAGTAGCCTCTTGATAAAGTGCTAGGAAGCAGAAAATTCCTACTTGGAAAGAGAAAAAATCAGCTTCCTAACTTCAGGAGCTGCTAAACGTCTTATCGTTCAATGTAGCCTGCACCTGCTTGCACTGAGGTTTGTTGTTGTTGTTATTGTTGTTTTTTTAAAAAAAAAAATAGATTAAGGAGCAAGATATAATCATTGTGGCCATGCAAGAGAGCATGGACACATGCTAGTACTTCCTGGTCTTGTTGCTGATATCTCAAACTCCAGTATATCTTGTCATGTTTGTAGTTTGTTTTCTTCAGCACCTGTAACAACAGTGCTTACTTAAATGATAGATCAACCAACCTAGGAATTGCTCTCCACTGTTCCTGGCAAAGGCCTCTGCCATTGATTTTCTCTGTCAAGTAGAAAATTAATCCTGGCAGGAATTTCAGTATCTGAAGACATCAGGCTCCTCATCAGTGATAGGCATTATTGGCGGTGGTGAGACATTTAAAGATGTGGGATCAGTGCTCTACCAACTCCTTGCCTGGTGCTCATGGGCTTTCTGCTGGGTTGTGATGCATATAAGGAGGAAACAAAACCTCGGTAAGAGGCAGACTAACATTTATATCGTCTCTTTAGGGATCTTCTTGTGGGTTACTGGACAGCCCRACACGAGGAGATTTTACCTCCTTGCAGTCCGTGGCTGTGAGGAGCTAGACCAAAATATTTTCTGCTTCCCTGCAACTAGGCCTGTGGCCTGTAGTGGGGCCAGCTGAGAACATGGAAAACGTGTCACTTGTTGGACCCTGGGATTTGCTGCATATTCAGGAGCTCAGAGAGCAAAGAGTGTTTTCACCAAGCGTTTCTGAAAGTATTTTCTCTCCAGAAAAGTACAGTTCATCTTTGACTCCAACTCTCCCATATGATTAACAGCTATTTCTCATCCCAAAACATTTTCAGCTAAAATATATTACCCTGAAGATGCTCAGCTCATCCTGTTTTGCATCTGTCAGAGGGTGACCGTAAGTCATTTAAAGACTCACCTTGGTAAGTCAAGTCCACCTTCGTTTTTGCAAATTTCACAAAATGTGTCTACTTTGAAGATTCTGAAGGACAGAACACCCCAGCCTGGCAAATAGGCAGGCTATTYCTGTATCCAGACACAGCCCCCTTTTTGGCTTCTGCTCACACTTTTTACTGTGTGCKTCTGAGATGATGATCCCACAACCCTTCTGGGCTCCTGTTCTAGTATTTGACTATTCTCATACTTGAAATATTTCTCTAATAACAGTTTATGGTGAGKTAAGTAGTATCTTTGGCCTCTAAGTTAATTCCTGTGCACCTCCAAGAAGAGGCTAGGTGTATCTTCTCTACATCTTCCCAAAAGAGTTGAAGATGGTCTCTTCCCCTTTAGCCTTTTTACTCCCAAGACTAAACCAACACTGGTGCTTCAGCCTTTCTCCATATATCATATTCTACAGTTGTCTAATCTTCTAGATTGCTTCTACTGGACTCTAGTATTTCAGTCTTTCTTTGGAGAACACAAAACTGAACACATTATCCATGCGTGGTCTCACAAATGACCATAGAGGGGAATAATCACTCTTTTTTCCCCACTCACTGCACCCTTGCTGCTACAGCTCAATGTGTTGCAAACCTTCATCTCCACTTGATCTGTTTTTGTGATCAGTTTTGTGATCTACATAGAGCTAAAATCTTTATACTGAATAGCCAAGTGTCAGCCATTTGATTAATGAACATCTACACCATACTGCAAGTTCTTTGACAACACTTGCAAGTACTCCGTTTGGAGCTTGATTCACTTATTTCCAGCAAAGGGAGTAATTTCTTTTACTTTCTTCAATTGTATAAAAGTTATTTGCTCAGAATAATCTTGGTGTCAAGGCTCCCCCTGCAGACACTGGAGAAAGAAGCCACCAGCAAATCTGGCCAGCCAGAGGTTTCTTCTGTTGAGATGTGTGGGAAGAATGACTCTTTAGAAGGTCCAGAGTTCATCCATAGACACCACAAGGCAGTCCAGACACTAAGCATAGGTGGAAGTCTAACTTCTGGGAAGACCAACATTTTACCCCCTTCAGATGCATGAATCAAACAGAACACCAGGAAACTGAGAACTCTGATTGGGTGCTTATTCGATRCACCTCCTTCCCAATAATGAGCTGTAGAGTTTCCATATTTTCCTCTTCTTCCTTTAGATTAAGAATATACATCAATCATGYTTCCATCCAAACCCACCCTGCATTTCCAAAGGCCAGGGTCTTCGCGGCTCAATTTCATGAAGAATTCAGTGGCACACAGTCAAAGTAATTTCTCAGTCTTTCCTCATTTGCACACTTCCATCARTCTTTCTGACAGAAATGATTGAAAAGAGCATAGATGCATTTGCCTTCTCTGAGAATTTTAATGCAACCCTCACCGTTGCTTCTAGGAGAGAACTTGCTCCAAGAGTCAACCTTTGATGGAAACAAATACAAACATGAACAAACACATTTCTTGCTGGTTGCAGTGGCTCCCTGCAAAGAAGAAAATCTTTCCAAAAACCATTATTTCCTTTGAAGACCATACACTCACTCACTTGCTTAGAAGCATTCAAACCCAGCTCTGCCATCCTGACATCCAACAGACACCCTCACCACAAATCAGTGCTGAGCCTAGATCCAATTCCCTGCCACTTTTTTCAATTATTCTCATTTCATTTCCTCTCTGCTCTGCCTCTTTTATTCCCTTCCTCTCTCCACATGCCTATCCTGTATCATTTTGACATCCCAATCACTTTTCTTCAGCTGCCAGGCTAATGAAAAACCTACCTTCCTACCTCTACCTCACAGCTCTGCTCTTGTTCTCTTGTTTTCCCTTTCTTACCTACTAATATTTTGGTTTTGCTACCTTTTTTTTTTTTTTTTTTTTTTTTTTTTGAGAAAGAAACATAAACAGAGCCAGCTGTTGTATGGGGATTTCAGGTAGAGCTAATAGATGAAATAGAAACTCACAATGCAAGGTATTAATTGAAAGCAGGCTGTAATGATCCATTCAAATGCATTTTGTCAACATGAGAAAAATATTGGCAAATGAATGTGAAAACTTTCCTTTGAAAATGGATGAAATGAAAGACCATTAAGCTGCTCTGTATGGCTGCCCCATCCTTTTGACCTTTATATCACCTATTATTTTACCAGCAAAGTTATTGTAGAACTTAAGGCATCTAGTTCTGTGCATCCAAATCATGGTGATGAATATTAATTAATCTTCAACAACATTCAGGATTCAGCTACCCTCCTAATTAGTTACTGGCTGCAGTGGAAAGAATTATTGTTGAGAAACATTGACCTTCCACCCATGGGATCTCATTTTTCTTTGCTATTCCTAGCTAGAATATTGGAACAGAATGATGTTTAATTCTTCTGGCCCTGGCAATCTTATCTTCCCCATTTCTCCATAAAGATATATCTGTCCTTGTACCACTTCTCTCACTCAGGAATGGTGTACAGCTCTTATAGCAAACTTCCTTCTGAGATGACATGGTAGAAATCTGGAACAGCCCAGCTCAAGAGAGCTTGGGCTGAGTTTTAGTCCTATGGATGTCAGCATAAATCTGCAGGGCATTCATGGCAGCAGTATCCCAGGAGGCTGCTGCTATCAGGGTCTGTCTGCAGCACTATGTTGGTAATAGAGTGCTGTTCACACTCATTGTTTATGCTCTTGTTTACTTTTCATTAGTTTGTTAGGCAAATCTTCTTTTAAGTGCTTCCACTCTCATCAGTCAATAAATGATAAAAATCAGACACAGAATGTTCTAAAAGTGGGACCACAAAAAAGACCTACTTCCTGTCAGCCCATATGTTCTCAGCAAAGAGAACTGTATATCCCAGAGGAAAATTAAAGATCTGAGAGAGCATCTAAAAATTCATCAGCCAAGTTTCTCAGCAGATCTCAACTGCASAGGCTGAAAAACAGGAGTTTAGCACTGGTGGACAACTAAAGATCTCCACCTAGTGAAACACAGAGTAAGAGAAGAGCTCTCTCCTCTGCCTTCCTAGCAAAGTCAGGCAAAAGGTGGGAGAAATGGCCTTTGATTAAACAGCAAGTTAACATCAATGTTGTAAAAATGCCTGTCCCAACAAYGATATCAATACCATATCAATACTGTGTCATTAAGGGCTCGGCACATACTGCTTTACAGGCTGGAGCCCAGTGGATTTTGACTGTGAGTAATAGCACCTGCACTTTGGGGAGGGAACCCAGAAAATCCAGCCTAGAAGCAGCACTAGACTCTGTGAAGGCTTCATTGATGCAACCCAGGGACGAGAGCCAGGACCTATAGAAAAGAGGATAATGCAGCAGGCCCTGGTTAACTTGCATGTGGGAAGAACCCATTAAGAAAGTGCTAAAAGTCCTCTCTCGGATCACCCAAGGCGATCATAGCTCTTAACTACAGTCTAACAAATTGCATGATACAGTAATGATGGCTTTTGGCTGGGAAACTTTTTCAYGAGATGACATTTTTGGTATTGATGGGATTACATATTCTGTCAYGAGCACGAGATAATTGTAATTTCCTGGACTGCTACTGAACACATAAAGGTTATGGGTAGTCTTATTAAAGCTTTTATATTAGTGGAAATTGCATGTTATGAGCTGGGATAAAATTAATGGCTATTCTTTTGTGGTTTGCATACAATTAAATCCCTAGGGGGTCTTTTATTTCATCTGAAGACGGTGACATACTTTTAATTAAAAACTTCACCCATTTATTCCCACCGCTACAAGGCTCAGGGTTATTTCTTGGTAGGTCCTGCTGAGCTCACAGGAGTTGGCAATGAGTCCACAGCTCCACTTTGTTCCTGTGTGCACAGCCACGAACACYGAGTTCCTATACTACTAGCAAGGACAGTCTTTTGGGGAAAGAATTCAGCTTTGCAGGCATTTAAATTGCATTAACTATATGGTAGATGACTGGAAAATAAAGATCAAAAGAACAGCACCCAAAAAGCATGGGCATTTCTGTAGGTTATATCCCTCCAGAGAATCCTGCTGCCACTGCTACAAATACTTGCCACCATGGTTAAACACAGATGACATAAGTCACAGATTTTGCACTTTTGGCCTAGATTTTCTCCAACTTGTGCATGGTCTTTATGTTTCTGATGTATACATGTATTGCTCTTTGTACTCCGGAGATGCCCCTTGTCACCTGAAGACCTTTTTGCTCCCAAGAACGCTGAGATGTTTTCCCTTCCCAAATTTGCCTCCCAAAACATATTATTCACCATGTCTTTAAAAGAAGTCGGCCCTTTCTCTTCTCTCCTACTGCTCAGGATTAAGAGATAAAGGTAATAATAACCCTGTAGTTTTTCTGCTGTTTCCATCCTACTGTGTTCAAATAGCCCTGCCCCACTGTGCAGACAGCATGGATCAAAGCAGAGCAGCAGATGTGCATCCGAGAAATAATTATGCTATAGATATCAAGACTACACCTACCTTGTAATCAGGAGATATGAATCCTCCACACTGGACTGGCATTAATCCAGTGGGTAAGAGTAAAAAGAGTAATGATGATGGATAACACCTGCATTATTAACACCTCCATTAAGGCAAAAGTCTTTCATATCTATACAGCACAAAGGATACATATCTGGGCATCTAAAACATACCTTTGGCTATACCGTCACGTCTGGACTTTGGCTCTTAAATTTGAGTACAGACTTGAGAAGAATCTGATTCCTTTTCACTGGCCCCAAAGTCCCAAGGAGGCAGGGTGATTTCAGAGATCGTATATATGTTTTCAAAGTACGCATTTCCAAGCTCAGATCGGTGTTTTGCTTTGTCCTAAAGTTTTCCTGGAATGATTACTGCTATACAGAGATTGGTGTTAAGATGCTGATAGGAYTGCAGCTGAAGTTATCATTTAAATTTTGAAATCTTACCACTCCTCACTGGGATGTATAGCTAACGAGGTGTAAGGAGGGAGGAGACTAGGACAAAAAATGACTTGATTATGGAATTCCAAATCTGAAGAGAAGAGGGAATACTGTTCTCACAGAAAAATGGCAATATCCAAAAAAAAMCAGTCTGTATCCAGTAACTTTGTGCTCTTCCAGTAGTCCATCTGTCTTGTCAAACTCCTTCATCCTTTGCTTYGTGATACCAGTGAGTTATCACAAGTGGTAGACCCTAATGATGACCCCTACTTTGCCATCAGCAAGATTTACATACCATACTTATCTTTCTGCAAGCGAAGTTTGATTCAAGAAAAATCATTTTTCTGGGACTCATCACAAAGACAATGTGTGTTCCTACTATGTGAATACATAAAATTTGAGGATGTTGGCATATTATTTATTAATACCTCCAAAATGCAGTTGAGCTATAATGAATTTGATTTGTTTGACAGAAAAATCAGTGTTCTCCAAATACMTTTTCTGGAAATCGGAGCAGATCTCAGTGCGCCCTTATAAACCCTGGAAACATGAGCTTGCTATGGGGTACAATAGCCATGATGATCTCTCTTCTTTTCACAGTTACATGAGCTAGTATTCACCTTTGGGAAAACAGCTTTGCTCAGTTAAACTATCCAAAGTGCTAAAAGCAGCAGTGGGGACCATCATTCTTCTCAAGCAAGGCTGAGATACCTGCTAGTAYCTGGTAAAGAAGGATTAAATCTGCYCCACTGCCCATTCACATTTGCAGCCTATTTCCCATGCCCAGATATTTGGCTTGCTGGTTCCCTGCCTGTGGGAAAGCCCAGGATGTGCAGGCAAGGCTGGCTTATTCTCTGGTTCYCCATGGAAGCAAAGGCCACATTGGTCACAGTCAATACCTGTATCCTTGATGATAAAACCATCAATTTAGACCCCCCTTATGGATGTAAGGTGCAGCTGGGGCAGCAGAGCTAGTGCATCTTGCCTGGACTCCAAGCCCGACTCTAGATCCAAACGCATGGTGAGAGGGAAGAGGGTCTGACCTGGGTACAGCACCGTCCTGATGGTCATGCAGCTTTGTCAGGAGATGCMTTGGACCCATCACTGAGGAACTGAAGTGCTGGAGCCTTTAGTCTCCAGCTGGAGCTGTCATTCCACTGGTCTGGGTTCAAGGAAATGCTTTATTTTGCAATGAAAAATGTCTACATATAATTCTTTCCACAACTAATTTCACAAGAAAGGGACCTCTGCAGCTGATTTATGATGTAGCTTCTTTTGATTTAGGAGATAAATTGTCATTGTTTGAGGGTTGATAGCTTCTTCAACTAAGCCTCTCAACTAAACAACAAGTGCATTGCATGCTACGCACCAGGAGAGTGGGGAAGGAGGAAAAACATAAAACGGGATAGGAACTTCCTCATGCTTTTTGGTATGTGGAAGGCACTCTCACATCATGGTTTTGGATCATTCAATAGAAGATCTCTAGGATAAGGCTCCAGTTCTCARACTGAGAACATCTGAATGTTTCTTTTCCTGATTTTAAAACATGAATATCCTGATCCCTGTGATGCTGCCCCAAGACTGAAAGAAGACCTCRGCATCCCTGAACTTGCGATTAGAAACACCAGAGGTGACAGCACTGGAAATGTTGAACTTTCTCAAACCACCCTCAAGCATTCTAAGGTGTTCTAAATGACTTCCATTTACAATGACAGAAAGACTTACCTAGACAGAAAGACTTACCTAGAGCTTGAAAACTGTCTGAGGTGGAAGCCACAGCTACAGAGGACCTGGGCAACTGACTGGAATGACATGAAAAGCCTTGTGTTTCCCAGCTTTTCCCTCCTCCAGGCACAGATGCCTTTTTTCTAACTTAGCAATTCACAGAGTTCACGTACAGGTGCTGCTGCTTGAGGCTCATAGTAGAATATTTGAGTCCTGTGTGAATCATTTAGGGAACTCAAAATAAAAATGGAAAAGGTGAGTGGGATGGGAGCTGGGACTCCATTGGACTTGAAGCCAATGGCCTTTCATGGCCTCTGGAACAGAGGCTAATTACTATATTTGCCCAAAGAGTGACTCACAGCTGTACACCCTCCAAAGAGCTTTCCAACATTGTTCAATTTGGAGATAAAATGGGGAGGTTGCCTTTCAAATACTTTTTAACCTTCTTTGCCCATCGCTGGATCCTGCTGATTTCAAGACTTGTCTAGGTGAATTGATTCTTGCAGCAGTGAAAACACAACACTGGCATATAAATTGCAGATGAGAGCCAAAGAGCAATAGTTGCATTCAGAACACATGGGATAAAAGAGATTTATAATAGGAGGAAAGTGTGTTTATTCATCCATTGACCTCAGGCCCTGCATTACTACACTCCCTACCGTGGGATATCTGGTGTTGACCTTGAGATGATGGCTTAGCAGGGGCAGTGCAGCCAGCTTTTAATAAGTGAGTTTAGCAGAGGCAGAATCATTCCAAAATGCTCCAGAATGTGATCCTGTCAAACCAAACTGCAAAATTAACATCCTCGGTTTGGCCAGGCCAATGCTTTTTTGTCATTATCATTATTATTCTGTTTTCATATTGCAATAAATAATGTAATTACTAAAAGCTGAGTGCTGATTAACAGAGACTCCCTGCCCTACTGGCAGAGAGACTAACAGGCTGGAGACACAAGAAAGAGGCTTCAGCTCCAGCCTAGGGGTACCATAGTCTCCTGGGATAATTATTCAAACACTATATCACTTGGGATGTTCACTTCAAAAAAGGGGGAYCTTCCAGTTTATGCTTGAGTAAGACTGTAATTTACAGGGAATTATGTAAAGGATAGAAGCAAGGGGATACTGGAGATGTTCAGATGTGTCTGTGGGCAATCCATAGACACTTAGGCAAGGAGGAACTCATTTTCTCCAGGACTAGTCTTCCGTGCCTCTTCATAGCATGACTGTGATGGGACCACTAGTCTTTTCCCTTCAGGAAAAGTATGAGAGCTCCTAACACAATTTAGTGTTGACTGGGGGAAGGAAAAGGGGGACAGTGGGATCAGCTGAGTGAGGACTGCAAGTGATAGGGACAGCTTTTCCGGGGATAGTGTCTGTAGCCTCATCTCCTCACCAGAGTACAGCAGACAGAAAAACTGGAAAAACAATAAACTCTCATGGTCCTTGCCAAATTGAAATAATAGAGAGCTACTGAGATTGATTTCAGCTCTGTTTAATGAGGGATAATTAACCCACCCATCACAAAGCCCTAGGATTACACTGGTTGGAGATTTTCCAGTTAATGCGCTATTTGATAGTGCTAATTTTCAAGAGTTTAATTAATGTCTTAATTATGAAAGATATCACTATTAACACCATTCTGAAAGAAATTTCTATCAGTGCTATGATTTTACACAGGCACATGGGCCTTGTTGCCAATTCCATGGCAGTCCCTTCCTTTCTGAGACAATTTCTGCCCGTGTTTGCAGAGCCAGAGCTGCAGGGAACAGCAGCTTGTGCAAGAGCATGAGGAGSACCAGGACAAGGCCAGGTTCTGGACCTCTTTTATTTTTCCCAGGAAAAAGTCTGGCCTTCATCCAAAAGGTGTAGCTCCCTGCTACCCAGAAGCTGTCCTTTTATCCATTCTTCTACACATTCCCCATTCCTCTCTGCCCTGGAGCCAAGATGCCCTGAATGAGGACATTCCCTGCAACCTCCTGAAATCTCTACTTGCCACATCCCAGCCCTTCTCTCTCACTTCTCCACTGCCCATAAGCATAGATACAAATACAGGAGACTATYGAAGCTCCGTTATTGTCAGGGGACAGCTCAAAGCTACCCTGGAGAAATGGTAGTGCAGTAGTTAGTGGTGTGATGATAGACTTCAAGGTGGTGGGAATAAGGCTAGCTACTCAGAAGGATCTAGTCAGTGATGCTTGCTCATCAGTTTTACAGTGCTAAAGGGAAAAGGAGGAACAAGCCTCACTCTTAGGCCAATCTGGGAAGTCTTTAATTATTTTTTGCATTACTGCTGGCTAATGCAAAGGCACATGTAAATGTGAGGCTACCTCCCAAAGGAACTTGATTGCATTTGCTRTGGTGAAGGGGTATCATCAGTGATACGTGTAGCAAGGGGAGTTTGTATAGCTCCAAATGCTCAAGGTTGACCTCAGGATGATCTTGAAGTATCATTAGAAGCAGACATYAGGAATCTGAGCCATGGGGCTCTGAGAGAAGGGGAGTCAGAGGACATACTGAAAAAGTCTGTCTAGAGCAGAGTTTCCTCCCTGCATATCAAGCCTCAGCACCAGCCCAATTAAACACAGCAATTACCAAGGGGTCACAAGAGAATATTCATTAATGATGTACCCGGACACACTCTTGTTTCACTGCGAACAGCCAAGTATAAATTAGGCACTGGAGAGACCGAAAGGAGGCTCATCACTGAAGGAATTCATCTCTAAAGAGCCTGTTCCTCTTCAGGGCCTTTTAAACCTCAGGAGCAGAAGCGTAGCTCTACACCAGGCAGCAGGAGCTCAATAGCCCTTCCTGCCTTGGCCTCTGGCTCTCACCCATTACCTCAGGCCTTGCACTGCCTCTGAGTTCAGCTTTGTCTCTGTTGTCTGCTTCCCCAAGGCAGCGATAAGGGTGACCACATCACACTAAAGGCGTAGCTGGAACACAGATGTGGGCATTAAAATAGCTATGTCCATCCTGACATAGCTAGACATTCTGTCCTCTCTCCTTCCTYTCTTCTGACAACTTCCTCTCATGGGGCACTTCTACAGCCTTTGCAGTCACGGGCCATTCTCCTCTGCCCAGATAGCACCAACTTCCTAGATCTCCTCTCCTAATTCCCGCCTCTGGAATTTTATGATGCCTGGCTCATAACAACCCATGCTAACGAGATGCAAAGTAGAGATATCCTTGAAAGGGAAAGTACAGTCTCCATAGAGTAGTGAAGATGCAAGGACAGTGAACAGCACTGCTGTAGTTGCTCTTCCCTGCTGCTCTGTGACAGGCTCACAGGGAACAGCTTGAAAGTTAAAAGCAGTTAAAAGGAAGTAAATGGAAAGTTTGAAMCAAGTGGTTCTTGGGCAGGCATCATACCTGATATGGAAGTCTTGGCAAAAATGCGGCATGACAGAAGGACAGAATCCCTCTCCTTCTCAGTTCAGCTAGAAGTTCAGCCCCAACATGACTTCTGCCCGCTGCCTCCTTACTCCGTTATCCACAAACAGCTCTGGGTGCTGGTGTTACAGACATGCTCTGTGTGTACAGCCKCTTCAAAGCAGCACCACTCTACAGAACATGGCCATTTGCAGCCCTTCCCAATTGCAAAATGAAAGCACTTTGAGTTTCCAGTACCAGAAACAGAGCAATCCTGCTACTGACCAAACCTGTCAAAACCAAGTCCCCTCAAAGACCAAAGGTGCTCAGTTTTGAAGCATAGCTTAGAAGGAAYCTCAGGCCTTTACACCCAAACAGGAGAAGGGTGTCACATCAAGGGGTTCTGCTGGGTGACTATGTTCCTTCCATCCTTTCAGTTCCCTCTCATCTTGAAGTTCAAAGGCACTGACCAAGATCAGGCTATGTTGGGAGCTATCTGCCCATTCTTGAAGGACCTGTGTCAGACATCCTCCCAGTACGTTCCAGTCCCACACAGATCTCACCATTGAGCTTAAAAATGCAGCAGCTGCCATGACAATTAAAAATGCAAACAAGGAAAACAGCATCCCAAGCAAACAGGAGAGCAGGGATGCATATTTATAGCTCCTTATGTAAACCAGATACAATGGAGCCATTTGGAGCTCAAAGAGGCTCAGTGTTATCCTTGGTCATGGGAGGCCTGCTGCAGCCTGCAGATCACAGACACAATATATATCCCCTCAAAATAAGTGGAGRAAGGGCACAGCATCACCCATCTATAGGGCATGACTTGCTTGGGTTAGTCTCTTGCAGGGAGGTGCTAGTGGTGGAAGGATGTAAGAAGTCAGCACCAGGGTGGAGGGTGTTGGTAGGGACTTGGCAGTAGTTGGCAAATACCAGAACTCATCCCAGCCCATAGCAGGATGAGTGTAGGGAAAAGGTTGCCTGAAGCCATCTAGATATCTTTGGGGAAGCAAGAAAGACTGGAAAGCATGAGTTGCCATTAGTCGTCTGCAGGGACCTCTGAGGCAAAATCTGATGCCTGAGGTCTAAGAGATTCTCACCCCTGATAAATTAACTGCAAAAGGTCTTCGTGAACTATTTTTTAAAAGTGCAAGCAAATGAAAGAGGGGTTGCTGCWCCCTGAGCATTGCTGCCTGTTCTCTTCTTGTGTGCTGTTGAATTAGATATTAAATCCATAGATGAGCTAAATGAGTTGATTGTGGCTAATGTTATTACCAGGAGTGCCAGAGGAATCAAAGATGATTAGCCACTTGTCATAAAGTCTTAGCACAGTGGATAGAGAGAATTAATTTGTCCTACTGACCTGCTTTCATTTCCATGAGCATCTCACTGATGCAGATGAGAAATAAGGGGAATAAACAGGAAAGAGGAAATCTAGATGGATTACAATGACTTGCATGGCAGAACCAAGACTTGAAAGACACTTCTTGTGGTTGTCATTATTATGGAAGGACAGAGCTAGCTTAGAGGAGACCTGGACAGAGACAAGAGACCAGTCCAGCTAGCAGTGGAAAAGGAGACTCACGTCATCAGAGGACACACTCTCCAGGCCTTAAGGACTGTGCAGGCAAGTGGTGAATTTCTGATCACCCAGCTCACATGCAGATTACAGGATTGCCCAGCTTGAGCCAGATATTTTATCCATCTCAGCTCAGCCCAGCTGTTACCATTTTCTCTTCACAAGTCACCAGACTCCATTACTTTCCTGACTCCTTTTAACCGTGATTCTTAGACCAACTCCATTACTGTGGGAAGAATACCTCAGCACAGTTGTCTTTYTTAAGCATTGCTCTATATTTAATATAGACACTCTCAATTTCTTAAACTGCTCCCAACTCCTGTCTTTATCTGGGAGAAATTCACTGAGAATGTCTAATACATTTTCAGTTTCCTAATAGGCAGATGGGAGCAAAACTTTGTATATAAGGGTAGAATTAATAATGCCTCTCTGAYAGAGATATTTGGACAAGCAAATGCTAAACATCTGTGCAAAGTTCATGTTCTACAAACCTTTCTGTGAGTTATCAGCAGGTTTCTGCCTACCTGAGCAATGCACATATTGCAAAGTGCAAGAAAAGAGCAACATAACGTGTTTTTAATTTACAAATTTAATCATGATTCACTTCTTTTCCTAAATGCTCAACTGGCTCAAGATGCCATCAGATGTACTTTTGCCTTAGTTTCCATCTGTGGAGGATTTGTGAACAGCTGCAGGATGTTGTTCTTATCAGTTTGCAAGAAATGGYCTCCGTAACTTGTTTCTGACTGGATCCCCGGCCAAATGCTGAGTCCTGATAAGTGCAGCACGACCCATCAGCATCCTTCGTTAAGGAAAAGACATCCTTTTTGTTCCCTCACCATATTGTGCTCCACACAATCCCTCTCTAGGTCTATGGAACAGAATTGCCTACAGTKGGGTAGGTTTTTACTTTTTTAATCAGGCACAAGAATAAACTTGCATCAACTGAAATAAGTCGGTGTGACTGTGATGGCTGAAGCTGTCTTGCTTGCAGTGAGGACAGACTGAAGCAGGCTGCTGGTTGTAAAYGCCCCAGGTGCCTACACTTGCTTTACTAATGCTGATGCCTCCAGCGTGAAATGTCAATGGATCACCAACAGCATGGTAGCAAGGAGATTGTACAGGGAAGAACACCTTATCCAAACACCTAGGCAAAGAGATCTGTGAGCAAACCTCTGGACAGACTATGGACTGCTGCTCTAGTTATTGGAACCGAGCCCTAGGAGTGCATTTAAACAAGGACTGTGAGAGCAGATGGAAGAGGTCCTGCAGACTGTTCGACCTATATCATGGCTTGAATGAGGACTAATCCAGTGCTACTCCCAACGAAACTGGGCAAGTTCTGTACCTCCACGCTCAGGCCAGGCCAGACCTCATCTCCAACTCTAATGTACCTTCTTACCTCCCTCAGAGCTGGGTGTTTGGCTGCTACAAAGCACATCTCCCTGCCACTGAGGCAGACCTGGCAACTCCTTTCAGCCCTATTCCTGCCTTGCATTGCACAAAGCAGCTGTAGGAGGACACGTGAAAGTCACTAGGACCAGGCAGGGAGTCTGAAATAACTTTGCAGGAGGAACAAGAAAAAACAGCATCTCTGGGGATTACAGTAAATTGCTACCTTCTTCCCAAAGGCTCCTATGAAACACTTGAAAAGTGACCTCATTAACTAATGAGATGGGTTAACACTCTCTCCACATACTCTTCCTAATTGCAATTCTGTCATTCCTGAAGAATTCTTAAAGCCATATTGATTATTCAAAGCTCTGTTCAATCAATAAAGTAATAAACCATGTATGCCTAGAAAAGCGATTAAGAAGATAAATACATGAGACGATTTAAAGAAGCCATGTCCTTTTGCAGCCCACTTAGCAGCTAAGAGCAAGGCATGGGCAAATATGGTTTAATGTCCTCATCTAATAGAAAGGAGTAGTTGTCTCAAAATGTTAAGCCGTGTACAAAATATTTCCAAGCAGAAATTGTCCTGGACAGTATCCCTAACTTTTCCCTGGCTGCTTGGGACTGGTCAATGAATCCCAGTTAAAAGCATTCAGAGAAAGAAATAGTGTCTTATTGAGAAGACTTATGAGGAGAAAACTGTAACAGCTGGATTGGGCTGAGATGGATAAAATATCTTGCCCTGTGTGGGCATGGCTGGCAGAAATGATAATCATTGATAAACTTCACAACAGACACCTTGGTCAGTAAAGGGACACCCAGTGTCCCTCTGAACCAAAGGGAGAGCAGGACTAAGGGACACAGGAGTCYTGAAAGACAGACCTATGTGGGAAGCTGCAGAAATTTCTCAGTGTTGTAGCTAAAGCTGCATTATTGCAAAAGAAAAGGCAGGTGATGCTTCGCTCTGTCCCCTTGAAGACAGATTCTGCTCAGACCTGGTCCGAGCCGCCTCTGCTGCAGTCAGAGCAGAAGGGCCAAGTGCAGCCGTTCCTCTCCCTGCTCTCCACTGATTATCTTCCAGTTATGCTTCTCCTATCATCCCAAACATCCTTCTCCAAATATCCTGCTATTATCTATGCAATAGTTCTGGAGACASGGGTAAATCGCAGATATACTCGCTCCCCCGCTCCTTCCTAGCCTGAGGTTTGAAACCCTGTTCTAGTGGGGTACATAGTGTTGCTGGGATTTGTTATCTTAGGCAGGATGTCAGCTTTTGGAGGATGTGAGACAAGAATTTGCTTCCTTTGACCTGATGTGACACTTTCCTAGCAGGGATCCCCAAACCTGGTGGCGGAGCAGAGCGTAACACTCGGCCTAGAGCCGAAATCTATCAGGAAAGTAATCTGGGTTTGAAACTGCTCCAGTTTGGAGGAAGAAATCTCCAGTTGCCATTTTGGCCAAGCCTCACGCTCCTTTAGAGAAACAAATGATATTAATTTGCAGGTTATATCATGAATTTGGAAATAATATCACCTCTGGGCTTCTAACTAGAACAGATTCCAGGTAAATGCTCAAAGCTTGAGAGAAAGGAGGAAAGGATCGTTCCTGGTTGGCATGGTTTTTTTATTTATTAAAAAAAATGCAATTTAACAACTACATACGTTGTTGAACATAAATAAACAACGTGGAGAACTGGGACACGCTAAGCTCCATGATTGCATAAATATCCAAGCTGCAAAAGAAATAGAAGATTTCAAAGGGGCAAACCTAATTATGGAATTGTTATCTCTCCCCCTGTAGTAATTCAAACACAAAGAACACTTTCCCGACGGCTGGTAGGGGACCATAGCGCAAAGCTGAAATGCTGAACCTGGAAAACACAATCTCTCCCATATCTTAGCACTGACTCACACACACCAGCTGTTCACTTCAAAAGCTAAAGGCACRACCTGGCCTGCTGCAGGTTCTCCCATGAGTTTGGGGCTAATATCTCCTTCCTGACAAGTTATCCATTTTCCCTTTTTGGGCTGATGATGCCCTTGTGCATAGCTCCCCGCAGGGACATGTGGAGATGGTCTTATCTCCAAGGCCTTGCAATGCCTCTGTGGTACATCTGCAATGCTAGAGGATTCTCTAGGTCCCCTCGATGCTCCCCCAATCCTGTGCAAAGGAGCAAAATTGTCACCTGAGTTTTGAAACGAGGGCCCATATCCTGAAAATTGGGGTCTATGCTTTATAGCTGCTGTCCATGCCATGCAGGGACTAGGTCTTCATTGCATCCCATGCGAGGAAGCCTGACGTGCGGCTGGGTGCCTCCAGGCTTGCCCAAGGATCTCTGCTCACCACATAACCATGAGATAGACACTCAGGATAGGGATTGTACACCCCAGGATGCAGGACACTGGGGATGCGGATGCCTCATCTAATACCAGGCYCAGGCTGAATAGCAGGGCCCCCATACTGCAAAAAGAGCAACCCAGGCCAGGTTTGGGGGGCAGCACTGGGGAAAAAGGAGCCAGAACAAGAGGGAAAGAGGAGCCAGAATAAGAGGAGGAGAGAAGCGCTGGACAAGGCTCTTTGGGTACCGTTTCCCCAGACAGAAGCCTGTCCCGGACCCATCATTTCTGAGATTTGGATTTCATTGTGTGTTTGCACAGTGAGCAGCACCATCCTGGCAGAACAACAGCGCCATCAACTGCTCCAGGACACTGTTCATCTCTGGAGCTGTTCCCGGCTTGCTCCGCACAGCATTCCCTTTCCATCTGCAGATGATTTTTACCCTTGTCCTGGCTGTAGCCCATAAAAACCCCAGGYCCATGTTATGCAAATGGAAAAATTGGTTTCCCCTCCCCGCAGAAGCAGCTCTGGATGGGCAGATGCTCTGGGAGCAGGACAGATGTGCTTCCTTGCAGGACAGGGCTGTGGGAGAGTGGCTGGGTACCTCCATCTCCCATTCCAGGCAGGAATCTTACAGAACCGTCTCGCTGCCTGATGCACTGTCTGGGTTAGAGCATCTCCCCTGCCCCTGCTGCCCAGGCATCTCCCAGGCAGGTCCCCTTTTCTGTCCCGTGGAATGATAGAAAGGAAAAAACTTCCACCAGAGACCAGGTGAAAACTGACCATGAGTGATGCAACACACAGTGCTTTCCAGAAAAAGCATTGCAGACATGGGGAGTTACATCACCCCACCTGGGTCCTGATCTCACATCAAAGCAAATAACTATGGATTTCACATGATCCATGATGCTGAGAGCCTTGGGCACCTCAAATACCTCAGCTCTGCACTCCAGCAAAGTTCAGACACACTAGGGCATCTCCTSTCGCAGTGTCCGAAGAAGAAACACAGGCTGGATCAGAGGAATGTCAGCAATGGTGCCTGAGGGGTCAAGACATGCAGAATGCTGCATCAGTGGGGGACAGTGACCTTAGACATCGGTGTTTCTGTGTTGCAGTTTGATAGTGGGGGGAGRAAAATAATCTATCGACTGATCCAGAAGTTACAATGAAGTCTTTCCTCTCTCCTCTTTCCTCTTTTTTTCCTTCTTTCCTTCTTTCTTCTTTCTCCTTCCCTCGTTCCTCCTTCCTTCATTCCTCCTTCCTTCCTACTACCTCCTTAGTTCACCTTTTATATATTTTCTTCTACATTTAGGTGGACCTTGAGTGACTATAGTCATACTTATTTTTGTTATTGATTGGTTTAAAAAGTCTCCCGAGTTAATTGAAAATCTAGAGAGCATGCTCAGTGACGAGTGGTCATTCCTTGGAAGCAGGTAACTTCTAGGATGGGGTTGTGAATTGGTATTATAATTAGATTAGAAGGAGGAGAAGTTTGAGCAAAATCCATGGAAGGGACTGATCTGCCACCATTGTTGACTCAGCACCAGACATCTTATTATACCAAGGGGYTTATCAGCTGCCATGGTGTGACCACCATGGTGTTGCCACCTCTGCAGAGGAACAGCAGAGTTTGGCCGTGGTGTCTTCACTCCACTCCGTCCTCCATTCACTCACGGCATCATCAGATCACCACCTCTTCAGGGAAGCCAGCAAAGATTGGCCACGGTGTCTCCATTCTGCTCCACTCCTTGTTTGTCTTATTAGTGTGTGCKAGGAGGGCAGACTGTGCTGCCAGGGGAATCATGGAGAAGGAGGTTCCATACATACCAGCCATCMTGGTGGTGGTAACCATCTCTCACCTCAAGCAAGCCTCTCTAATGCCGTAACTTTGGTTAGGCCCTAGTTTTTTCTCTGATTTCCCCTTCTCAAACAATTCTCTCACCCTCTAACGTGCACATATGTACGTGCGTCTGCAATGTTCCTGTGATGCTCTGGCCTGTCCGGAGGTCTAGTGGGGGGCTGCCCTGTGCCCGATGGGCTCGGGCCTGTGCAGGGCTGTGCGGTGTCCCCAAGGAGAGCTCCGTGCTGCGGGACACGGTGGCAGCAGCACCGCTGTGGCCCTGCCACGACGGAGATGCCCACGAGGTGGCAGCAAGAGCCTGCAGAGGAGGCAGAGGCCCAGGGCAGGCCGCACATGGCACTGCCTGGACGGGGAGATGGGCCAGCAGCAAAACAATAGCTCCACTGGCTTGGAAAGGTGGAGTGGGACCCGGCTGGGATGCAGAATGCACCTCAGTTTGACATGGGGTTGGTCTCTGAGGAAAGCATCCCACGAGGAACGCAGGCTAAAGGAGGGACTGTCCAAAACCCATGCAAGAGACAGACTGGGGAAGGTTTCCCGTTCATTCAGCTTGTCCAGGCCACAGACAGGCCCACGGACAAGCACTGCCCATGGAGCATCCCCTAGCCCTAGGAAGGCAAAGGCCAGCCCCAGGAAATGTGCAGTCCTGGGCACGTTGGCCAGTCCACCCTGGCAAAAAAAAAAAAAAAAGAACCCAAAAACCAGGAGCTCCGTGTTCAGAAGTCACTTCTGCCCATGCCTGGCGAAGCCCARTGCCTGGGTCCATAGGTGCTCCCTGTCATTAGGGGCACGTCCCAAGGGCAGGAAGGAAGGAGCAGATACGCTGCACAGAGCATAGGGAACGTTTTGGTTTCTGCTCCTTCTGCCTGAACTCCAGATCTTCCGGTGCCCCTCCATCATCACCCATGGACGCTGTGGACCTTGTTTTTCTCCTTCCAGCCCCATCCACTGCCCCATCCTGCTCATAACCAGCTCCCAGACCTCTTAGTGCCCTGTTCATGCCTAGGTGCTCAGCTCCACGGCTCTTCTCGCATCTCCCCTCACTTCCCCGCAATGCCTGTGGTGTGAGGAATCTCAGTACAGTTACTTACAGCCCCAAACCAACAAACAGCCTTCAGGGACTTGAAGCAGCCCCACCAATGCTGGAAGCCCTCCCTGGACATCAGTTCCAGAGCTCAGCAATGCCTGTGTCAGTTTGGATCTCTTCCCTGCAACGAGTGGATTCACACTGATGTCAGAGTTATTAGAGTTTGGCTGTGGGTTCATAAGCATGGCAGGGTGCCAGTGCCACCTCCATATTCCACCCCCTTCCTTCTAATAAACTCAGGATGTTAATTAATAGCTAATTGATAAATATCTTGCATCCTTCCAATGGCTGAACAAGGGTCCTCAGATTGTTTTGCAGACACCGGTTGCAGTCCGCTGGGAAAGCCGCAGCACAGATTTTGCTGATAGCCAAGGTCTGCATTAGCAACTCACCCCAGCTTTGATCCCTGGCTGTAACCACCRGCCCACCCCGCTGCTCCATCTGCGCCCTTGGACGGCTCCCAAAGAGCAGCCTCTTCTAGTACCCTCCCAGGCAGGCTGCCTAGGAGTCTGCCTTGCAGCGACCTGGGGAGCAAAGAGTTAAACAATATACAGATACTCCGGTGAGCTCATCAGAGCTGGGATATGCTCCATTGTTTATTAGACTCCTACCAGAGCCCGCTGGACAACATCCGAAGCGATGCTGGCCTGGGGGTGAGCCTGGGTTGAGAGAGCAGGACCTTCTGCTKCCTCTCCGAGCCCGGTGAGACCTCCTTTGCCCACCTGCCATGTAAGTAGGATGGTTTTCCTAGGGTTTGGCTCTCCAGGTGGTGGAAAGGGAGAAGGGAAAGAGCGCAGCAGGGCTGGGGATCATTCTTGCACTGAGCCCTAAAAAGGAACTTGCAGATGTGGCTTGCTCAGCAAGAAGAGGACTGTGAGGTAGTTGCCAGGACCGTCTAAACTCCGAGTGATGCTGAGAAGCTATTCCTTAGGGATACGAGATGCTGGGCCCAACCCAGCTTTGCTCCACTAGCAAAGGGACACCGACTAGGTCTCAAATTGCATCCAAGATGTGGCGTGGCCTGCAGGCAATGCGAAATCCCCTGACACCCGCTCCTGTTTCTCCACCCCTAGTCTTAAGG
Source organism: Nothoprocta perdicaria (assembly GCF_003342845.1). Lineage (NCBI taxonomy): Eukaryota > Metazoa > Chordata > Aves > Tinamiformes > Tinamidae > Nothoprocta > Nothoprocta perdicaria. Next base: position 2,616,359 of record NW_020456032.1, on the reverse strand, counting down.
CACAGCTAGCCTGTCTGGAGGGACATCACAGGGTCACCACCAAGCCCTTCCTTGCTCTGGGGGCTAGCGAGGGTGTGGGGAAGGGAGGAGAGGACAGTGGGGCTCAAACACGCCAGCTTTGCGCTGATAAAACGCGGTCTCCTTTCAGCGCAGAGGCTGCTAGTGCCAGTGCAACCAGAGCCTCTCCAGGGTGATGGGGAGCTGGGCAGGCAGAGCTGCTCCTTCCGTGCCCATGGGAGCCACGGCGGATCCTTGTGCTGAGCCCGCAGGGGAGGTTTAATGCAACTGGCTGCCTCCTCTGCTGGAGGGAGCTGCCACCCACRCGGACAGCAGCAGCAGCAGAGCATGGTGAGTGAGCGCTTTGGATGCCAGCCCTTCTCCGGGGATCTCCTGCCCTCCCTCCCCTTTGCTCCGCGGCCCTCCAAGACCCCTGGTCACATCTGCATGGATGGGGCGTTCCCAGGTCCCCAATGCCACGGCAAGCGGTGACCCTTCTCTCATTAACTTCCTTTGGGACTGTGCCACCTCTGGCACACGGAGCGGAGGCGCTGCCATAGCTCAGGGCCCCACGGTATTCGGGTCCCTGGAGGGAGGCATGTGGCCACCGGGCTCCGGGCGACCTCAGACACAGGCTGGGGGACAGGTCACACACTTTCAGAAAACAGCATTTCTCCAGTGCTCTGCTTACTTGTTTTTTGGGGGAACTCAGTCATGCTATGTCACTGCACATGGACCTTGCATGTATTGATTTCTAACCTGCTAGCCATTCTGAAAGAAATGTGGTCAGGGCTAGGTGTTTCAGAGATATATACATACATGTCCAACACTCCAGCAGTTTCCATTCCCACCTTCCCATCAGCTGGTTTAGAAGGTCAGTCATCCACAGGTCCTCTGGAGCAGCTAACCTCTGTTCCTGATGAGCACGAGCCCTCGGTTATCATCTGGCAGGGTCCTGTGCTGAAGTTAAACACCAAAACCTCTTACAGAGTTTAGGATGARACAGCCCAGAGCAGCAGGAAAACTCGTATCACTCTGTACACATTCCACAATGTTTTCCACCAGCAAGGGCTYTGCTGCCCACCCTTTGGGGAGGCAGTCATGACACATCCTTCACCTGAATGGCAAACGAACCCTTTGGGTACTACCCCAAAATTCTGCATTCCAGAATGGTGCAATTTACCAGGGAATTATCCCAAGCTTCTGACAGCTGAGAAGAACCTCGGTGGGTGGGTCTGAAGACTTCTTCTGTGTGGGCAATTTTGTGGATTTTGTGAGACAGTATCTAGCTCCTGGCTGATGGAAAATTCAATTATCAGATACTATCCTAACATCTCATTGAGCTCCTATATGTTAAAGTGGAGATGTGACCAGGTGAGGTGCAAGCAGGGGAAGCACGAGCATATCTGTGTTCAGATGATCTTCCATTGACTTGTTCCCTAGCACCAGAGCTAACTTGCACTGTTCACTCAGTTTGCTTGTTCACAGCTGATCAGTAAAACCTCATCCTAGCTTTTGAGTCAGCCTGTCTTCTTCTTTTCTCCAGTCCTGGAATAGAGTACATTCAGGGACGGCAGGGCCTCACTTTGCTTTTAATTCAAAACTTTCTTTTCCATGATGGTTGCTTCCGAGAGGTGTTGTGGGACAGCTTTCTTCAGGGAGGTAGCTTAATAGCAACCAGAAAAGGAAAATATATCCATAGAAAAGCTTAGACTGGATTTCCATCATAGCTTGGCAGCTGGTTTTAAAAAATTTTTGCTTTCCACCCACTGATTCGCGTGGTAAAACTCTAATCAGAGACTTTGGCTGCCACAGCTCCACGATGTGACCCTGCATACAGCAACCTCACCACCAACACCCGTAGCCCTGGCACTGCTCTGCTCCCTGCCTGGGGCAAACTCATGGTGCCTCCTCACTATGGATGCTCTTGTGGGACGACATCCRCCTTCTCCTAAGGCAGATCCCAGCTCCATCTTCAGGATGCTGAGAGAGAGGGATGGAGGACACTGAACCTGGGACAGATTCTCTCCATCCAGGCTCACTTGGTGTTCCTAGCCTTGCAAAATGAGAGGAGGAAGGGGAACAAACAAGGTGTTGCAGGGAGTAGGTGTTAATTGGAAGCGTGTGAGAAGCTCCTGAAGTATCAGAGCTGCTTCCACGTGGAAAAAAGGAGACAGACTGGCAGAACACTGAATTTGGGAAAGTAAAGTTATCCCTTAGTCCTCAGTTTGAGGGGGAGACATTCCCCACGGCACGAGCTCTTCCCTGGCATAGTCTCTCGCCCTGTRCTGAGGACAGAGCCTGCAGGTCCCAGGGCAATGCCGGATCTCCCTGCCAGGAACATCCCACTGTCCCTAAGGTTCACACACCCAGTCCACTGCAGCCTAATCCTGCCCCCACCACCAATCTTCATAGGCCTGAGAGGTACCCAAAAAAATAGATGATGGAGCAGAATGGAAGGTCTTTGGAGATGCTTAAATCCACCTAGAAGGGGCAGTCCAAGAGAAATGCAAGCACTAAAACTAGTGGCTAAAGCTACAGACTTGTTCCTAACGGAAAAAGACAAAGTATTATTGGGCTCACCTTTCCCGCTGGGCTTTTCCACAGGGCAGTGAGCTAGGAGGAATAGTTCAGCGTGCAGCATTGCTGTGGCTGCCCCAGCATCATCAGCAACCAGACTCCAACAGCTCCTGCAGCTTATACACCAAACGTCACCACACAGAGCAGTAGAAAAGCAAAAGGAGTAGAAGTAGCATGATATGAAGCTCCCTTTTATGAAATGAAGCAGAAAATGAGATATTCTGCTATTCGCCTCACTGCCAACAGTTGCTTAGATTTGAGATGCAGAAGCAACATGCCACCAGACATGATATCTGAGATGTGCTATGAGGGCATTTGCAAGCTAACAAATAGCCATATGCTGAAGTTCTCCTTACAGCAATYGTGATTAAAAAATTTTGGAGGAATCTGATAGCATTATCCTGTGGAGCTGTTCAGGTCAAACATCATATCGTCCAAAGCAAGCACATCTGATGGGCAGAACAGGAACAGAGGGTAATGTTAACCCTCACAAGMGCTGCAGATGCATGCAGTGCTGACAAGCAAACCCCCAGCGACTTGGAGGGAGTGAAATTCTTCACTGGCTAATGGTGAGAAAAGCTCACCGAGCCTCATGCAGAAGGACAGAGGGCAGTACAAAACAGAGATCAAAAATTAAAAGGAGCAAATGTGGAAAAAGTGTGATCAGACAAAGTGCTCTTCCAGGAACTGCCACCAGATGGGAATTGGGATGAGAGGGATGATTACGCCAAAACGAAAAGGGGGGGAAATCCACTCTAATGTAGATGCAAGCTTGGAAGTTTCTGCATGAGCATGAGATTAATGATCTGCAAAACCAAGAGGAGGTTGGTTTTGAGCACAGAGTACCTGGGAGGCAGAGGCAGGGCAGTGGACCATAGACAGGCAGGGAGTGGGGTGCCCCAAAGACTGGGCAGGACAGATTACATTAAACTGCTGAGATATGAGATCTGGGCATCAGTCCAGGGAAGAAAGCAAATTTCCAACCACAWAGCCAAATTAAAATTATACAATGGCCTGATCATAAAACCTTTCAATGAGGAATGCTACAAGGGGAAAGCCAGGAAAGCCCAGGATTACACGGGTGAAATTTCATGCAGAACCCTGAGAAAGCTTGGATTTGAGTCAGAACAGGCTGATCGTAGCCCAGCACCACTATGAGCAAAGCAGACAGCATCCAAACTACATAACCCAGCCAAGGAAGAAGTCATCCAGGGTCTGGACAGCTCAGGATATTTTTGGAGGTTCCTGGACATTTCAGTCCACTCAGCAGCGACATCTTTGCTGAGTCCTCTGGACTAGCAGCTCAAAAGGAAGAGAAACAGAGAAACCATTGCTTGCTACTGTGACTGAAGTTGTCTGCCTGACATCCTTGGTCAAGGGCAGATAGATCAAGACGGCAGCAGAAAGGAGCAGGAAGCATGTGTCCTCCCCACTCCCATCTCTCCTAGTTCAAGAGAGGAGCAAAAGCTGTTGGAGGGAGGGATGCAAATAATATTCATCGCCCTTCACAGTCCCTTGGCTTTTTTGTTTGTTTGTTGGCTTAAGTTTGGCAAACCTGAAACATCACAATGTTGGTGTTGCTAGATCCACATTTCTACAACCCCAGAGCAGGTGAGTACGTGGGGTGGGAGGGAAGGAAGAATCTGGCTCTATGCAAAACCAGCACGGACCTGGGCAGGGGTCATAGCCAAAAGCAGGAGGGAGRTGGTGGCTGCTTCCCAGCATCCAGGCAGCCCACACAGGGTGTGGAGCACTTGCTCGTCCCCCTTCATGCCCTTGTTTCCCCAGTAGAGCCTTGAGGAAATTGTGGTTTAGATAATGCTCATCCCTTCCCATTTACCGTCATGTAAAGTGATAAAGGCACTTAGCTTCTGAGAAAATGCATTTCCTACTTGAACTGGTGGAAAAAAATATATATATAATGCAGTGCCATGGTCCCTGAGGAAGGCATGCTGCCACCATCGCCATGGCAAGGCCAGAGCCACGGGTGTCCCTGAGCAGCCTGGCCCAGCCTGGGCCTGGAGAATGCCTGCTCTGTGACCATGACCTCCCTCTCTCTATCCTGTACATTCGGACAGGCAAAGAAAAGACCCTGTCTGTATCAGCAGGGGTGTTAGGTCTGTCTCCCCTCATTTTAGTTGCTTGGAAAATGGAGTCAAAGGGGAGCCAGAATCATCCTAGGGATCAAGGAGGAACCTGAAACTGGAAGCCTATCCTAATTGCCAGCGCAGTCCCCTTCCCTGTGCTAGGAGGCTCACGTACCCATGCTGGGCATGCCAATGAGGAAGAATCAGTCCAGGAGGCACCCTGGAGGCCATTGGGAGATCCTCATGAGGGGCCCGGGAAGCTCTCAGGAGGCCTTCAGGAAGCTTCCAGCTTCTCCCACTGTGTAGCTCTGCCATGGGCACAGCCATGTCTCAGTTTCCCTGCCCACAAGGCAGAGATGGAGCTCTCTCCCACAGCCTGCCGGCATGGCACTTGTGTGGAAGATGGAGGCTGGTGGAAGGTCTCAGCATACAGCTTGACGTGGGGTCTGTGGAGGAGGTAGTTTGGCTCCTACAGACCCCCTCAGAGCCTGTCTACTGGTGGGACCCAACTATATTTAATTTCTCACATAGGTATGCTGCTCTTCTCTCCCAAAGTGACCCACAAGCCCTTCTCCATGATCATTGGAAGAGGCCAGAGGGCCTGCACTGACTAATCAACAAAACGGAGAACTTCCACTCTGTCCATCCAGCAGTAACCCAGCTCTACTCTTTCTCTTTTGTCCATTGCAGGTCTCCTCCTCAGATCCTGTCACCATGGAAGTCCCCGCCAAAAGCCCAGATGGGAGTGAGAAGTCACCCCAGTCCAAGGAGCTGCTGCCCAGTAACACAGCCAGCACCCTGTGCATCAGCTCTCGGAGCGAGTCCGTCTGGACCAGTGAATCCAGAAGCAAGTGGAACATATACCACAAGCCCATCATCGTCATGTCTGTCGGAGCAGCTGTGTTCCTCTTCGGGGTGGTTATCACCAGCCTGTCTTGCATCGAAATCAGCAACAAAGATGTTTACAAAATGTGTGGCCCAGCTTTGTTGTCCATGGGACTGATGCTCCTTGTCTGTGGACTTGTCTGGATCCCCATCATTCGGAAGAAGCAGAAGCAGAGGCAGAAGTCACAGTTTCTGCAGAGACTCAAGTCTTTCTTCTTTAACCGCTGAGGACAGTGCAGGGCCTTCCCTGGAATGCTCCCTTCCCCTCCACCCACCTGTGCTGACCAGTCCTTAAAAAAAAAAGTGCTCTTGTACTTTCCTAGTGGAATCCAACTAGGGGATTCAATCCAGACAGTCTCATCTCTATAGGTGAAAGCACTGTGCCAGTACCCAGTGTGAAAGTGAATTTTGGGGTTTACCCCAGAATCCCAGAAAGAGGCGAATTTTCCATCTGAACCCAGCAAGGAAAGTCCAAGCTCTCTGCATCCCATGTACAGTAACCAGACCCACATCACACGCTGAGAACAAAGCTAAGCCTGCAAGATGTGTCAGCACAGAAGGTCCCATTTACCGGGGAAATAGCTCTCAGAGGGGAGCCTGTTGGCTACAGAGATGGATAAATCCTGATTTAAACATTGTTGATTGCATATAGCAGTTAAGAGCTGGTAAACGGGAGGCCAGATATGGTTTGCCAAGGGTCAACAGAGACAGGGAACAGGACAGCACAGTTCTGGCCACTTGGTATCAGGAGATGTCAGCAGAACGAGGAATACACATCCCCGGAGTCTAGGAGCCTCAGACATGAAGCCCATCCCCGGTGTTGTGCTGTTGTTGGTCTGCAATGACACTGGCTGAGACATCCACAAGTGCTCTCAGCAGAGCAGTGGCATATATTYATTCCTTTCCAAAATTAAGACAAGAGCAACATCCCAGGCGATATTTTTGGAGATTCCCTGGACAGACAGTGGTTAAGAAAGGTTTTTCCTCAAGGCCTGCAGAGGCAAAGTTGTTTTGCAGYATCTCCCCGTGTGTGTTGATGTTTTCTGCCAGAGCCAGCCACAAATCTGTGCTATCAGGCGTTTCACAAAGCCAAAACCAGACCACAGGCAAGTGAGACAGGTTCCTTATCTCCACTACACTCCATTTCTGCCTTTTAATAAACATGTGTCCTGAGGCAACTTACCAAGGAAAGCAACAATACTTCCCACGTGTTTTTGCTTTTATTTTGCATTTCCAAGAGATGTGATTTACTTTAAAAAACAAATTTGAAGTACGAGTTCCCAACCTGCTGAACTCCTTGCAGGGCTGGATGGCAAAACTTGGGGATTCATACCAGTGGGTCTTCAAAGTTCAGTTCCTATTCTGGATTCAGACAATGAGAAGAGTCTGACTTTTCAGTGGTGCTGATCCAGTTAGGATCCCACAGTAGCYGCTCAGCATGTTTGCACGGATGGTTATACTGCCTTGTTTGTACTTTCAGGCTCGGCAAGATCCTTGTGCAATAGAGTGTAATGATCCTTTCAAACTTGCTAAATCCAGGAGCAAAGCCTAGCTGGTGCCTACTGTCCCTTCTCCAAGGAACACTCCCACCTGCACTCACGGATCAGGCCAAATAAGACATTGGGAGCTTCCTGACCTGGTGGATACCTGGGTATGAAGTCCAAGGAGAAGAGGGTAGACAGAGACAGAAACAACAGAGACTCTACGAATRCTGTAGAGTCTCTACACTGACCGAAGGTCCTGATCATCAAGAGAGTCTCCAGCAATCTTTGGTAATTTCACATACGTCAGCTGGCAGYGAAGTCAGCCAGAGATGCTGGAGGCTCTGGATAACATCAGATGACAATGACACAGCAACAGTGGAAGATAACTAAGCCTGCTGCTCCAGGCAGGCAGGASCACAGGGTTAGTTAAAATGGAGACATTTTGAGCGTGGTCAAGCATCACAAAGCTGCTGCTGTTGTGACTGTCCTCAGGACCAAGGGCTGATTCCCTGTGTTGAAACATTTAACCTCCTTTTGGCCAAATGCTGCTGAACTCCTTAAAACGGAAACCATTGCCAACTAACTGAAATTGCTGCCACATCAACACCTCTGCCGGCTAAAATAATCTAACATTCCCACTGCCCAAATCCTTCAAATGCAAAAAAGTCTTAACAAAGTTGGCCTGAGCTCCCTTGTTTATCTCGTTAGCCAACTTTCTCTAATAATCTAGCTGAAAAGGGCAGAGGAAGCTCATGTAAGGCTTCTGCTTAAGACATAGCTGCAGTCGAAAGAGCAGACAAACGATCAGATTTGTGAAAAAGAAATTTCATTTTAACATGAAATAACATGAACTAGGGCTTAGCTGATTTCACCATGGAGAACTGCTCACCTGATCTCAAACAGACGTCCCAAAGCTGCAAAGTCTCAAAGAGATGACTGAAAATGTTCATTGCTGCAGACAGCTCTGGTACGGCACAGGACTGCTCAGCCTGGCCTTGAGCACTCAAAAGATCAAATGGCCCAGAGAGAGGACACAGGAGGTCCAGTTCTCCATGCCTCATGATCAAGGAGACAGTCAGTGAAAAGTTAATGTGATAACAAGTCACTGAGACCAAGCAGCATCCAGACTGGTCATTTATATCAAGAACATTAGATTTAATTAAAGTAAAAAAAAAAAGAGAGACTTTTATCTTCCTGCTTTAGTCTCACATGAATTGTTCTGTACCATCTTAAGGAGCCACTGCATCACGGTGCAGCAACCACGGGATAACAAAAAGGGTGGCTTCACTTCAGACGGGGAGAGATGGAAAGAAAGGTCTTTTTACATGGAGTGAAACCTGCTGAAAGTCAGGAAGCAAAACACAGAGCTAAAATCCTTTCCAGGGTGGGGAATAGCAAGAGCCAGGTTCCTTCATGCAGTGCTCCTTAGACTGCTCCACTCAACATCTTTTCTCAGAGATCAGTGAACCTCTAGATTCTGCTGCCACGATGGCTGTAGAGGCAGGTGGTATCAGTAGGTTATGTCCTCTAGCATCAGTAATATAATAGCAGTGGATGCTGCAGAAATCCACGGGGAGTGGACTGCAGGAAGTATTGGACTCCTCTATTGTCCCCCTATAGCACCTCCTATTGTCACTGCTGGAAACAGTATCATGCTGGTGGGACCTTTGATGGGACTGTAGGCAGCTCGTTGCTTACGGTCATCCACATGCAGCAGCCAAAGCACTCTTTTACTGCTTCCCACTATCCTTCTGCTATGCCTCCCGTGTAATCCTGCGGCTGATCTGAAGTGTGGTGCAACAGTTGGGCTCAGGCCTAAGAAATCTATGTTTTACATAAAGATCAGGTTCGCTAGCAAATGTGATTATGCCCACCTCTTACTAAAGCCAGATGAGCTGTGATCTGCCAGCCTCCCCTGTTCTATAAAAAGAGCAGGAAATCCATTGCAAAATTCATTATCTCCACAGAACAATTCAAAGAGGAAAGGTTTCTTCTGCATCTCAAAGGTCACCTCCCACCAACCCCACAAGCAAGCCCACAGAGCAGTCTGCTCGTGGAGGACCCCCTGCTGCACTGGGACGCGAGATGGCTTTGTGGCTCGCTTTTAATGAAAATCGAGTTGTGTCATGCAGTGTAGCAGAGCTCTGGGATGTGCCCTGGAGCCAGCCAGCTCTCTTGGAGACAAGTCCCAAAGATATTGCGTGTCTGTGTTGCACASCCCTCCCCAAGGGTGGGTAATTGGATTTTATCTCACTTTGCATTAGCTGTGCTCATCCCCAGCACAGGCTGCAGATGCCTGTAGATGTTACATAGCTGCTGATGCTAACCCCCTCCTCGGGAGAATTTGGGATTTAAATGATTCAGTTGCAGAAGGAAGCAGGTGGCAGCTGTGGTCTGTAACTGCACAGGTGTCCCTTGATCTTCTGCAGTGCCCCGCCTAGCAAAGCCTGCACTGGGCAGGAACTGGCACTGCAGCAGCATAAATAGCTGAAGTGATTGAGCTCCTCTCCTTCCCTCTCCTTCTCTCCCCTTCCTTCCCCTCTGCTCTCCTCTCTCCTCTGCTCTCCTCTCTCCTCTTCTTTTTTAAATAGCTCATAAATAGAGATATTTAAAATCCCTGGGCACAAGGGTGGTTGAAGACCCTCTGCTCTACAAGCAGCATGGCCTAGGATCAAAGTCTGCTTTCCTGCACTGCTCTTCTGAGCAGGCTGAGCTCCCAGCTTAGGTGCTCTGGAGATGCTCATCTCTCTCCAAATCTCTTTTGTGAAGAAGCAAGGCAGGAAATATCACCAAAACAAACAAGRAAAAAAAAAAAAAAAAGGAAAAAAAAGGCTTTTTCTTGAGGTTTCTGATGCAGGTTGGTGTTTTTCTGGTCTGAAACACTAGCAGACAGTGCAGAAACTTGGGATGGGAGAGGGAGCCAGGCAGAGGCCTAAGCCACTCCAGGGGAGTTTTATCCAACTCAGACTGAGCCTTAATCTGGCTGCCCAACAGGCCAGCAATTAAATCGCTCTGTTAATTGGGAATGGGGCCAGACCTCTCCATGCAGGAGACCYGCATGCAAAGAAGGAAAGCCATAAGGCATCTTCCAACAACCAGGTGGGCAGCGTGGACCTCAACCAGCTCCGGATGAGAGCCCACGCATCCCAAGGCACCCAAACGAAGCCTTTGGCAGTAATCGCCTCCCACCCCACCAGATTGCCCCAGGGCTGGATTTTTTCCTGGGGTTTTCGCTGTAGGAGCTAAACTTTTCCCAGGGCGGGTGGCAGCAGCGGCCCCGGTTGGGGCAGGGCCGGCGGAGCTCGGCGATGGGCGGGGCGATGGGCTGTGGGCGGGGCTCGTGTCGCTGAGTGGGCGTGGCCAGCGCCAGAGGGCCCCGCGAGGGGAGGTGTGGGCGGGGCTTCTCCGC
>NW_020456032.1:2483420-2605553 GCF_003342845.1 Nothoprocta perdicaria | reverse complement strand
GGGCAGTGCGCGCCGCTGCTGCTGGCCGCGCTGGCGCTGGACGCGGCCGGGCTGGCGCTGGTGCTGGTCGGGGCGGCGGGGCGGCCGACGCGGTCCGGGAGGCCCTTCGGGGACTGCCTGGTGCTCTCCGGGGCGCTGCTGCTCTTCGTCTCGCTCCTCGGTTGGCTGCTGTGGCACGCGGGCAACGTGAGCGCCGAACCATCGCCGCCGCCCGCTGCCCTCGAGCTGGGCGCCGCGGAGCTGCCCGCGCACCCACCGGTACTGGCTGTCCCAGTGGGACGGGACCGGGCGGGACGGGACGTGGAGGGGCAGCCCTTGGAGGGGGCGCTGGTAACGGGGCCGTGAAGGGGCTGCCGGAACGGAGCTAGAAGCTGTGGAGCTGCTAGGACAGGAGCAGGGAGCCAGCGGCTTGTGGGTTGGTCTGTGTGGGGGCTTTGCTGGTCAGTGTCCCCTCTTCACCAAGAATTCAAGTGGAGGGCAAGGTGAGACCATGTAATCCCTGCCCGTGCAGGCACACAAGCATTGGAGCAGGCTGGCYGGGGAAGTGGTGGAGTCACCGTCCCTTGCAATGATCAAGAAACATGGAGATGAGGCACTTAGGGACATGGTTTGATGGGCATGGTGGTGATGGGCTTGCGGTTGGACTCACTGGTCCTGGAARTCTTTTCCAACCATAACGATTCTATGATTCTAAGTCATAAACATTCGATGTCTTCCAGGTGAATGGGAAGTTATGTCCTTGTCTTGATGTCCTCTTGATGCCAGATCTCATCCAGCAGAAAGGAGAAGAGCCCTGGAGAGCTGTTGCCTGAAGGAAGTGCCAGCCTGTCCTACCAGGCCTTGCTGCCTGTGTCCTCTCCCTGACACACGTGCTGGGTGCCTGTTCCTCACGTGGCCAGCACAGAGGCAACTGCTGCTTCTGGCTGCTCCCTGGTGCTGCATCTTTGTCAAGAATCTCACCAATACTTATTTATCTCTGTTTTTATAACTGTTTTTTATAACTGTTTTATACTTGAGCAGTCCATGCGGGGTCTTTATTTTCAGCGCTTCTCCCTCTCCTCCTTGATTTGGGACCCAAAAAGGCTTGCTCAGTTTTAAAGCAAAATGTGTAAGAGTGCTTGACTGATTTAGCTGTCATCCTGCAAGAATGCACATGTGATGAAGGATCAAAATTGTTGGGGTAGGGAGATTTAATATTAAACTATTTTCTCACGAAAATGGGATATACTGTCTGGAAAGACACTCGCTGTGAGCCTGCTTTGTATGTGGGCAGAGGGTATGGGAAGGGCAGGGTATGATTGCAGAGCTCTGAGCCGCTCTGAGGTCCCCAGGTTGGTGCAGGCAGGAAGGGCAGCACCGTGGGCTGCCCTGGGCAAGGTGCAGCACAGGGAGGGAGATGTGACCTTAGATCTTCCTTGCTTGGTGTGCCCAGAGCTAGGGATTTAAGGGACAATATTTGGGAACCAGTATGGACAGGATGTCCCCTCTGTTTATATGTGTCCCCATGGAGCGATTGGTGTTTTGGGGATAAGCTGTCCAGGACAAGCATTCAAGGGGGGCAGATCTTCAGGGCTGGGGCCCCTTGGTGTGAGGCTGAGCAGAGACCAGCAGTCCCAGGCTGTTGCAGGCCTTGCACACTGGACTTACTACTTCTTAGTACCTGCTCCTGCCTCTTCCTGCAGCAGATCTGCACCGCAGGAGGACTTTCAGGTCAAAGGGCTGGGAACTGCCCYGAGTTTTGCACAGCACCTGAATTTGGGGTGCACCAGCAACCTTAATTCGAAYTCTGCTTCCTTTGCTCTCCCGAATACAACCGACTGCTGATGTTTGAGCTCTTTGCCCTGGAAATGGCACGCTGCTATCATCAGCACTATCCTTGGTGTGCAGGGTCAGTTTGCCAGTCCCTTGGTGCTGGCGAAGGAGGCAGCTGCCCAAGGCAAGCGGGATCGTGCAGGGCCAATTACATCAGATTGATGCAGGAGCAGTTAATAAGCTGCCCCAAGGGCATTGCTCTTGTGAATGTTCATTAGCCCTTCGGTACGAGTCCGAGCCAGCTCTCCCCTGCTCAGCCTGTCGCAAGGGGTTTATAGCGGTGCCTGCCAGCGCTGGAGGCRGCTGCCCGCAGCCCAGCCCTTCCAGCACTGCCTCCCTTCTCCCACTGATCCGCTCTTGGTASATCAGCACCAAGAAACGTTCGAGGGGCTGTTTTTACCATTCCTTCTCCGGAAAAAGTCTTGGAGTTTTTCTGTAAAATGTCCTGAGCTTTCATGTGGCCGAGGAAGATGCTTCCTCTGCCTGGGCATGGGAGAAGAGTGATTGGAGAGCAATGTGTATCTTGAAGCTGTGAGTGCCTCAGTTTAGAGCMAGCTCCAGGCTGCTCTGACCCTGCACGGAGCTGCTGGCCTGGAGAATCCATCTCCATGGATGGATTCCACAGGAATGGGGATAAGTTTTCCCTTTCCTATCAGAACTGAGCTCATCTTCTGCCCCTTAGGTTTCTGACAGCTCGAACCATCAGCAGCCTRACATAACTTTATGGCACAGTTCAGAGGTCGGACAGTTCAGCTCATAAACCATGGCTGGGYTGCTTGGTTAAACAGTATTGATTGCACTGTCCATCTGTTTTCTCTTCATCCTCAAGCGGATGTTTCCTGAAAATTCAGGTTGTTCTACCAGGAGCTCCCCAGGTTTCACCGTTGCATGGCATGACCTTTCTGAAAGCTCCCTCTSAGGTTCATCTCTCAACGTTGCAGCTAAATAAATATTGACTAACTTCTGACAGCCAAAGATTTTGTCGGACCATTCCCATTTGCCTGCTCAAACACTTACTGTGCCCGACTAATATATAACTTGGGGAAGAAACATTCATTGCTTCATTTGAAGAACTGGTTCTCTCTTGCCACATACTTCTGCAAACCTGTTCTGGACCAGCTCTGGGGACAGACGTTCTCCCCTAACATCATCTGCCCAGCCATGGCAGAACTAAGCTGGAAAAAGGCAGAAGAGRTAGATAAGCATATTTTTGCTCTTTTTTCTTTACAGAATCTCTTTGGAGAAAAATGCAACTGGTTCTACTTTTTTGAATCCTTAACTGGAGGTAAACACTTTTGAAAACCTCTGGATTCCTTTCCAGCTGGGGGAGCAATTTTATTTAGTGTGTCGTATTTCCTGAAGCACTATCACACTCAAATCACTGTTCCTGCCCACTGCTTGGCATAGCTCAACAATACTGAAATGCACCCAGATGAAAACTCTTCCTCCTACAGGGCAAATGCAAGCTGTTTTTTATATATACTCCTGACGTGCAATGCAGGACACTCCCCTTGCAAACACTTGATTCAAAAAAGCAGAAAATTGAGAAGAGGGTTGGCAGAGGAAAGCTGAGGTATTTTGAGGTCCTTTCACTGTGCATTAGTGCCTTCATCTTTCCCTGAATCTTCTTGTATTGAGTCAAATGCAAACACGAACCTTGGCTGATTGGAAGGAAGCAGCCTGGGGTAGTCCCTGTTCCATCCTTCTCCATGCCTGCTGAAAATAAAGCCTCTCCAAAAGCTAAAATGAACCCAGTAGCAGCAGCTTTAGAGACTAACARAAGCCTTGACTGAGGAAGTGAATACTGCCAAGCCGTCTCAATGCGACATGTCTCCTTCAAAGGGACTCGGAGTTGCCACAACTATTCCCACTCTTAGAAGTGGGACCATCAGTTCCCTCCATTTCTGGGCAGCCTCCAAGCGTTTTCATGAGCACTTTTTTTTCATGGATGGTCTGCCCTAAGCATAGAGATCATGGTGAGACCTGGTGAGATCATGGTGGCACCCGGCCCTTTGCAGTGGGGGCCTGGGCAKGTATGGGTTGAGCAGAACACCTTCCTTCAGGCCCATCCTAATTCAAGCTGTTTGCTCTTGGACGGGGCTTCTGCTCTGAGRCTGCATCTGCAGTGGGGCTACCTGGGCTGATGTTCCCACTGCCATGTGAGGTTAATGACTTTCAGGATCAGAAAGCAGGAGAAAGCTAGGGTAGAAAGGAGAAAAAAAATATGTAGGTATCTTCTGGGCTCTCCTGTTATGGTAACAATGAACTTTTTAATAGTACACAGAAGAAAGAGAAAGCAGAGACAAGGGAGATGCTCCCCACTAACATGTTGCTGAGACCAGATCCAGGACTRCTCAGTTTTGGTATCTCAGCTAGGCCAATACCCCAAGACTTATATCCCCCAATATAACAGACAGGAGGAAGATCTCCAAGCCACTGTGATCCTGRCTCCAGGATCTCCATATCTCCAACAACATATCTCCAGGTAGATGCTAYCTCCCAGTCTCACACAATTTTTTGACAAATTCTCTCATAACCAATAAGAAAAAAAAAACTATTTACTTTTTTTTTCTAAATTTCTTGTCTTGTTTGCAGTGGCTGTGATTAGTATCCAGGAAGTTTTCTCCACTCCTCAAGGAATCTGGTAGCTAAGTCACTTTTAAAACTGAATTTGGAGGATACGCCAGTTCAGTTTTACCTTATGCCATTAGGTCTCAGGGTACTTTATTCATCCATGTGCCCTTGGAACTACCTCTTTTAGGTTTTTCCTTGATGTGATACCAGCTAAAAGATTGTAACAGCCATRGGTTGGATCTGCAACTAAATAAGAGGAAGGGCAGCACTGACCAACTCCCTGCTTTATTTGCTCTGGGATTTTTAACTGCTAGAGCTCAGCCTGTTCAATCCAGCCCATCCGAGYGCTTCGTCACCATTCAGTGCCTGTCCTGTCACCGCGCAATGTCTGTCCCCTGCCAGGTGTGTGAACATCACTCAGGTCTCCAGCCCCATGTAAGGAGAGGCCTGTGTTAGACCCGGCTCTTGGGCAGGCGCAGCCCTGCAGAGACGGGATTGTGCAGGATGCAAAGTGCTAGTAGAAACATTCCCTGTGGAATATGCCTGCTCACCCATTACGCCGTCTCTAGTTTGTCTGCCTTCTCTTGTAGTTCCAAAACCCACATGACTCTGAGGAGGGCTTGTGCTGCTTCCCTACCAAGGAGAACAAGGAGCAGATGCTACTTAGACCACAGAGCAGCTCATGAGTGGAAGAGAAGCACCAGCCTGCTTGCCTTTCACCAGGAAGGCACCATCCTCCAGCCTGCCAGCCCCAACAGACACATCCCTACATCCCAGGGCTTGCTGGAGGCACCGTCATGCCTAGGAGGAGCATCTTCTCTGACCTCTCCTATCATTATCAGCTTGCAGCTCAGCCCCTCTGGCTGAACCCATCCCCCTGAGGTGCTCAGCCACCATTAATGAGCAGACCTCCATTAATGCCTTTCCTAGACCTGGCAGCAGCTCAAATGGATCAGCCCAGGAGTGCTAGCCAGAAGCTAATTGCTGCTCATTTGAAAAGCAACTGCAAGCCCTGCAGTCATTAGCAGAAGGGGTGAGAGGAAGTGACTGCATAACCAGCAGTCTCTGGATCTTGTCCAGGGGCTTCAAACAATGGASCCTCCAGTTATAAAGCTAAAGAGCAGCTCCTGGTGACTGCCCTGTAGGTGGGYTAGTGGTCCCCAAGTCTCAGACATAATGTCATGCTCAGCCCTCGTGCAGTGTCAATGTCCCTCTGTCCTCCCAGGACTCACTGTTGCCCCAGAAGCTGCCTGGGAGGAAACATTCCTGGTGAAGTCCTAGGGATGTCCAGGGCTTCCAGTCCTCAGAGGAGCATCTCCAAGTGGCTTTGCCATCCAATTGGGTCTGTGACTAGCACTTTACCCCAGGAGTCCTGAAGTGAGCACTTGGGGTATCTCCTGGAGTGATCACCAAGCTGATAGGGGATCTACTGCCACTGATGTTCACAGCTGCTCTCTTACCACTCCCAATAAAGCCAGTTCACTGGAGAGCGAAAACTTAGGGACCTGAGGTTAGTGTGGAGATGGGATCACCCTCCAGGAAATGTTCTCACCAGTTATCTCCAAAGGTACATTTTCACAGGGATCCCTGGACATCCCAGATCCCACAGCAACCACCTGCAATCCTGGCAGTGCTGATCCACAAGGGATCTGAGTGGACTGGGTGAGTTTTCCATGAGAGTCTTGGCCTCACACATGGCTAACTAAAGTAAGCCTCTGTCCTTCCCATAATACACAAGCATTTCCCATCTTGTGGCTTTCTCATTAACCTCCAAGTTCCCTACACTCAAGTACCTTTTGGCTACCTGCCAACACTGCATCCTCATCTCCGTGATGGAGAGGCACTATAGGCCCAATGAGGGCTTCTTTACATATGTACCAGAGTCTGTCCCCATACAGGAGGTCTGTGCCCTGCAGCAGCCCTTTGCCAGCAGCTACAGGGAAGAAACGGTGCAGTTTTGGATGATGTTTTTGACCAAAAGGATCTGTAGTATCTCTCCAGCCTACCAAATTTGATGTTTCCCATGGTGCTGCTGCCAAGCAACACAAAAGAGCATGGCAATACACCTCACCATTATAGGATGTAGCCTAGAAGAGTAAGCAGAGTGTAGCCCAAGGCCTCGCTCACTGACACCTCACACGAGTGGACAAGGTGAAAAGATCGCTGCCAAGATTTCAGCTGGTGAGATCCAAGAACTGGATCTCATCTGGAAACTGGGTTGGTATCACCCTTCATCCATGCACCATATCAGCCACATGGAGCAAACTAGGCTGGCCCCATTCCAGCCTTCAACTGCCTCTCCAGGAGCCCTAAATTGGATGCAGGGGAGGGGAGGGAGTGTGGAGGAGCCTCCTTCTCAATTATTCATTATGAGATTTCAGCTGATGGAGCTGGGACTCTCAAAGGCTGATTCCTAATGGAGCCTGCAGATGTGTGTGGCCAACAAGCACTCCTGGGCCCTGAACAATTCCCACCTCTCCCATATCTCTACCGTAAACAGGCCACCTTCTCCTGCTAATGATGCATTAGGCAGTCATTACCCGAGGTTCACAGTTCTGCTCCCATCACACAAGGATCTTGGGCTGATGGTGCAGAAAGGACAGAGCATGTTCTCCAACCAGAGAAATCACACCTGCTGGAGCTGCCTGGGTCCCATGGACTTGCCCTCACTGAAGATTGCTGGAGGGCTTCAATGATAGGCCATTGAAGAGCAGCTTGCATAAAGAGGGGAAGAGTCACAAGTTACAGCAAAAACAGGCACAGCCAGAATATAGMACAGCCTTCAGCCTCTCCCTTCCCAACTATTTTGAGGCAGAAGAGGGAATGGATCACAGGGAACATGAGACAGCATCATCTGACATGCAAATTCCTGTCCAGTCAATGTCATCCCCGTGATAGTGTCCTTTAGGACATTTCCATCTGCAGGAACAGAAGATGTTACGGATGCTGGGTAAGCTGAGGAGGCMSTGGAAGGCTGAGGTGGAAGATGGGGACAAGAACGGCAAAGTTGGCTGATGTGCAGGAGGAATGTGCTAAATGAAGCATCAGGAGTACCATCCAGCCTGCTGGACAGCTGGCTCTATCTACTTTAACCCGTCTGCCACTTCAGACACTAACCAGGATTTCCTGGACCTTTCRCCTGCTTCTATCCCTGTGGATCTCCCATATCAGTATGGCAGTACTGGAAATGTGACCCAGGCATAGGCACAGCTCAAAGCACTATGTAACCAAAGAGGCAGTTCATGAGGACCTTGGGAAGGATGCTCGGCTCACTTGGCATAGTGCTGCCTATTGTTCCCAAACCCACTTTACTGTCCATCCCACATGGAGATCTATGAAGATCCACCCATTTATCTATTCACTCTGATTTCCACACACGCACTCCAAAGCATTCACTCCAAACCAGGCCCTGCGTTATTTATTGCAGCTTGTTTGTAGAGTTGTCCCAAGCAGCCAGCTAGCTCCTAGCCTCTTATCCCATTGCTGAGTGCCCTTCTTCCACGGTGCTGTGTCCTACAGCACTCCTTTCCATCAAGCAGATGCCTCATCCTGCACAGCAGCCCAGAGGATATGGCTCTGRCCCTTTTGCTGTGCTGATGCTATTAAACGACTCTCAATTTTGTGCACATGCATCCTGCCCTTCCTTATCTGGAGGAGGGTGCTATTAGCTTCCTCCTCGCACACATAAAGAAATAATTGTCCTAATGATTTTTTTTCTAGTAGGTCTGGTCTGCAAGCTCCTCTGATTACTGGTGGGGCAGCTGGTGGCTGTTTCTGAATGGGTTTGCTGGCCAGATACTGGGCTCATGGCGATAGGTAGGAGGAAATAGCTCCAGCATTGCTGGTGCCTCCCTGCAGGACGGGAGAAGAGAAAGAAGGAAGAGACAGGAAGATCTTGGCTTTTTCCATTGATGGAAAAGTGAAAGAGAGAGCAGGTCAGTTAAGGTGCAGGGGGCACTAATGGTGACCCATGGAGGGAGGGAGAGACCTGCAATGGGATTAGAAGGCAATCTCCAGGCTGTGAGCCCCTTGAAGCACATACATCCTCAACTAGAGGCAAAAGCACTCCTGGAAATGGCCCCAGTAGCCCCTAATGGCCCTGGACATGTGTGTGGTGGGAAGAAGAGCTGTGCAGTATCTGGGGGTGGCCTTGGCTTTCTAGGGACATCTGAGCCTCTTCCTCAGAGACTAGCAGCAGGAGAGAATTCAGGAAGACTTGGCTTGAGCCATTAGCATCAATAACYATGAAAAAGGGAACGGTGTCCCATTGGAATAGGAAGGAAAGAGAATCCCCCCGAACATCCCTCCGCAGTGCTTGCAGGCTCACACCCAAGATAACAGCCCATCAGTGGCACCCTGTCCTCCAGGAGCACCAAACAGGTGATGCYGCTCAGAGATGGGGTGGCTCTGGAGTAGACGAAGGGATGTTGATCCTGAAGAGCAGATGTGTAGGAGGGCTGTTCTCCTGGCATTGTCTGCACACCTGCACATCACCACTAGCAGTGCTGGTGAATCCCTACCGAAGGCTTTCTCCAGCGGATCTCCAACCCCTTGCTGAATGACCCTAACTCACTAAATAAAGGTAGAAGCTCTGGTCCCAGTGCACCACCTTCCCAAGGCTGCTGCCTCGGCCCTGAGCACCTTCTCTTGCCAAGCAGTGCCACCCTGTGGCAAATGCCTTCCCTGCCTGCAAATGTGGAGATGGCCTTGGACATCTACCCCAAGCGTCCAGGTCTGAGCATCACCTTATCCCTGGTGGCTGCGGAGCTGTGAAACTCAGCACTTATTTCTGAGATATGGAGTATTTTGGGGACTCAAAATTTATAATAAGGGGCTGGGAAAACCTCACTGAGTGCAACCCAAGGAGGAAAGGACTCCAGGTGCCAGAGTAGCAGGAATAGGAGAGGACATTATATGAGTGGCCTCTGCTGCTCCTGAGCAGGTCCCTGCAGCCCAGCCACTGGTGCCAAGGGTCCCGCTCTCAACTCCAGCAGCTCTCTGCTATAGCTGATGGCTCCCCTCCTTTACCACCTCCCAGAAGGACCAATGTCACCCAGAACCACCATCTGATGCCTAGGTGCACTTTAAAATAGCTTTAATGATGGGCATCTCACAGGAACAAGTCCTGTTTGCAGATGTGTTGTGCTGATGACCATCCCACTGAGGTCCCTCAGAAGTAAAGCCCTAAACCTTTCAGATAAATAGGAATCATGGACAGGCACCCTGCTTTTGCCCAGACAAGCAGCCCCTGAGTCATTGGGATGCCCCGATTTTTTCCAGCCAAACAACTACTCACAGAAACTCTCCAAAAGAGTAGTCAGATAGAGCATTTTCTATCTACAGAGCAGGAACTAACACAGCTGACATGTCACAAGTAGGTTTTATTTGATCCCATGAAATGTTTTGACTGATCCCCAGACTGACTCATCTCACTTGGTGGAGCTGCTGGACATGTTTGTCCCAATTGAAACTCAAGCTAGCAATGGAAATCTCCATTCTGCAGCCTGGGAAACATGTGTCAGCTCTCCTTCCCTCACCATTCACCCCTCTGGGCTTCTCAGCTTGGTGGTTATGGCTGGGACCATGGTGTTCCTGCTCCCAGATGAGGTCAGGAGGACCAGGATGAGCTCATCTGGGTGCATTCCTGAATGACTGGGCAGAGAGCAGAACCCATGGGGTTGGAGTCTGGGTCAAGAGGCCAGAGGTGGCAAAGAGCTTGCACACACTTTGACGGAGGCATGCAGCCTTCATGGGAGCATAGGAGACCGGGAAATATCTTATACATCTGCAGCACCTCTGGGTGGCTCTGTCACGGGGGAGATCAGCTGCCTCTATTTCCTGAGGTGGGGCACAAAGAGGTCTCAAATCTAGATTAGGCAACTCAAAGCTCTTCACCTCTATCCAGGGCCTCCAGGGCCCATCTCCTCCAGGGCCTGCAGATCAAGACATCCCTGGAGAACAAGGTCAGGAGGCACAGGAGGCAGGTGGGTAGGTAACTACTTTGGCAAAGGTAAATATGAGCTGCTGGGTCTTAACCCACAGGAGCAGCAGATCTCTTTGCTCCCCAGGGAGCACAGCCTGGCATCTGTCACTTCTTCCGTCTGCCTGACTGATACTGGGGCTTTCCCWGAGCCAGCCCTGGCACAGCTGCCCAGGTCATCTTGGCAAAATCTGCCCCAGTAGGTCCTTGTGGGGTCAAGAAGATGGGAGGACACCTCACCGAGAGAGGCCCTGGAAACACCTCCCAGTTCCTGGAGACATGCCACCCTGTCATGGTGGCCCTGCCCACAGCTGACAGCTGTGTCCTGGTATCCCTGCAACCCACAATCCAGAATAATCCTGACCACGTAGCACCCTGCCAGCTGTGCCCATGCAGAGAACAATCTGAGATCTATGTAGGTGGCCCAAAAACCCACTCTGCAGGTAGATACGTGCTTGCAAGCAGATGTTCCAGAAGACATGGGACTCAGAGCTCCTGCCTTGGAGTCTTGGTGATAAATTGTCCTGGTGGGCTCCTTCTAGAGATAAGTCTGGCCCATGGTCAGGACTGCTTTGTGACAGCTTGACCACGGATGCAGGAAGTTTCTCTGTCCTGGTTTTCCATTAGCTAGGAAATGCAAAGGCATGAATTCATGGTCCAAGGAGGCTGTGCCATGTATTCCATATACCCTGGAAGCTGGTCAAGAGACTGAGRATCTCCAAAAGTCCCACAAGCTTCTTCAATGACCATCTCCCAGGCACAGAACCTCCCTGGGCTCCATGTGCATGGGTGTCATAGTCACAATCCACCAGGATCCAGGATGGAGGTGAGGGGGTCGGCACAGGGGGCAGCTGTCCCAGTGCATGACTATGACAGCCCCAGATGTCACAGAGTGCCAGGAGGAGATACCACCCTCTGCTAAAACGCTGAAGGAATTGTTCCCGCTGGCAAGGTTTGACCAGCCATGTTTTAACCAAAAKTGGCAGAAAATGACAGCAGTGACACTGCAAGATCCCTGAGAAAAGCAGGAGAATTCATTCAGTCTTTGTCCAGAAGAGAGAGTTTCACATGGAATTTCTTTCTTCAGAAGTCTTTTGAGGGTGTTCCCCRAGCCCACAGCATCACACATCTTCACTCAGATCCCTCCCAGACACAGTCTGGGGATAAGCCAGGTTCAGTCCCCAGAGACTAGCTCAGGACCAGGACTGCTCATCTCGGCCGACACCTCTCCATAAGGATGGCCTGGTGGGAACGACCTCCCGCTCTCACTGCGAGTCCCTCTTCACCAGCAGCAGCCACGGGAGCACAGCCGCGAGCAGTGCCACAGCCAGGATGAGCAGCACAGCCAGGGCGATGGGCGACTGGCAGCACTTCACCCCCAGCGCAGAGCTGGATGACACCGAGCTCAGCGTCTCTGCTCTGCTGCTCCTCCTCAGCGAGCCACAGCATTCATCTGCTAGGGGCATTCCGTGGCTGCTGATCATGAAGATGTGGGCTTCCCGTGCAAGCTCTCCTGGGATAGCTCCAGGATCCACAGGGGCATTTCCAGGGCTGCGACATCGGTCAAAGCTTTGCACCGGCATCACAAAATGGCTGGGAACCACCAAGGTGTTAGAAGGCTCCAGTCTGGTCGGGTGGGACAGGGAGGAAGGTGACAGAGGTATTTCCAGCGTCCAGGGGTTTGTCTCTGCCTTAGGTGGCCAAAGAGCCTTCTTCTTGCTGAGGAAAGTCACGTAGCGACAGACAGGGCAGATGATGCTGTTCTGGACCTGGCCATCCAGCTTGGCGGAGAGCAGGCATTTCACCAGGCAGTCATGGCAGAAGGTGTGTCCGCAGCTGAGCCTCCGCCGCGTGGCCTCCCGTGGATGGAATTTCTCATAGCACACCGGGCACTCAGCWGACAGACTCTCCTTGCTAGCTGAGGTCTCAGACATCCTTGCTCTGACAGTCACACACGCTCCCTAGCTGTAAGAAAGAGACACGATCGATTATTAAGGGTCTTAGTTATAAGTGCAGAGCCTACAGTTTGGCATGATGCATGTCCTCCTCACCATCACTCCTCCTCCTTCCTTCCCTCTTGGCCCTAGCAGTCAGGACAGAAGGTTACATGAGCTCAACGACCCAGGACCTTTTCAGGAATATTAAGGCTCTCAGCCTTGGCTTTCTTGCACCATATCTCTAATGGGAGGATCTCAGCTTCCRAGTCACTAACAGCAACAACCTTTGCAGGCAAAACTTGATGGAAACAAACATCAGCTCCTGAGTGGAGGCCTGGTACAGCCAAAAGGGACATTCAAGGAAATTCAGCATGTGTCATAAGCGCTTCTGTGCTCTGCTGTAAGCTCGCAAATCTGTGGGGTGACGGGGGAACTCCTACCCAACATGGTCCCACAAAGACACATGCCAAGAAGAGGGAGATGCTCCTATACTAGGYGAAAAAGAGGAGGAGAGACACCAGGTCAGTGGGAGAGATGGCAGTGCCCATCACACAGGGATGGAGCAGGGAACAGGCTGTCCATGGAGCAGGCTGCAAACACTCACGTTAGGCTCCTTGCAGGGGCCRGAGGACTCCCCAGCATGCTGGTCGCACCACAAGCTTCTGCAGGTGGGTGCTGGAGAACGGTGCCACCTTAGGAGCCTGTGCCTCTGCTAGTCACAAGGGGAGGGTGCGGATCAGCCCAGCTGCCGTTCCTGGCCCCCACCCTGGCCCAGGGAAGACAATAACCATGGAGATCCAGGGGAGACAATAACCGTGGAGATCCATGAACCTGCATGCAAGCTTCATTCCAAGTTCTCCTGTGCCTTTTCCAGAGTCGAGGGTGTTCGCATGGTAGCTTCAGGATACACAACACCCTTCTCTTTGTTTAGTTCTGCAGTTAAAGCTTCAGAAGCAAGCCTGTTTCTCAGATCTCGCAGCCTTTTTTGTCCCCAGTCTGCAACCCTTGCCTCAAGCAGGGACCCAGTCCAGGTTGTGCACCCTTGCATATCCCCACAGGCATTGTGGAAGGTGTCACACTCCCTTTCTGACCACTGTCTCCCTCTTTCTCTTGCTGCCAGCCATGGTATTCACTGCTGGAGAGGACGGCATGGAGGCCTTGGAGCTGGAGATACCTCCTCCAGGAYAGCCAGAAAAGTGCAGTCAGCCATCACCACTCCCCTTGTAGGAGAACAAAGACCAGGCTGTTGCTTTGCTCTAGGAGTCATCAGGGATTTGATGCTTCCCCAGAAGATCCTAACCCCGACAGCATGCTCCTCCTTGCCCAGGAGACCACGTACCTGCTGCAGGGTGCCCGAGCAGGGGACTCTCCATGCACTCTGCTGCTGCCTGCAGAACCGGAGCCTGCTGTGCCGCAGCTGAGCACCCACGAGCAGGAGGACCGAAGTGCCTATATAACAGGCAGGCGTTTGCTCTGCATCTCATTCCCGGCACGTTGCGCAAAACCAAAGTGAGGACAGGGACAGCTCCCGGRGAGTGAATGTGGAGGAACTTGTTTGGGTTTTAAAGACTCCCCAGTTGCTTTGCTGGCCTGGAAGTGGTGAGGAGATGGTGTCAGGCGTCAGAGGGCAGGGCAGTCCTGCCGCCTTTCCCTTGTGTGGTGGGAAACCATAGGGGTCAGSTCATGCCAACACAGGCACCAAAGTGGATGCCAGGACCATATTCCTTTTTACCTACAAAGCAGAAGGAGCTCCAGGTCCTGCACAGTGAACTTCTCACCCCATGGGTGGGGTAGAAATTCCCAAACTTCCCAGTATGATGGGCTGCATAGCCAGTACTTCATGTCCCAGGGCCAAACTCCTCCCAGATGTATCTTTCCTTCTGTGCACACTCATCTCTCCAATCACATACCTTCATACCCCAACCCCTCACCCTGAGCAGATCTTCATCCCTATGCTCCTTGCCCTCCTCATCCCCCTTATATATCTTCCACCATTATATATCTTCCCACCAGGAAAAAATGTGGAGTCTCTAACACAGAAAGCCTTTAGGATGTACTGGAAAGAACCTGGACATGGCAAAATGGTCTCGCCTTGCGGAAGAGAGATGCTTTGCAYCACCCTGTGAACCTCCAGCCTCAAAGAAAATGTTGAGGGCTTTCCAGGGTCAATGGGACAGGTAGTAGGAGACATTAGTAGGAGACTACTACATACTTGGCATCCAAAACTCAATTGGATGTGGCCTGGGGTCCCTCAGTAGGCAGTGAGGTCAAGTGGCTGGGAGCCCTGTCGTGTGCAGGGCTCCCGGTGTGGGCAGCAGTATCGCTCCCCATGGGCGCAGCAGTTCCAGCAGTTACAACACGGAGCAGGTTTCTGGCAAGAGGAGGATGAACAACCCTGAGCTTGGGCTGCTCCACAGTGTGGGGAGCTGCCAAAATGTACCTGCTCTCCCGATGCTTCACRGAGAGCACCTGCAGTTTGGAGCCTGAGCTCAAGGCACCTCCTGTGACATGAAGTCCCCGTTCCTCATGCTATTGAGACCCTTCCGCATCCCATCCGCTCAGGATGAGGAGCTGAGCACTTTCCTTGTTACCCCAATTTTCTTGGAGTGTTGAGAAGCTCAGGTGGAAAGCTCTCTAAGCAGATATTGCTGGTGTTTATACAGTCACTATCGGGCTCCTATCTCCAAGTCCTGCAGCCTCCTCCTGCTCTGGCAAATCCCAGGATGCCCAAACCACCAAGCCCCTGTGCTGGCTCCCCAGAGCTGCATTCGCACTCAGTGAGGTCTCCACCACAGAGCAAGTTATTTGGGCCAGTGAGATCAAATTTGGGCCAGGCAAGCATCTCCCCAGCTTCCATTCACTCTGCTGGCCCTGAGGCGGGGTTGAAATTCCTGTTTCACATAGTTTGAATGCTCTCCACCATCAGAAACTATGAGCTCACTGTGCTAGACACAGGCACTGGAAAAACAAGTTCGCCTCCCTTGGCTGCTTTGACCACACTGAAATCAAASGGATTTGGGCACACCACAACCTCATCTTTGTCAGCAGTTTCGTTCTTTCTTCAGCACAACCTTTTTATTCCTGATGCCCTTGCCCCACTTCCACGTGAGATCGCCTCTTCCTTGTGTGATAGGATTTAGTCTGCAGGTGCCTGAAGGAAAAGAAATCACGTTGAGGGAGAAARCAACTGCCAAAAGGCAGCTGTGCTTCTTCTCTAGCTTTGAGAGGTGCAGCTTGTCCCCACAATGTCAACCCACTCAACCTCGGCACAGAGCAAGGGAAGGGCTCCAGCATCTCCTACTCTAAGTGAGAAGGCCACCTGGCCTCAGCTCCGCTCCCGAGGTTACCTCCCACACCTGCTTGGCATTAGTGTTGGTGGGAACCAGTGAGGAGGGGACATTTCTGACCCAGGACAGGACCCGATGACTGGGTCACCTCCCCACAATCATGACAGATTTGGGGCCTGTTGCAAGGACAGCTGCAAAAAGCAGCAAATACAAATTGATTTCCAGCAAACACAAATTTATCATCCAATTTTTTTGCTCAGTGGTGGGCAGGAACCTAGTGGGTAAATCCCAGGTTTATTCTTGGTGGTCAAGTCAGCTCCTCTTGCAAGATGCATGTGAGGAGCTTTGTCCTTTACACACAACTGGTCTCTAAGGTTGGTGGCTGCTGGAATTATGGGCCAAGGGGAGTGTTTAAGGACATTAAACAAGTCCTTAAACAAGTGCTTGCCAAAAGCTGGAGGAGAAATCACTGCACTCGTGTCTTATATTCTCTAAGCAGTTTCCTTCAGCTCCATGTATCAGGCCCATGAAACAGTGGCTGTGATACCACTACCTGGTGCCATCACTGCCTTGGTGACCTCCACGTAGCCACAGATCCTTCCCAGCAGACTTGTCTCCCTTCCCTGTTCAGATGCAGGCAGGTGAAACTGCTGCCCCGCGGTGCCGGACGGGCAGGTTGGGCCTGCTTGGCCACACACCACAGCACGTGGCCACAGAAGGCTGCCTTTGCATGCCTCTGCTGCTGCTCCTCTGCTTCTGACGTCCACACCTTCCACTCCTGGTGCTGGGTTTATTAAACCATTCCCATCCGCGTTGGTGACCYGGGCTCCCCAGGCTCGCATGACTGATGATGTCTCACATGCAGGAAGCTCTGTTGGCATGAAGCATATAGAGATCTTCCAGCCCGAGTTGATCTGTTTTCCCTCTCTTTCTCATGGCGTGATTCAGATTGTCCTTTCACCTTCATGGGATCTCTGGGCTCTCTGGTTTCACCTTGCACGGGCAGGACCAGGCTCTGTGACCTTTGGAGCCAGGTGACACCAGGGATGCTGGGCCACCTGGTTGCATGCCATGGTCCCAGCTTGTGAGTGAGACTCTGGCACTCCTGTCCCYTCCCGGGCACAGCTAATTCTCCCAAATCCTCCCCCTGGCCTCATTGGTTTTTGTTGTTGTTTGGTTTTTGTGGTTCTTTTTTAATTTGTTTTTCCTTAGCAAAGCTCCACACACGCGAGAGAGGATCCTGTGAAAAGGTATAGGATTTATCTGCAGCTCCTCAACCTCAAGCTGAATCTCGCAGGATTTATGCCTGACCCATTCTCCTCCCAGCACTTGAATGGACTCCAAAAAAAAAAGGTGAATATCTGGCAGGGATAAAACCAGAAAGTCTGACCCAAGCTTTTGTTGAATCCTGATGTATACAGAGCAGAGATACTGCCGTACTCACTGCCAGCGGTCCAGGTGTGGGACATACCCTGTCCATTGGACCCCCTGAATGGGAGGATTCAGGGCTGGGAGACCATGATTTGGCATCAGCTGTGAACCAGGTTAAGCCAATCACTCTCAGTGCTAAACTGAGCATTTCACGTGGATTCAGAGCATCTTTTCCCCCCAGGAATCTCCGCACTATGCTGGGTCCCTGAGATGCACTGCCAAGGTGCCCATGTAGGGAAGATGGCCAAAGGTCGGTAGCAGGAGCTGAAGTGCCAGGTCTCACCCTGGGCTCTTTTTGCTGTATCCAGAAGGTGGTGCTCTTGGATGGGCTTTGTATGATGGGACGGTCCAGGGTGCCAAGAGGAAAGAGCAGTTGCAGTGCCAGGAGAACTGGAGCAAACCCCTGCATGGGGCTGCCCTCCCAAGCCGGGATGCTGCCCCTTTTCCAGGAACTGTGCAAGAGATGGGATCTACTCATGCTACCGCAGATCGAAACTCTGGCCCAGGCCATTCTAATGGCACACTCACGCTTAGCAAGCACCGAGGAATAGCTGGAAACCACTTTCCAACTGTCCTTTTCCCATCATGACAAGATCTGCTGAGCAGCTGCTGCCTGCATTGCTGGAGGACCTGAGCAGGATGCCTCTGTCTTGCCCCTGCCTCCCTGCTGCCATTAATTGACCATCCCATTACGGACCAAAGAATCTCCTGGAGCCCTCTTCTGACACCAAATGTCAGCATATTGGCACACGCAGGTGACCTCAACCAATGCAGAACCACCCAGTGATGCTGTGAATAGGGTATTCCCATGCCTAGGAGGGCTGCTCTGGTCCCTGGGGGCTCCTGCAAGGCTCTTTCTCCTTTTCTCCCTTTCTCCCTTTCTCCCTTTCTCCCTTTCTCCCTTTCTCCCTTCCTTTCTTCCTTTCTTCCTTTCTTCCTTTCTTCCTTTTCTTGCTTTCTTTCCCCAAAAAGCTGTTGTTCTACCACAAGCTTGAAGGTAGCTCTTCTGCACACTCCAGGACTGAAGCCCGTGGCCAGAGAGTGAATTGGCATTTGCACTCGGTGACACCAAGTGACATCTGGGAAAAGCAGGATGGTGGATACTCACTTTATTTGATGCCAGACACTCACTTTGTTTCGCACCTGAAAAGACAGTGTCAACCCTGTGGGTCCTGGATGGGGCAGTGACTTGGAGYTGCACCAAGGCAGAGATTTCTGGATTGTGCAGAGGGACAACACAAGCAGCACCATTCTGACAAGCCTCTGCTCCACACCTCCGTTTCGCAGGGACATTATCACTGCACGGACACAAGCAGCGCCCCTGTTTTCCCTCAAACACGCATTATCCATTCTCTTTCCTAGCGCAGCCAGTGACCGTCTTTCCTCATCCTTAGCGCTCCCGCTTCCCCTCCCAATCCCATGCGGTCATCCCCCCGCTGGGATCCTGCTCCGGCGGCTGCCGTCACCGGCAGCATCGCGAGCGTCGCGGCAGAACAATGACGCTTTGAGGCGCGGGGCAGATGTGCGGGGGAGAAGAAGGCGCCCATTCAGCGGCGCGGCCGGGGGGCAGCTGCCAGCTTGTCTCTCGGGGCTGCACTTGCCCCAGCGGCAGCGTTCGACCCACGGATTCTCCCTGGGAACAGCCCCCGGGATGGCGAGTGGCACATTGGAATGCAGGAGGGGTCTGCCCTCCAGCTCCACAAGGGTGGATTGTTCCCGCGRCTCTGGAGGAAGGGTGGCATTTCAGACACAAGCATTGGCATTGAGGAGGTGAGGACACGAGCARGCTTTGGACCCTGTGCCTTGCACGCAGTGTGCAGGACAAAGTGGGTGTCCTTAAGGTGCTGGGACATGGTGACACCTTGAGGACATGGCAATGCCACTGTGTGCACATCCTACATCCTACATCCCCTGGGAGCTGGTTGAAAACCTTCTGCGGGTCTCGTTCTGTCCTCTGAGGCWGTGGGTCTCTGAACCTGTTTAAGGTCTGGGAAAGTCAAGACTGGGATATATGTCCCAGCTGTGGCCACAGTGGCAAAGGACAGACACCATGTGCCTGCTCCAGGCCCGTGCAACAGTGCAGACTGCAAACCCTCCGATGTACTCATGACCCATGTCCGCCCTGCAACAACCTATTCCCATCAGGTCCTCTTTGCCACGAATGGCCGGTCTCTTTCATACTGTCACTCCAGTCTCCCTTCACTGGGCAGCTCCTTGTGGGTATGTGGCCTAAAACTCCAGGATCTCCAGGGAACCCTTTATCTCCTATAAAAGCCATCTGTAATGTTGGGAAAGAATGACGGGAGGAAGCTTCAACAGCTTCCTCCCTTCCTTGTGGGTGTCCAGGCTGCCCAGGCACCATCCGCACACCCCTCCTGCCCCGGCATGAGCAGGACTCAGGCTTTCTCTCTCCAAGGCAGATGGACCAAGCGGGGCATGGACCAGAAAGGCGAGCGCATTGCCAAGACAAGGATGCTCGGCACAAAATGCAGCTCGTCCCAGAGCATGCACTGGGAGGCTCCCCGACGTGCAGCCCCTCTCTGTGCTACTCCTGCTGTTCTCCCCATGGGGATCCCAGTCCCGGTGCTTGGATGCTCACACTGCTGCCTGTGACCTGCCCTGGCTGTGCCTAGAGGAGCAAATCAAAGGAGTTAGAGCCCAGGAATGACCTGGCACTGATGTATTAGTGCAGAGTCTCTGTGCTCATTTGCCAGTGGTTTTCTCCCTCCCTGGAGCTTCCCCATTGACCATGTTCATCTCAGGCACTCCCATAAAAACCGAGGCAAACCGTTCTGGGGTGGGTTTATCTGCTGAGCATGGAGACATTCAGCAGAGGACACCTGGGCCCCGAGGATGTCACACCTCCAGCAGCCTCGAGCCTTGGCTGCCCCTTCTCTGTGTGGGCACAACCCCAGGGCACGCACGCTTGGAGAAGACTCTGCACCCAGACCCTGAKAGCTTTGCTTGACAGGATGGGCCTGGCCAGATTTCCTCTGCAGAAACTCTTTCTGGGCACTGAAAAGGGGCCTTTGGGAAAACTCCTCTCCCTGCGGAGTTCCCCTTAGTCTTCAGGAGGGGGACCCCTTTAATTACACACAGTGCCCTGCTKTGAACCAGCTGATGCATGGGCGATTTTAAGCACGAGGTGCTAAAATAATATGCCTAGGGGATAATCAAGAAAAAAAATAGCATTTTGGGGGTACCTTGCTTTCATGTCACAAGCTGAACTGCAAGCAGTTTGCTCAGGAACCACCAGCCAGCTCTGTCTAAGGAAACAACCTGACCGAGGTTACCAGCCCCCTAAGGCAGCACTCAGATCCTTCAGTAAAAGCAGCAGCATTTCTCAGAGAAAGGCTAAACGGGGATGAACACGGGCGGCTTGGAGGCGTGCCGGGCATGCGGGGCCGTGCCTGTGGGAGGGTAAATGCGGCGGCTCTGTTGCCGAGCGCAGGACACATTCCCTTGCAGGGCTCTTGCATCACCCTGGCCGGCTGCCGAGGCGGCACGCGGAGCCGGCGTCCAGCCGGCCCCTCGGCGCCCACGGAGCCGCCTGGGGCGGCACGGGAAGGTGCTGGGCTCCGTGCTGTCCAGAGTGGCATCCTGCTTCCCGGCTCGGTCCTCTTTGCTGCATCCTTTGTGGTCCAACTGCCATCCCAGACCCATGGCTTGAGATCCCCAAGCGCTCCTAAGCTTCCTCCACCACTTCCCTCCCAGCTCCATCACCCACCACATCCTGCCCAGACCTCCTTGTCCCATTCCTCCCCGCATCCCTAGATCCATGATCCTGACCGCCCCCTGAGATCCAGTGCTCCCTGCCTCCCTCCGGGACCATTCTAGGAGAGCTCCAGGTCACCCCTAAGCGATTATTCACCAGGCAGCGTGCGGACGGGCCAAAGCCACCACGTAGCAAGTGGGAGCCACCAAGCACGTCCCATTTCCCTCTGCAGTTGAGCAACTCCTCGAGCACCAGCCACGCAAGCAGCAAATAAACCCAGGGGCAGCGTTCGCCCCCCGGCTGCCTCCTCCCTATCTCCATCTTCATCTTCTGTGCAGAAAAGGGGGTGTTTTTCCCACAATGTGAAAAAATGGGTGTTCTTCCTGCCATAGAAGAGTAGGGGACAACCGGCAGTATCCGGCACAGTCCTCAGCCAGGGTGGCACACGGGGCCGGCCCAAGCACCGCTAATGACAAGCTGGGCGGCTAATTACAGGGGCAGCCAATTAAACATGCAAAGGAGAAGTGAGTAAGAGGTGGATGAAAGGGTGGGCGCCCGGGCTGTGTGAGGGCACCACAGGGCACGTTGGGTGGTACCACCAAGGCAGACACTGGCGGAGCAGCAGCCAGGGATGGGCAGTGACGGTGACAGTCCCCTAAGAGGGTGGATTTCCCTTCTCCAGGAGTTCTCCCTGCTTCATTGCAGGGATCTGAGGGGACTCAGGAGACAAGCCGGGAGCAGATCCCAGAGAAGCAGAGGGGACAGTTGGGGTCTCCTGCACAAATGCTGGTGGGGAGTCTGGGAACCCCTCTGCCTGCTGAAGGATGTCCTGCATGTCTGGGGAGGGCACCAGTCCCCTGGATGTTCTCAGGGCCCTCTTGAGCATTTTCAAGCCAGGTAGGGACGGGAGGCTCAGAYGAGGTGAAACGGGACCCCACGGCTCCATGAGCAAGCCATCAGGGAATATAAATATACAATAGAAATATGGCCAATTCCCCCCATGCTGCCGTGCGGCTCAGGGCTGGGGGAGACCGGGGTTTGTGTGGCCAGGACAGAGGCTTAAGGCCGTGCGCGCTGCCCGGAGCCGGGAGCTGAGCCCCGACACACTCATCTCACACCGGCCTCCGAGCGGAGCCGAGCGGAGCCGAGCGGGGCCGAGCGGAGCCGAGCGGGGCCGAGCGGGGCCGAGCGGAGCCGAGCGGAGCCGAGCGGAGCCGAGCGGCTGCCGGCCACAGCCCCGCCCCCCGGGGAGGGGGCGCGTCCTGCGTTGGCCACGCCCCCCAGCGTGTCGTCACAGCGGCGGCCCCGCCCCGCGGAGCCCGGATGAGGCAGGTCCGGCGGCGGCCGGCGATGCAGCGGCTCTGACAGGGGATGCGCCCGGGTGAGCGAGGGCTGGGGCGGCGCGCGGGGCGTCCCGCGGGGACCGCGGCGGCCGCGGCGCCTCACGCGGCCGGACCGGACCGGACCGGACCGGACCGGACCGGGGCGGGGGGAGACACCGGGGGGGGGTCCGGAGGGGGCCGCTGCCCCGCTCCCCTGCCTCCATTGGCTGCCAATTGACAACGGGGCACGTCCCGCCCCTTGCGCGGCCTCATTGGCCGCCGCCGGCGCACTCSCCGCCTCCCATTGGCGGCGGCGCGTGTCAATCGGTCGCTCGCCGCCCGGGCCCTGCCCTGCCCTGCCCGTGCGGCCGCCACCCTGCGCGAGACGCCGCGGGGCCGCGGCCGCCCCCGGGCCGGGCCCGGGGCTCCTCGGGCGGCCTCGCCGCCTCCCGGCGGGCAGCTGGTTGTGTCGCCGCCTCCAGGGCTTCCGAGGCCGGGGTGGGGGAGCCAAGCAAGGGGAGGACAGCCGTGTGGACGGGCAGCCTCGCCGCGCTGTGGGGAGCGGGGCCGGGTTAGCCGCCTCTGTGCCCTGACTGAGGGAAACCTGGGGAAATCTTCCCGGCTCCTTATTTTTTCCAACCCCTGGGAGTTATGGACTCCCGGGGGGTACCGGGACCCTCCAAGCGCGTCCCAGGTACAGGGTTATCCCGCTGTAGAGCAGGGAGAGGCCCCGGTGAGCGGGGGGCTCTGCTCTCCSGAGCCAGACCGTGAGCGTGTGAGCCAGGCCTGGCAGAAACTGCCCAGTTCTGGTGTTTGGAGCGCGGCGCCTGCCCCTGCTGCCTCCCCCCGCGAGGGAATCACGTGTGACTCGTCCCACGTCACCCCTCGCTCCATCGCCGTGGCCGTCGCGCCGCCACGTGACGCTGTGTGACGCGCAGGACTCGCTTTTACAAATTTCCCCCCCTTGTCTGGCTGTGAACGGGCATGGCTCTTGTTCCTTATACCCCCCAAGCCTGCCTCGCATGTGCCTTGGTCCTTTAAGGTGGTGTCTTTCCCTCATCCAGCCCTTGGAGAAGACGTGTAGCTGGGCGTAGGATTCATCATCAACCTGTCAGCAGTGAAGGGCCTTGTTGTGCAGGGCGTTCGTGCCACGAGAGCCGTGGGAGCTGGGCAGGGTTTGGGACGACCCCTCGTACAGCGGCTGTGGAGAAGCTGATTGACGTTTGCCTGTGATGAGGCTGCTGCAAATAGGGTGGTTTTACCTTGCTGTCCCGGGCTCCTTCTCCCCTTCCTCCCGCGGCCCCAGCTGCTTTTGCAGAAATTGCGTAAAATAATCGTTGCTTCGCATGCCTGCAATATTTATCTATAAGTACTTTTTTAGTAATTTTAAGAGTTACTTTTTTTTTCTGTTTTTCTCTCTCAGCTTAGCTGCCCCYGCCTTATTTTGTATGATCTTAACCAAATGTGAGCAGCCTGATGGTTTGACGAATCCGACCCAAATTGTGCCAGACATGCCATGACTGCCTTGACACGAGGGAAAATACATTACTAGAATTGGGCTCTCTYGTGTCTTTTCCCATTAAAATATATCCATCCTTCATACTACCCTGTATTTCCTTGTTATCCATTTGCATTGGGCTGTCGAATGACTCAGGGCTTCTCCTCCAAGTGACACCATTGCAGCTTGGTCGTGAGTGTCAACAGCGCCTTCGTGGTGCTGTGACTTTTACAGCTGCAGCCCTCCCTTTGAGGAATAAAAGCCACGTGCACACTTAAGGAAATTTTAAATTGCTGGAAAAGTCTTGGGCACTGTGAGGAGAAGTGGCTTTGTTGAGGTCAGAGCTCTGCTAGAGGCTTTCATACCTGTAATAGGAAGGACTTGTGCTAGGGCAGACAAGGGGTATTGGAGTTTTTAGGATATTATTATTATTGTTGTTGTTATTAAGTTTATCGTGTTGGTGGGGGTGTGTGTGTGCCCTCAGAGTGCCAGATAACTACTCTGGAAGGTGATASGGTGGGTGTGGGTAAATCATGTGCTTTTTGAATTAGTAATATTGTGCTTGCTGTGGAAAACTGCTCTTACTTTCGGTCCTAGGCCTTGCTGTGTATTCATGTCTTATATGTGGAGCCAAAAGGCATTCTCCTTTAGACTTAGGCAAAGCTTTGCTGTTGCAGATTGCAAATGTGATGGGACATGTTCAGAGCAACACTAATTCCATTTCCTTTCCAGCTCCTGGGGGTAAAGCCCTGGCTTTCCTGCTCGTGTAGAGGTTGCTGATGTGTGAGATAGCAGCTCAGTCAGGAGGGGAAGGAAGAAGAGAAAGAAAAGGCAGAAGACAAAGAGAAATGAGAATAATCATGATGTTTGTGACTTTGGTGCCACAGGGAGTCTTGTCACTGGAGTCATGTATGGGAGGAGACCACCAAAACGTTTGAGAACCAAGTAGTATTCATGTCCTCTACCTATTAAACTATTTTTGAGAAGTAGAGGACTTAAGGCAATATGCTTTTTAAAGATTTTTTTCCTTTCTTTTTTTGACATTAGTGTTGCTATAGTCAGGGTAAACTATGAAGTTTGCCTTAAGAAGTGTATTGTGGACCCTGTGCAGTGTTCCCTGACCAGTGTGAAAAATCTAGGTCCCAAATTTGAGATGTGTCTTCAGGCCAGATGTGTAAACAAACAGCTGCTTGCAGATGTTTGGAGCAGGAAGAGAGGTGGCCCGTATTTCTGCCGCCTGGTTTGAGATCCTGAACGTTTTCCATTAGTGGAGGAGAGGACATCCCTGAGCACCCAGTGGAGGGATTGACCTCTGCGGGAGGCCGGATTAAATGATCTATCCTGACCTTAAAATCTGCAGCTTTTAGATAACCGTTAAAAACCCCCAGGTCATTTATGCCTATGTTAGGAACAGAAGAAGCTGTAGTAGATTTGCAGTGCATTTTAACTGCGATACAGTACACATCCACGAGCAAAACAGGACATATCTGTCAAAGAACGTTTTTCTTCATATAACCAATTTGCTAGAGGGGTCTTGTGTCAATAGAGCCGAGTCACGGATGGCCCTTCTTCACCCTCCTGATCGAGTTCAGGGATTATTTTTTCTCCCCTCTCATCTTGTTAAGCGCTTATTGAAGAGGTGCAAGGCCCTTTCTGTTGAAGGCTGGCTGGCCTGGGCTGTTCTTTCAGGAAGGTTTTGTGCCTTTTCGCTGGTGGGTGCCTTTTCATTGGTAGGTGCCTTCAGAGGCTCAAAAGGCAACCGAGAGTTCACTCATAAGAAACCTTCACTAAGTAATTTTCTTTTTTTTTCCCCTTGAATATTTTTAGGTGCTTGTCATTTCCCAATGTCCAGAAACATCTTAGCACTCTGGCCACCACCTTTCCAGGGAATGTCATCACTGGGATGAAGCTAATTGCTGAGATAATATGGAGGCTGAGTTTCCTTCTTCAAAACCTGCCTGGATGCCACMCTGTGCAATGTGCTCCAGTTGTCTCTGTTTGAGCAGAGGGGTTGGACTCAACCTCTAGAGGTCCTTTCCAACCTCAACCAATCTGTGATTGCTTCTGGATAAAATGCTCCGTATTTTTTTTCAAGATTTAAAGACAAACGAGGCAGTTAGGAATTCAAAATGATACAAGTTGGATGAATAATATCTAGAAGCTGTAGGTGTGTGTTGGTGCACAGGCATGATGTGGCTTGTACCAGCTGCCAGCCTTGTCGACCTAGTGAGAAGTTTTGGAGCTTGCTGTGCTCATGTGAGAGCACTTAGTCCATCTCCTTGGTATGTGGCACGTGCAATAGGAGCAACATGATCATAGATCATTTTTTGGCTTCCCTGCATTCTTAAAGAGATGGGTTTTTTTGGTTTTTGGTTGTGGTGTGTTTTTTCTTTTGTTTGTTTTATTGTTTTGGGTTTTTTTTCCTTTTCAGAATGGAGACCGAGGCAAGGAGAAGCTAATCCTTTTCACAGCCTTCGTTTTCTTGGGTTACTGGTTACTCCTTGCTGCTTTTCAGGTTTCTGCTCTGCCTGGGTTTGGTCACTAGGGCTTCCCAGATACAAAGCTAGGAGCAAACTGCTTCCTAGAGCTCCAGTTCTTAGAGTCAGACCCAGGTTGTTCTTGAATGTGTATCTTTGCAGATACTGAGCCTTTTCCTGGTACACCAGCATCTTAAGACTTTCCTTTTGCAAGTGCCTTAGGAGGCTTCTTGGGTCAGTGTTGCCTTTCTTGTTTCAAGGCTTACATCCCTCTTCTGGCTAAAGCTGCAAAATTTTTTTAATTATTTTAATTTTTTCCCCCCACATTAGATACCAGATTTGATATCTAATCTATTTGAGTGTGCAAATTTTGACTATGTTGCCATAGAGACTGCCTAGGCTTTTTGGTTAATATGCCTGATACCACAAGAGATTATTGAGATATTAAAGTTTTACTGTGTAATGCTTGGTTATTTTTAAAGGTTTTTAGTCCAAACGTGGTACACAGGCAGGTAGGCTTCAGTTATCATCCACCTATTCTGCTGTCCAAATTGAAAATGCAGGATTTATTATTATTGTTATAGAGCGAAGTGCTGATGCTGAGCTCTGTGACTCTTTCCCGAGCAACTTGAGAGCTCGTACACTGTTGTAAGAAGCAACAAGGCATTTGTTGTGGTTCACCAGAGAACATTCAGTTCAAAAATAGCGTTGCAGGAGAAGACTGGTCGCTTTGCAGCCGCTTACAGCGGCAGCAGGCAGCCTTCCAAAGCGTCGGGAGAGCACTTCCAGCTCCTATTTCAGGATGAGGAAAAACAAGTGCATATTGATCCATGGAACCTGATCCGTGACTTTTGTTTGTTTGTTTTCAGCATTTCAATAACTGACAGATCATGCAAATGTGCTTTGATTTTATTTATTTAGGAGTACAGGATTCAAGTTTCTAGTCCTGAAATGGTTTGGTGAAATCTCAGGATTTACAAGGCTTTGGGATTTACCTGTTGGCTATTATGGTCTGGCAGAAAAGGAGACATAGGATCCCTTGTGTTTTTCTCTCTGTGAATGAGCTTGAGAGGTAGGAGACTTGCTTTTTGACCATCCTTCGTGCTCTCCGTGTCAGTTCAGACCTGGGCCTTCTCCCATGGAGGAGTCATTCCCTGCAGGAAGGCAACCCGGCGCTTGACTGGCTCCTGCAGAAAACAGGACTCTCGTGGCCAGAACAAATACAGCTATCTTGTTATCTCAGGAACTGAAGGCCAGATGCGAGCTCGGTGGAATTTCCTTAACAAGTCCTATTTTGGGAAGTGACATATTTGATTCCAAAGGTCAGTTGACGCTTGTGTTGCCTTAAGTGGTGGGTCAGCAAACTGTGGATGGATGGGTGGGTCCCAGCACCGTAGCTTGTGTCCTCTTCCTAGCTTGGCAGGCTCTTCTTCTTAGATTCAAAGTTCCTTTCAATAACTCTGTTTTGCCTCTTCTCCTTAATCCTTCATGTTAGGTTTCCAAGTTCATTGGGCAAGCAGGATTGTGTGGAAAGTTAGGAAATTGATCTATTTGGGATTTTTTTTTTTTCATGAATAGAAAGAAGCTCTAGTTGCATAAATGTGGGGAGATTCAAATTGGGAAGGATGTGGTTTATCCATCACTCGAACGTGCCTATAGTAACATCCCGGGTGAACTGCAGCTGTGTCTTAGCAATGCTTAGAAACAGTTTGGATCTGACTTTGTAGTTCATCCTTAGAGTGATGTTTCGGAGAGCTGCATTATGCCTTGAGAGTGGAGAAGTGAATTCTGTACTCTGGGAAGATTTGGGCCGAAGTCCAAGCATCATGTTGTGTTTCAGACTTCATATTTGGGTCTGATATTTAATCCAAGGTCTAAGAGCAGCCTACAGTCACATGATGGAGTCAGGGCAGCTTTTTTAAGGTACTGTTATGCTTCAAGCTGTGTTTGTGCTTTTAATGACTTAGCTGAAAAGWGGCTTCATAAAGACTTCAGCTGGGCCTCGAATGCAAAATTCATTAAGGTACTTGAGGAAGAATCTGGTCTGCCTTAATGGGCTTACTTTTGCTATATGTTTGGCTCAGCCTTGGGCTCTTATAACATCCAGAAAACATTAAGCATCCCACCTCCAGGGATGTTTTTGATGGCAGGTTTGTCCTGTCCAAAAAGCCTTGCATTTATTGAATTTCATAAGCCGCGTGTTGCAATTTTGTCAGAGCGGTCGCGGCTTGGAGCAACTGCACTGTGTTAGCAGTGGAGAGGATCTCCTCTGAGTTGCTCTGTCCTGCTTACTGTGTAAAAGGGGCTTGTAAAGAACAAGTTTGAGCATAGTTCTTATTTTAGAGCCGCTTTAGATTTTGGAGGTGTGCCCGTGCCGCCAAGTTTTCCCAGGGAGCTCTGTGAATGCATAGCTGTGCTGCAGTGAATTCCAAGTGGGTATCTCAGCAGAAACTTGCTCTGTTTTTCCCCTGGAAGATGCTGCTGTGTTGCCTTGTTTTGGTACTGAAAGCCCCAGTATTGTCCACCAAAGGCTGCATTTGGCAAATATCACGGATGCAAAGAAGACCATGAATAAGAAGTATTTGCCATGCTAATTGTAAGCTCCTTAGATAATGCTCAGAACCAGGAATAATCACCAAGACACTGAAGCAAAGCATTACTTGTTAAACTCCTTCTATTCTGGAGTGTTTAATATTCTGCAAATTATATGCTTAAATTATTAAGTTATATTTTTATAATGTCTAGGAACCCTTTGCAGYCAGGCTCATGTGACTGTTTAGGTAGGTCTGAATAGAGCTGACACCTTAAATAGCGAGAATGACCCAAGGGTGTCAGGAAGGAAGCGATTTAATGAATTTCCCACATGCAGCAGTGGGAGGCTTGGGAGTTATCTGTGTTTCCCAGCTCCTAGGAGTATTTTGGCCCTAAGTCGCCTTGTTTGTGGGAGTGTGTGCGTGTTAGAGAAGTCAAACAATACAACCATGTTTTGTGTAGCAAATCTGGGTGATGGATATTAGMGTTAAGTGCAGTACAGTGACGTAAGAGTCTGATGTAGAAGTTGGCAGATCAAAAAGTAAAGTCCATGCTGATAGCATTGGGCACAATGGTAGAAATGCTTACAGTGTTGATAGTCATGAGACAGCACCCACTTAAGGATGGTGGAGATGCTCATAAAAGGTGAACTTCATCCCTTTCTGATGGATCCAGCGATCCTGGGTAGATCTGGGGAAGCTAAGTTGTTGCCCAGTGCAGCTGAAGAACCAAAGGGCTGCATCTCATCCTTCTGGMAACTAAAAGGAAACAACCTTTTGGAAGGGAGTAAAAAATACCTTCCACRTCTTCTGTCAATGAATGTGTAAGTACTTGTGATCTTGGGCAGCCCTTCCCACGTCTTTTCCCTGCAGACTTTGCATTTCCAGGTATCCTCTGGTGTTTTTTCCTAAGGGTGTATCTTGTGCGAGTGGCCAGSAAGAGCACTTGTCCCTAGGCTTACCTTATCTTGGCTTCTTCTAGGAAATTATGTAAAATGCCTTCTTGTTCCCAGTCTCCTCCAGATCACTGATGGGTGGTTTCCTGGCTGTCTGCCTTGTGAGAGCAGATGCTCTGGGGGTGCGGGATCAGCCTCAGTTCTGTGCTAGGCATCTCTTTATTTTCAGGATAAAAAATGTGCTTCTTGCTGATTTAAGCCTTTCCAAGTGTGCCAGGTCAGAATTTCCTTAGAGAAAAAGGTCGGCGGGCTTTTCCCAGAGCAGGTTCCCAGCGTGATCCAGGACTGGTATCTCAGTGTGCAGCAGCAGCTGACCCAAGCTGTTCCCACCTTTCTCTTGACCCAGGTTTGTGTTGCAGTTCAGGAGATGTCTGTTTGTTTTATTGCAAATCGGCGGCAGTTTGGGATGTTTCATGGGTCTTTTATATCTGCTGTAATCAGGCTCTTTGCATAGGCTATGGGGTTGTGTCCCTGTGCTGTGATAAACAGCCTTGCAAACAGGAGAGACAGCTAGAGCACCTCAAATTTCTGTCTGCACAGGGCCTGAAAATAAATATGCTAGGAGTTTATGATGGCTCCACATATGTGTTTTATTTTCTCAGTAGTGTAAAATGTGGAAAAGGGAAGAGACTGACAATTCTTTCAGATAAAATTGTTCTCCTGCCCTGAATTGTAGCAGCTGCAGTCTGAGCTGAAGAACAAATGTGCTGGTTTTGCCTCGCTTTATTTGTGAGCAAAATACCAGTCTCTGATATGAGCCTGTTTTCCCTCTAGTGAAAGCACTGGAATTGTTTTGTCCCACTTTTACGTGTCTAAAATGCAGTTCACAGGGTTATAGGACATATCTGGGCCTCAGGGGACAGCACAGGCTATTGGTGCCTGTCAGAGTGTGGAAGTCAAGAATTGTAGGTCAGCTGTTACTGATTGATCTACCAAGAGGAGCTCGATACAAGGGGTGTTTAGAGTCTCTGCTGTAAAGAAGAGCTTGATTTTTGGCTCAGAAATGCTGTGTTGGTAAAAAGATCTGTGCAAACTATCTTGGAGGGGTTTGGGAACCATTTCTGTTGGAACACTTTTGATGATGCTCTGTATGATAGAACCGTCCCTACGTCTTCTTCATTAACTCCAACAGTGAAACAGTTGTGATTCAGAACTAGCCAGCACTGGCACTGAGGAGT
Organism: Nothoprocta perdicaria; assembly: GCF_003342845.1. Classification (NCBI taxonomy): domain Eukaryota; kingdom Metazoa; phylum Chordata; class Aves; order Tinamiformes; family Tinamidae; genus Nothoprocta; species Nothoprocta perdicaria. The sequence goes on along the minus strand of NW_020456032.1, from coordinate 2,574,855 downwards.
ACAGATACTTGCAGCTACAACGTGGCCTCCTTTGGCATCTTCTGCGTCACTGCAATTGCAGCCTTAAAAACCTAACTTCTCTTTACCCACAAAGAGCTCGTTTTGGCATGGGAAAGGTCTCCAGGTTAGAAGCACTGTTGTGTGATGGGGGCTACTTAATTTCCCCATTATTGGGGAAATTATATGGAAAAGACCATTATTGTTTCCCTATGCTGATTTGAGAGGGCAAAGGGCACAACACTTTTGGAAAATTCTGTTACTTTCATGGTTTTATGAAAGCAGAAATTAGCTAGGATTCAACTTCTCAAAACTGAGTTTCAGTCTCCTCTGCGCAGCCTTTTAGCTGCTGACCTTGACATATTTGTCTTCATTCGTTATGAACCTGCACAACTCGAAGAGGAATTGTAGAATGCATCATTGTATTGGCGACAGATAAAATCTGTTTTCAGCATATTCATGTTATGAATGAAAATGGAAATGGTGCTAACTTAATATCCCTACCAAAGGTGGTACTAAATGAGTGTTTGATATAAACTACTGCTTTAGTGAGTATAGGCACCAGGTAGCTCTTTGGTTTCTTTTCAGTCTGCTGCCCAAGCATTTCCAGAAGCCGGATAAAATTACATTTCTTGTTATTCCAGGTCTCTGTGCTGATTGACTGTTGTTAGGGCTCATGAACATCCCATTTGTGGATGCCAAGGTCGGATGCCGCTGTCGGAAAGGCCACAATGATGAGTTCAGGAGTGAGCAGCAGTTTCAGGGGCAGTCTGTCTGTCTTGGCTTTCGTCAACGTTTTTTCTTTGTTTGTTTTGTTTTTTGAAGGTTGTGTTGATCATGGACAGTGAAGAAATTCCAACTTTCTCAAGTCCGAAGGAGGAAACTGCTTATTGGAAAGAGCTTTCCTTGAAGTACAAACAAAGGTACTGTGGTGGATTTGTAGACTGGGTTTGGTTCTTCATGACTGGAATTTACGTGACCAGGCTCAATGTGCTTCTCTGCAAGGCATTGCTGAGCATTAGATACATTAGAATGAGTCTTCCATATTCAGCTTCAAAATTTCCAGCTTCTTGTGAAAGCTGAATATCTCATGCACCGTTCCATGAACTCTAGGCTATGTTTCAAGCATGTTCAAGCAAGAACAGAGCCCTTCTGCTAACATGCACCTCTTTTATATAATTAAAGTGCTGCCTTAAGTAGTAGCTTGACATTTTATCATAAAAAGGCTTCCTTTGGACTTGCCTTGCATGAGAACTGTTCCCTCAGGCTTCTTGTAGTTGAATTACTGGTATAAAAAGTGGTCCTTTGAGTTTCTATTGCAATGTACTGAAATGTATTTATTATACTTAGTATTCTGGCCTGTTTGTTTGTTTGTTTGGCTGTTTTTTGGAAGGGCCTCCCAGCTCCAGGTGCTGCCAGTTAAACCTCCTGTAAGCTCTTTGGGCTTATAGTTCTTTTGGATGTTTTTCTTTGCATACATGGATGGGCACGTATAGGGGCCTTGAATCCACTAAACTTTGGTGTCAGGAAATTGTCCCTGACATCACGGTTTATSTTGTTTCCTAAAACCTTTCTAGTTTTCACTGCTGTTTGCTAAGAGCTGARCTATTAAAAATGATAAAGATGCAAATTTAGTAAGTGAAGTATGTGGAGTGGCCACTTTTAACAATTTAATACCTTGTAATGGTATTAGGTAATGAGGTATGTGCTGGCTTCCTGCCTAAGTGCTTAATGACTAACATTCAAGTCTCAACACTTTTCAAGAACCTTACATTTCCGAGCAGTACAGAGATGAAGTAACTCTTGTTCTCCTACATAATTTTTGACCCAAATCAGGTCAAAACTCATTTTGACTTGCTCAAGACTGCTAGCAGTGAAAGCAAATGCAGTGCAAAGTGTATGTAAAGACTCCTTGAGTCCAATATCTCTTGAGACAGATTGTGTTCAAACGTGCATTTAATATAGCTGATTGCAGGACATAAGGGAATTAATTTTATAGCTAAGTTTAATGTAATTTCCTTCTCTCACTATCTCATCTGTTATCATCACACTTAAGTCATGCAAAAGTCTGTCTTTCAGTCTGTCGTTTTTAAAGGTCAGTATTTTTTATTTGGACTTGAGAGATGCTGGATTTTCAACGGATAATATTCTCTTCTTACAGTTTCCAGGAAGCTCGGGAAGAGCTGGCTGAATTTCAGGAGGGAAGCAGAGAACTAGAAGCGGAGTTGGAGGCCCAGCTAGTGCAGGCTGAACAAAGGAACAGAGATTTGCAAGCAGATAACCAAAGACTCAAATATGAAGTGGAAACATTAAAGGTAGCTCTTGCTTGTGGTGGCAATGCCTCTTGTGTTAGATTTTGTTTTAGATGTTCTGATGTACTTGAGTTAACTGTGTATCCAAATGGAGTAAAGTAGTCGTCTGCTTAAGATCCAGCCTCGAGTGTGGCATGTACTCCAAATAAGGCCAGTAGCTTATGGGGAAAAATTCTAGAAGAATTTTTCTTGTTCATATCATTAAACACTGAGTTTACTCATTGGTTTGAATTCTCTAGGCTTTGCCAAGTATTTCTCACGTGAGCAACATGAACATAGCAACAAGGAGACAACACAAGTTTGGTTTTTGGACTACTGGATTGGCATCTTTCTTTGCAAGCTTTTTATTTTTTTTCTTGTCAGAATATCTCCTTGGYTCTGTGAAAGAGCCTGCAAGGAAGTTGGAGAGGTGTTGTTTTGTTTTGTTTTTTCCCTCAAGTCTTTCAGAGTTTCTCATAATTCATTCATAACAACAGTATCTGTGGAAATAGGGGTGCAAAAAGATTATTTTTAATTAGTGCCACGAGGTTAACAAGTTCTTCCCTCTTCTGGGATCTTGGAAAAGGGTTTAGTTTTTTAGGGTTTTTTTTTGTTTGTTTGTTTGTTTTGTAGCACAGGGATATTATAGTGAAGAGAGGGGTTAGGAACCTACACAAAGGAAATAAGAGAACAAATAATCTCATAAAACTTATCCAGTCCTAATTATATCTGTAAGGTCAGTAAGTATTTGTWAAGTCAATTTTTGGTTTTCTTTTTTTTTTCCTGATAGCCCCTACTTGTACYTTCAGGACCATTAGTAGTGTATTTAGGAATGAATTCTACAATTTTTCTGAAATGAGCTTGTGGAGCTTCTCTTCGTAGTCAGGAAGCTTTGTAACCAAATCCAGTGATTCCCACTCTTTGTTCCTGGAAATGTCGGGCAGTAGTGTGGTTGCTACCTACAGAGATGCACTCGCGGAGAGGCAGTGCTGTTGGGCTCCTTTTTGACATCCTGAATGTTTGAGGCTTCCGAGCAGCTGGCAGTGCAGACCACTTGGAACAGCTGTGGAGATGCATCCCCGAGCAACCAGCTGTGTTATGATAAGGTCTCTGAGCACAATGCAGTGTTTGTAAACGTAGACTGTGCCCTGTTGTCATGTTCAGAGCGTGTTCCTACCAGCTCTCCAGGTCCTGCTGTTTGTTACCAGCAATCAGAAGTGAGCAGACCACAGTTTAACGCTTAGCGTGCTACTTTGCCCCATTTTGCTCCTGACGAATTGGAGAATGTGTGCTACTGATGTTTATCTCACTAGTTCTCTTTCTTTCAGGAGAAACTGGAGCACCAATATGCGCAGAGTTACAAACAGGTGTCGTTGTTAGAGGATGACCTGAGCCAGACRCGGGCCATTAAAGATCAGCTGCATAAGTATGTGAGGGAGTTGGAACAGGCCAACGACGACTTGGAGCGTGCAAAGAGGTGACAACTGCAAGCCTCTCATTTCCCTAGGATTTTCACCAAGTCTTTAYTTTTTTATATTCCTTTTTATTATTCCTTTTAAGGAAAAAAATACACCCTCAAAATCCAAGACATATGATTTTGTACAGTGCAGTTTAGACTTTGAATTGGCATCCATCAACTGGTAGCATTACATTGCAGCAAGAAAGGCAAGGGACGCTCGAAGTGCTTTGTATTTCTGTGAGAAACAAGCAGTAAAAGCAGGCTTAGAGCAAGCCAGGCTAGTGCACTGGTTTTCATACCACCAGCTACGTGACTCTTCCATTTGTGATCCTTGTAGCTCAAAGCCTCTTTGAAGGAAGAAGCTRGTGTTTTACTTAGCTCCTTTTAAACCAAACAGGCTAAAGGAGTTTCCTCTTTTCTTACGTAATGCCTAAATGACTGTGGGGAACAAATGCCTCTTGGGTAAATGCATAAAATGAAGAGGTTGATGTTAAAAACACCTTGGGAGTGGATCATGCTTCTGTTTTGCTGACGGGGAATTTTGCCATGGATTCAGTAGGAGCAGGAGTGAGCCTCTGGCTACGTGGCAAAGAGATCCARGAGTCTAGGTCCTGCTTCCCCAAGACTTTCAGCCACACGACTAGCTTTTGACACAGAGGAGTTTCCTCATTTAAATCATGGAACAAATTGGGCTTTAGGTAACATCCTAGTGCTTTTTGGACTACCTAGGCTGTTCTCTGGTTAGAGCTCTGGAGTGTTGGAGCTTACACACTGATAATAAGCATAACTTTGGAGAACAGCTTGGGAAAAATGGAGGTGTGCTTGATTAGCACTTTCCAAGCTCTTTGGTACGTCTCTGAGAGCCAGATGCTATCAGGTTCTTTTCATCTCATTCTTGGTTGATTGGAGTTTATTAGCCCTTGCTAAGAAGCATTTCCATCGCTTTCAAATGACTAGCTTCAATGTAGACTCTGCTAACATTTTTCCTCTATTATGTTTTTGAATACGCTTTTATGTTAGTGAAGCCGAAGAACCTAATATTCTGGATTTTGTTTCTAGAGCAACAATAGTTTCATTGGAAGACTTTGAACAAAGGCTCAACCAGGCTATTGAGAGAAATGCGTTTTTAGAAAGTGAACTGGATGACAAGGAATCGTTGCTAGTTTCTGTCCAGAGATTAAAGGATGAAGCAAGAGGTAATGCTCGCTTGATTAATTCTGTGTCTTAGTACATTGTTGGCTTGTTAACACAGACGTGCAGCAGCCAAAGCTCATGTTTATACAAAGCCTCTCATAATGGGACTCAAACTAGGTATGTAACCTAAGTGTTTCAAGCTACTTACACACAGTGTGTTCTGTATTSTTTGTACATCTTGTATAGTTAAGGGAGAAAATTCCCTTGTGTAGGGAAAAAGTACCAGATTCATTCAGGATTCTTAGCCAAGATGCGCACACAAGAATGGCAGTCCACAACTGCAGCAAAGCAGAGGACCATGGTCCAAAAGTTCCCATTCCTTTTGCTTGTGTTTTGTGGGAAGAGAAGATAAATGACAGGGAAAGAAATAATAAATGCTTAAATAGCCTCCTTAAAATAAATCAAGCCCTTGTTTTCCATTCCTTCTAAACCTGTTGAACRTTGCCTCATTTAAATGTGTTCATGCCTGCAAATCAAAAGCTATCATTGTAAATACAGTTATTTCTTAAAACAAATGGGAAAAGGGAAAACTAAATATTTTCTGAAGTAATATCTGTATTATTACTTGAGATGAAGTCAGTTATACTAACAAAACAGGGAAGCCTAGGGCAGTGTTCTATAGAGCGCTGAAATAATCAGCCAACAGGTCATCCTGTTTCTTGGATGATTCATTTGGAAACTTGTAACATTTGTTAGGCTAGTAAAGCTACATGGTGTTTTTTTTCTTCTTTTTTTTCCCCTGACAACCTGCAGGAACATTAGCCATGAAAAACCTGTACAGTGTCAAAGTCAAATATAAAATTTCCAGTCAACCATTGCAACTTCTCCTTTATGAGTTCAAGCAGACCTTCATTTCAGCTGTGACTATATCATTCCCTCATTTTCCCAACCTCTACTTTTATCAGAAGCTAAACAGTTCAGTAGGCATCTGTGACATCCTAGGAGATTGCTATAATGCATTTTCCATGGAATATAAACTACAGGGAGGGGAAAAATGATGAAGCTGAGTATCTTATCCTGCGTTCCGGGGGCCCCACAGTGCTGTGGTCTTGCGAGAGCTATGTTTGCTGCCTTACTTCCAACTGTAATAGAAAATGTTGATARTAAGCTGTGACTGTTTGGTTATTGCTGAATATTGTGCATGTTTCCTGCTCTCCCTACTCCCTGTTGAACTGAGGGAGTGTGCTTGTTAAAGAAAGTAGTCACTAATGTATTTGTTTTCTTTTTTCACCCTTGAGACTTAAGGCAAGAATTGGCAGTACGGGAAAGGCAACAGGAAGTCACTCGAAAGTCGGCACCTAGTTCTCCAACTCTGGACTGCGAGAAGATGGATTCGGCTGTCCAGGCATCTCTCTCCTTGCCAGCTACACCGGTTGGAAAAGGATCAGAAAATAGTTTTCCTTCCCCAAAAGGTAGACTTCACAAAAACTTGGTAGAGTTGTTTGGAAGTATGTTCAGCTCATCAACTATGTCAAACCAGGGTCTTTTAGTAAATTTGGGGTAAATTTAAAAGCCTTTGAGCACTGTGTACATTGCATAAGGTGTTTTAAATCCTGGGAGAACAGCATACATTTGGTTTGTGGTGAGCAACTGTGTCAGAAAATGAGTCCGAGCCTCACACCAAACTCGTGTGGACACTCTCCCTGCACTAGAGTACCAAAGGTGTTTGGAATTGCTCACTTACCCACTAAATGGTGAGTACGGTTTGGGCAGTTTAGGCTATGTCTTTAGCACACATGCTGTTCAATGGTATGTATGTGTGTATGTGTGTGTGTGTGTGTGTGTGTGTGTGTGTGTAGTGGGAGGCAGCAATCCATTAGTTCATTCCTCTTCCCCATCTGGAGGACTATGAACAATCGCAAGGATTAATATATTATTTTTTAAATTAGATTAGATTCCAGAGCACGGCCTGGATGGATTACATGGGTTGCATGCAGTAGCCTCGCAGATGAGAGTGCATGAACTCTGCATGTCAGCCTAATGGCAAGGAGGACAGTAACCAGGAATTGAGCTTTTTTTCCGCTGACCATGAATAATCTGCAGTAGGATTTTGGATTTCCTTCTATGGGGAACTTAATTCTTATTTTTATTACTATGGAATTGTGGCACTTACAATTAAAATCTGTTTGTGTTTGCAGCTATACCAAATGGGTTTGGTACCAGCCCTCTTACTCCTTCAGCTAGAATATCTGCRCTCAACATTGTGGGAGATCTCTTACGGAAAGTAGGGGTGAGTGCCTTGTGCTGAATTTCTGTTCTGATCTAGTTCTGYTCTTGTGTTGATGAACTTTGATCCTTGCATGAGACTAAAAAGAGGGCTTGGCCCATGCTGAGCATGTGTTGTAGTTTCCAAGATGTCTCTTTCAAAGGATACATGTTTCATATATGACAATGCTATTAATTTACCTTGATTTGTAAATTGTGCTGCTAAGATGCTGATGCCGCCTTTGGGTGATGAAATTCACATCTGGAGCAAAAAAACTTTTCAAATTTTTTTGATATGTTAGCTAGGCACTGTCAGCCCCATATTTGAAATGGGGCTCGTCGCTCTGAGACCAAGTCTGGGAAGCAAAGCCTTTTTGTGCCCACTGTGCAATAGTTCTCTATCTCGGGGGAAGTGAGATGGGATCCGTCATCCTGTGCATGATGTGATTTGCAACAGTGGTTCGAAATGAATAAATGTCAAGTCCTTAGATAAAAAAGAAACGGGGAGAATGCCAAATGTTCCCTTCTSTAGTGGATGGGGAAGTGAAACGTGTGAGCCTTTAAAGGGATTATAGCTATAAGCAGGGAAGAAATGGTTCAAACATCTGTTACAGTGTTGCTTAGCACGCCAGGCTTTCCAGCTGAGTGAAGAATGACTTTTGCTTCCAGGCATGAGGAGCTTGTTCCTTGCCTCAGTGGACTGCTGGTGTTTGAGAGGAGGCACGGATAGCCATCGTGTTTAGCCTCTGGTGCTGACTTTCCTCCATATCCTAGGGTTTACTCTGCGATCTTTACAGCAATAATCGCAGCCCAGGCAGTTATTTTGGCTGAGTTTGAAATTAAAAGTCATATCGTTGCCTGCATTTKGAGCTGCCAAGTGCATAGCTGCTTTGCTAGGGCAGCAGGAGCACTGGGGTTACAGAGTGGCATGTTTAAAATGRGATCATTGTGAGTAAGAGTCTGTAGGAGATTTAGGGAGCTTAATCACAATCCYGTAGGATTACTCGGCAAGGACAGGAAATGCCAAATAAACATGCTTGCTTCCTGGCCTGCTCCTAGACTTGCAGTCTGCTAGTGATACCAAGTTGCAAGTTACTCATTAATAATTGCAGGTTGTTCAGCTACTAATTGTAGGGCTGGCTACTTGGCAGAAGCCTCAGCCTGTGCCCTAGATTCCCTTTCTCTCCAAGAAGTCGCCCTCACCTTTCCTGCCTTGCAGCTGAGACAGGGAGTCACTTGGCAGGGATCACATTTGCTATTTCCATCTGAAAGATGCTATGAGAACAATAAATAAGAGAGAGGAAAAAAAAAAATATATATATATATATATATATATATATATATATATTATATATCGTCACTAAGGAAGCCTAAATGGGCTGCTAGAACAAGGTTTTATAGACCTGGCCTATACCTTAGTGTGTCATTGCCTTATTAATGGAGTATTTTTCTGCATAGAGCAGTATTGAATTCTTCATGCTGTGAAGGACTTGAGCTTTTTTATCTTCTATATGTGTCTGCAAGCGTGTGGATGGCCACACGCATAGCTTAGACATTACAAATAGCTGCAAGGATTTGCTGGAGCAGGCAGATATTCGTCAAGTTGGGTCTCGGTTCACGTGCTAGGTAGCAGAAAGGGCAGGTAATGGAACAAACTGAAGAGGAAATTAGTGTGGCACTTTGTGGAAAGCCTTTCCTTGCCAGCACTCAGCAGAGAGACTTGTGCCTTMCATATCAAGGAAGGATCTCAGCAGGCTTTCTTGGAAGTGGTAGAGATGGGTGAAGGAGCCCAAGGAAGGAGCTCAAGGAAGTCAAATCTTAGCTATACTGAAGTCCAGTCATCTGTGGATCAGACACAAACGTGCTTGAGCATTTCAGCACTCCTGTGCCTGCAGTAGCTCAGTTTTCAGGCATGGCAGCTGGAGAGTCTCTTGCAAGCTCCCATCACAGATGGCACTCCATGATGAACCTGGCAGGACTTCACTCCTGGAGTAGACACAGGTCCAGACCTATTTACTGGGTGATGACTCAGGAGTGGATAGCACAGGACTGCCAACTGCCTTCTGCCAGAACGAAGAAAGCTCTGCTGTTGTRGGGAAGTGGGTGTCAGGGGAAAACTCCTGCTCCATGAGTCTGACATAAGCAGCTAATGAGATTATTTAGAGGAAGACAAAAAAAATCCTAAAGTTTCTCCAAGGACATTGTACATGGAAATGCGGACTCCTCCCCAGACATTGTTACATTGTTTTTATTTTATATATATATATATATATATATATATATATATATAAATAAAAAAATATATAGCTTCTGCTAGGATTTGGCTTCCTTGAGAACTGATGCGTTGCAAAATCCAAACCCTAATGGAAGGGAATTGTGCCTGTCAGTCTGCATCAGCATTTCAGAATAGGTTTCTTTTGTAACTGAATGACACACACAACTTTGTTCCATTTGATTCAGATTTTGCTAAACTTTATTCCATCACACTGGGCTTCTGGGCCTGGGCATCTGTGGTCATGTTGAGGCCTGAACTTGAGCAGAAAAACCCCTAATAAATYACCTTTTTATTTTTCTTTCACAGGCCTTAGAATCCAAATTAGCTGCTTGCAGGAATTTTGCCAAGGACCAGGCGTCACGGAAATCCTACATTTCAGGGAATGTTAGCAGCAGCGTGATGAACAGCAACGGCACAAAGTACCCTCATCCTGGACATACATCTTTCTTTGACAAAGGGTAAGTCGAGATGTATTTTTGCTATGAAAGGCGAGTGTGTTTTGGGAAGCTTCCTGGAGGAGAAGCTATTCTTGGCTTGTTTTAACCCAGCACAGCTTTTATCCAGTAGGACTAATAATATATGGAGAGCCAAAATCCCAAGGGGGTGGAGAAGCAAGATTGGTGCTGAGTTCTACGAAGTAAAGAGGAAATAAAGCTCGTGACTTKCTCAGCTGTTAGGATGTCAAAGCCCTTGCTCTGCCCCTGCTGCCTAATYTCTCAGACTCTGCCTCTCAATACTGAAACCCAGACAGCAAACCTGCTTATGAGATGAATGTGACCTTCAGGAGGCTCCCAAGTAAATAGTGGTGGAGTTGCCATAGTTCCTGGCATGCAGGGAAGTGCATTAACTGCAAATCTGGAGATTCCCTCTAAGAGCAGCTTAGTGCAGGCAGCAAATGCCCTCTCAAAGGGTGGTGTCCTGTCTGCTTTCCTTCCTCATCCATTAGGGGAGAAGAAAGCGTCATGAACAGCTAGTTCCAGCTGATGTAGGGGAAGTGTCTCATCCTGGTTGAGCTGTGCGTCAGCCCGCAAAGCAGAAGCTCCTTTCACAGGACAAGAAAGGGATGTGCGTGTTTCTCATGTGGTTTGCCCCAACTCAGAGCTTCCTCTCTGGTGCTGACCAGCTGCAGTTCAGCAGGAGGGTTTTTCCTGCAGCCCTTCGTAGCGCCAGCTCCTGTGGTTTTATGCAAGGCTGGAGGAGCAGCTTCAGGGAGCAGAGAGCAAAGTGCAGCTCKCTGCTGCTGCTGCTCACACAGTGGTGCTGAGATCAATGCTTGGTGTCACCTGAGCRGAGTGTGAGTCATGCGCCTGGCACTGGGGTAATCTTCCATGTTAAACTTCAAGCCAGTGCAATTTAATGTTAATATTCAGCACATCTTCAATTAAAAAAGAAAAAAAAAAGAAAAGAAAAAAAAACTAAATAATTGAACTCTTGCCATCTTAAAAAGTACATTTAGAAAACAAGACACGCTCAATCACTTTGCTAAGTGGGTAGCAGGGCAGGTCACCTCTTGCAAASCCTGGAATGCCACTTTCTAGATGTTCTGACGCTGTGCTTCCCTTTTGGAAGGGAGGTGTTGGGGAGAACTGACAAGATCTTGTGGTTTGCATGCTCTGAGGCTGCTGGGGGCCACGTACCACCCCACTCCCCCCAAGCAGTGYTTGTTTGGGGTGCCCGGGCTGGGTTTCAGCTGCAAGCCCCTTGGCTAGTCCCTAGGGAGCAATTCGAATTGCAGTACTGCTGTACAGAGTCGCAGTGTGACGAGTAGGCTGACTGCTGTGCGGAGTGGAGGTGGCTTTGGAGTGTGATGGCAATCTGGATAATTACCAGGGCTGGCTGCCTGTGATGGGGAGYAGACTGTAGCTGAGGAATGCTGAGAAACCCAACCTAATGATCCCCAATTTCTAGAGCAGCCACAGGGAATTTTAGCAGRTCACTGAAGTGAGAGGAGGTGACTCATGCACTTCTCTGCAGGCTATTACCACAGCAGGGCCATGCAGAGAGCCCTGTCCTCCTTTGCACATACCCATCTGGCTAAGCTTGGGGTCAGTGGTCCCTGTCCTACTCATTACCTCTGCTCCCCCCATGCCCTCCTGCCTCTCCCAAGGTCTSTGCATGCTGTGGGTAAGTGCAGTGTCTGCAACGTGTCTCCACATTGCTGTGTAAAAACCTGCATGACTCTGTTCCCATGTAAAAGCCACATAACTCAGTAACAAGCAACTCGGCTACATCACTACAGTTCCATTTATTCCCACCTCCTTTGCCCTGTTGATGGTTAAAAGATTTTTAAGATGTTTGTTGAGTCTCTGCTCTTTGCTGGTGGAGAGGAGCTGAGCTGGCATCTTACAGAGCACGGTAGAGCAGTAGTAGGAGCTCCAAACCTCAGCAGCATTTAGGGGAGGTTTGAAGAACAGCTGGGCTTGCGCTCTTGGCAGGGCTTGATGCCTCTGCATTTCCCCCTTTCTTGTAATTACAAGACTTGTACCCAAGAATGTCTGTATCGTGTACATAAACTCTTTCCATTTTTCTCCACCTAGGCGTGAAAAGGTCATATTTCCCACCTTGGTCATGGGTAAATGAATTCATTTGCAGTGATAAAGCTGCATGCATTCTAACTCTGGTGCTTGGAGGGGCAGACTTGGTGGTTGTGCTAACAGCATGAGGAGGCTCTCCTAGCATTACAAACTAACAGGCGATGATCACAGCCTGAGGCTGCAATCTCCTTCTCTCTCTCTCCCCTCTTGTTAGATGAACTTTTCTGGTCGCACGACACACAGCAGCCATAGGGCCGGTGTGTGCTGCTTGCTCTCTGATCTAACACCTCTGCAAAGAGCCTCATTTCTGACCAAATCGGGTCTAGCAGAGCCCACATGAAGCACATGCAGTCCATTGCAGAGGTTGGCTTGCCTTTCCTGTGGTGTCTCGCCTCCGAGGGTCTTCCAGGTGCTGTGTCCCGCACTGGCCTTCCCGGCGGGAGCGCCTGGCGCGGAGGTGGAGCACGTGGAGCTCCGTTACGAGCAGGGGCAGTGACGGAGCGTGCCGGGTCAAGAGTGTTCCCGCTCGCTGCCGCGGTCCCTGGCAGAGGAGCTGCTGGCAGCAGTTGGGCCTGCAAAGCTGCCCCGGTGACCGGGCAGCCCCTCTGCTGCACGGGGCAGCAGTGCTGGAAGAGCCTGGGTGCATGGAGCTCAGGGCATCTTGTTTGGAGCCTCTTGAGGGAATGGAGAGGGTTCCCCTGAGGTCAAAAGGTGACCTCCCAGCTTAAAACCAGCCCCAGATTTATCCCTATCTCCTTCTTCACATCTTCAGGACATCCCTGTACCTCCTTGTGCTATTGCTGCTGCTTGGGAGACCAAGTGGCCTTTTTGAAGGCTCTGATCTGTCTGGAAAGTCACTTTTCCTCTTGCTTTCTTGCTGAGCTAGTCTCCATGCGTACTTGGACCACATCCATTTAGTCCTTAGGCTGGCTTGATCCAGAAAGGATCTTCTGCCCAGGTTTTGCTCAGCATTTACAGCTCAGAAGGCCCCASTGTAAAGACACTAAATACAGAACTGCTTTAAATGTATATTCATTGATTCATTTGTATCCTTAGCAGGCTACAGAACCCAGATTTGATCCAAGCAGGTTTGCAGAGAGCAAACTAAATACAACTGATTTGGAGAGAATGGTCAGAAGTGGATGTGAAATGCATATCCCTATAGAAAGAGGGAGTAAGAAATGCCCGTTGACACTTCCAGCAGGGACTGCTGATTGGAACTCCATCAGAAGCAGCTCAGGAAGCCCYGAGCACGAGGGGAGCACGTCAGGTTGGGTCGATGGATGGGGCAAAGAGCCAAAAGCAGGAGGCAAGTGGCCCTTCCTGGGCTCCTCATTGCGGGCAGCTCCTGGGCTGTTGGGCAGCACCAGCTCCGGGAGCAGCAGCCCTGCTTGTGGGCCAGGTCTGTACAGGGCAGTCAGTGGCTGGAGTATGGGGGGAGCCTTTCTGTTTTTAAAATTGCTCTACTTAATGTGTTATTTTTATTTTCACTTATTTTTTTATCTAAAATATCTYTTTTTGTGTGCATTTTCATGTTTACAGCCCCAACTCATGGTTTCAATACGCTCAGCCAAAATTCCAGCTTCCAGCATTGCCTCCTGCCCCCRCTTGTTACTATTTGAAGCTTTTTCCTGTGCTTCATTTGCCGAGGGGCTTTCTACAAATATAAACTTCATCTTTGCATCAAAATTGAGGGCACGTTTGGGTGAGTTAGGGTGCTGTGAGCAATGCAGGTRCCTGGGGAAAGTTCCCACAAATGAGCACTCTTGGCTGTCCTGACAGTAGTTTTTAAACYACAAATGATAGATAAATCTCAAGTCTTCCAGATGGGAATTGCCTTTTCTGTGTCGAGCCAGAAGCCTGGCTGGGTCCTGTCCCTCGTGCGTGTCCATGCTGTGGGTCCTCCCAGTCGTGTACACTGCTGGTCCATCTTCCCAAGAACCGTGTCCTCCTTGCTAGTCGCTTCTCTTGGTGGCTTTGCGGTGAGTCAGTGACGTGTGTTAAGCAACTCTGCCTAAAATAGGAGCTTTTCTTTGGAGAAGTCCGTGCCGGGGCTTCTCTGGAGCCTGCGGTTCGCAGATTGAGACCGGGCACACAGAACATGGAGAGGCCAAGTGTCGGGCGCTGTGGGCAGGTGAGGAGTGGCGAGGGACACTGCAGAGCTCGCCGTACACGCTGCTGGCAGTGTGCGTGGTCAAAGCCGGGCTCACCGGCGGAGGGATTTTCCCTGCAGTGAGCGCTTGGCTGCTAGAAACCTGTTCGGGAGCCCTCAGAGCGCAGGAGTAGTGGCACCGGGACAGTTTGTGCTGCTCGAGTGGAGCCTGCCTGTCTGCAGGGGCGAATTGGAGAGCTGCAGCTATCCTGTCGTGCTCCTGAGAGCATGGGGTGGCGGCGGGGCCCTTTCTGGCTGGAGGCAGGGCCCACGGGTGGCCCTGTGCACAGGGGAACCAAGGCTCCCCCCACACCTGCCCCCKTGCAGACGCAGCCTCGCTGTTTCGGTCCAGGGCCAGCCCTGTGCTCCAGGGGGACAGTTCACCCCTGTGAAGGGCCTGGGGCTCCTGTGCCGCTCTCGGGCRTCCCGGATCCCAGGAAGCAGCAAAGCCAGGAGATCCCTGACTGGAGGCGCATCCCGGGGAGAGCCCGGGCTCGTGCGCGCAGCGACCGGGCGCCATCCCATGGTGGCAGCAGCCGAGTCACGGGGAGGCTCTTCCTCTGGTCACCTCTGCTTCGGTGCGCAGCTGCTGTGTCAGACACGCGTGGGCATCTCCAGGAYGTTAGGTCTGCTAATGCCCAAGATCAGTTTTCTCTGATGCTTTTTAGACAGCAAACGCTGCACTTTAATCCAGCTTTGCTGGTTTCCTCCTGTCCCGCTTGGCAGAGCTGCTTCCCAGCTGATAACCAGTTTGCCGAGGCAGGGGGGGATCGCGCCGGGCTTCGTGCCCTGGCAAATAGCGCAGTACGTCCAAGCCTCAACGTGCTTCTCTCTTGCTGCAACTCTGAACACACCTTTAAATATATCCCAGTAAGAGGCAAACGTGAGGTTGGTGGTGGKGGGGGAGATGGGTGCTTGCCTGGGCCCCATCTCCCTGGGCTGGGGCCCGAGGGCTGGGTGTGTGGCACGCTGTGCTGGGATGGGGAAGGGGCAAGGAAAGGGACGGGCCCTGCGAGAGCCCCTGCGCTGGGAGCTGCCTGTGCTCGGAGCTGGCCCAAGCTGGGCAGCGAGGGCAGCGCGGAGGCTGCTTGTCCCCAGCTGCCCACTGAGACCAGCGGCCGGTCCTGCCTTGCGGGAGTGTCTCTTGGGGGGTTTCTTCCTCCTCACCCCCACGTACCTTTAGCAGAATAAGYGGTGGTGACAGTGGTAAGGGGCTAGTGCAGTGGCGATGGGGGCTTGGACGTGTCCTCTTGTTGCCAGAGCTGTGGGAAGCTGTGTTGGACCAAACCGCAGGAGCTGGGGCAAAGCCAGGAGAGGAGCCAGAAACCCCTGGGTCCTGGCAGTGCAGCCCTGTGAGTCCCCAGGGCTGCACACAGGGTAGCAGGCTGTGCTGCCTGCTCCTGCAGAGCCCCTCCTCACGGTAGCGCTGAGCGTGCCGGTGTCCCCGGCCCCTGGACCGAGGGGACAGTGAGCAGCCCCAGGGGAGGCAGCCTGGAGCCACTGGTCGAGCTGGCGCCCCAAGCACGCAGCCATGAGGGCTTGCAGGTGGGTGGAGCAGCCACTTTGTGGCAAACAGTCCCGTTTTAAGAAGGAAAGGGAGCTAAAGGTGAGGATGGACCCCCCGGGCTGCAGGAGCGGGATGTCTTCAGCTGCATGGACCTCAGTAGCTCCTGAGCAGCCATAAGAGGTCCTGGACCTGTCCCGGGCACAGATGTCATTAAGATGCCACAGGGGTGCAGATGGTCTCTGTCTTCTGGTGGTGGGGAGAGATGAGCAGAAGCAGCAGCTTCCTTCTGGGGCCGTGTGTCACTTACTGACTTGTCTCTTGTTCTTTCCCAGGGCRGTAAATGGCTTCGATCAAGGTCCCGCTGGCCTGGGCTCCTCCAGACCGTCGTCGGCACCAGGCATGCTCCCCCTGAGCGTATGAGCCACGGGCAGCCCACGCTCGGACTCGCAGTTGCTTTTCTGAAGCCACCACGAGCAGAAGTGCTTCTGATTCCTGCCCAGGAGCGCCCCGGGCGCCCCGCAGCCCGCGCCACGCAGCCGCCCCCGGCACAGGGGCCCTGCACCCGCAGCCCTTCMTGCCATGTTAATACAACTTATTTTCTCCTATCGCTGTAGCAGCTGCTCTCTGCCTTGGCCACACGCTGTGTGCTGCACAAGCTGAGAGGTGTAGTGCTCTGTTTCACAGGATACAGGGGTCTCACGAGCCCAAACTCAGTCGCGCAGTGCTCAAGCCGTCACTTTCTCTCTTCTAGCGTAGGTTTAGCATGATAAGAGTTGTTGAGTGGTCCTCTCCAGCAAAGCCCTCTCCCTTCCTCCCTGCTCCAGCACCTGGCTCCTTCTTAAGAGGTGCCAGTGCCGCAAAGCTCGAACTTAGCAGGGTAGGACTTGGAGAGGGGGTTGTTCAGCCCTCCGCACCCCAGGCTAAGGTGCACCCTCGCGCCCAAATTACTGCAGMTGAGTAAGTGACTGCCTGAGTGCCGTGGGTTTGGGGCCCTGCGTGTCCCTGCGCCCTCCTGCTGCCCTTGCTGCAGGGCTGAGGCAGAGCAGGGGCTGCTCGTGTGCGCGGCAGGGCTGAGCGCCACCTCGGCCAGCAGGGCTAGGGCGCTTTCCCTGCGGGGGCAGCGGGACACGAGGCCACGGGGCACGGCTGCACTTAGCAGCTGTAGCAAACTTGTGTTTCCCACCCCTCTGTGCCCTCCCTTTATCAGACAAATTTCACCTGCCTTCATCAATAAGACTTCAACACCTCTAAAGCAGGGTCCTTGAGAGCTGCAGAGCCACCTGGCTTCACTGCCCCTGGGCTCCCCGCCCCCAGAACTGTTCAGGCATCCAACCCATGTTCAGAGCTCTGTAATATAGGACTAGATTTTTACAGTGTCACCTATGGGCTTTTGTGACAGTTTTGGGCGACTGTACCTTGTGGGTCTTTCAGGCAATGTTATTTGTGTGATTTTTTTTGCTGTCTTTATGTGCCTCAGAATGGGTGGATTTTAAAATGAACCAGCAATCCCAACTGGGATTTGGTCTGTGGGTTTAAAAATTTTCCTTCCCAATCAGTTCAGKCGCGTTTATTTGGCTGCACAGCTCCAAGTTGGTTTATTTACAACTGCTGAGAGGAAAAAAAAAAAAAGAAAAACCATGTTTGCCCCAGCAGGAGGGAGGGGGAGAGACCCCAGTTACCCCTGGGTTTTGTGTGGTCCTCTTCCTGTGCATCCTTGGCTGCATTTGACTGTTTACATTTGTTTTATTGTACATAGGTTTGTAAACATACTATCTTTGCCTAAGATCTTTGTACATAACTTGGGCTTTGTAGTTTATTTATTCAGAATGTATATGGCATGTTTCAATAGGACAGTGTTCTGTACCACAGTGGTGACACCGATCATGTGGTTTAAAAATCCAAGACAGTAATCTTGCAAAAATAAAGTTCTTTTAATGTGGCAGGAGTGGATTTTGCAGGACGGGGGTGTGCGGCTGCGGTGCCCGAGCCTGTCCSTCCCGTCGCCGCTGTGGCTCGGGCTGCTGGAGCCGGAGGTTGGGTCCCTGCGCACGGCCCAGAAGCGGCTCCAGGGGCCTTTGCTGGGAGCAGCCCTCGTGGCAGAGGAGCAGGACGGAGCAGAGTCAGCCCGGATGGCTGAGGGTGGCACCTCKGCCTCAGGACGCTGAGGACCCCCTGAGGACCCTCTCCCTCCTGAGCCCCGTGTGAGGCCCCCACATCCCTGTGCATGGTCAGGTCCAGCCTCGCAGGGCTGCAGCCCCTTCCCCCCCAGCAGAAGCTGCCGCTCCGGCCTCGTGCCACGGCCTCCTTTCCCATGCCAGGGAGGACACAGCCACCCCACGAGAAGAGTCCATCTGTCCCACGCCACCCCCCGCAGCAGCAGCCCCAGCCCATGCTGGGTGCACCTCCTCACCCATCAAACTGAGGCTAAGCTAAAGATACTAAGCTACAATTTTTATACTTTTTTTTTGGCCCATAACCTAATGGGGTCTTCAATCCTGTCACCTTCATCTGAACCCCCTTCACTGCAGAGCAGCCCCTGGCCCCAGCTTGCACAGTTTTGGTTCCACGTGTCCGCTGCGTCTACTCCAAGCAAAGATTAGCACTTGTTAAAGGCAGAAGCTGAGGACAAAGAGGGGGGCTGCCCCGGCGGCAGAACAGCAGAGCTGGATTTGGGAACCAGCACCGTGCASGTGGAGCGGGAGGTTTGGCCCCGTGACCATGGGGGGAGCCACGAGCTTCTGCTCCCTGTAGATCACAAGAAAAGCAAAACACAACCCAAAAGCAGTAAGAAGGGAAAAGGCAGCATCCAGTCATACTCTCGTTTATTAAGGTCTATGCCAGCCTCAGCAGATAGCTCTTCCTGGTAGTAAACAGAGCAGGCGGCCACATCTATAATGAATAAATTTATTGTCTTACAAAAAAATCATTGTCTAGAAATATGGGTATACAAGAAAACAAGATATTTGCAGTCAGATGCCTGGTGGTCAACAGCCAGTTTGATTTAAAATATCCAAACACACACAACAAAACCTTTGCGACAGATGTTAAAGCTTTTAACCAAAAAGAAAATCCATGTTTTTTTTTTTTTTTGAGCATGTGGCAGAGGAAGTTTCCTAGTTAACACTGATTCATTGTCACTAATATCAGTAATACCACTTGGACTAGAGAGGTACATGATATGAAGCACAGTCAAAATTAATACATTAAATCATTGTTATATAGGCAAATTATATATGTAACATTGTCTTAGTACTGTAGTGTCTAAGGCACTTTCTGTAATGTCAGTTTTTCAGCTATTTAAACAAAAAAAACGCTAACTACTTGCTGTAATACTGTTCAAAAATTAAAAAAAAGACAAAAAAAAAAAAAAAANAAAAAAAAAAAAAAAAAAAAAAAAAAAAAAAAAAAAGGATTCACATCCACTGGCATGTTAACTCGTAGGCAGGCAGCACCCGCGGCGGCAGCCCCGCAGGGCAGAGGCTCCGGCCAGGCCGCTCTGGTGCTAACGCACGGCGCTGCCCAAGGGATCGTATCCTGGTGCAGCCCCGCGGCCCCTCCATGTCCTGAAGATTACTCAGCCATAAGTTAATAAATTAATTTTGCCTGTGTTGCATGTTTGTTTTCCACTGATGTTCACATTATACTAGCCTTACTCTATATACACGGATGGGTTGCAGGTGGCGATAAGCAGGTCTCTACGGATGCGCAAGTCCTGGATGGATGAAGAGCGGTGCTGCTAGTTCAGTTCGCCTGGACTGCACGAACACTAACGGATGAAGCTGGTGCTGAGAACACTTCAAAATGACACTGCAGGTTAAAAAAACGGACACTACTCACTCATCCCTACATTTTCCTCCTAACATTTCCCAAGGCCTTTTCACAGTTCGCTGGCTGATTGTGTGCGGATCGCACCAAGAAGAAGCAAAGGGAGATACAGGTGCAGTTTGGTCTTCAATGATCCAATAGACTCAACGCGGCCAAGGGCCGCCTGAGCGCAGAAGAAATGGAAGGATGTTGTCTGAACAACAAAGCATGCATAGTCATGACAATGGGTCTGTCCCAACCACCTACCCTCTGGGAATGAAGTTTCCGTATCGATAAAAAAAAGTTTTATCCTTCACATGATGCTTTATAAAATGGCTTTACAATGAGTGTCTGGAAAATAGATGCACTGAACAGAGACGATCCCATTTTGTTTACTATATATATATAAAAAAAAAAGCAGTTGTACCTATATTTGAAGCAGTATGTTGAGGCTGGAGAGCCTTAAGACATAGTTGACCTACGATAAGTAACCTTGTAGCATGCCGACTTGTCGTAAGGCAGATTTTGAGGCTACAAGGCAGTTTGGTGGTCACGTAAGTCCTCCTTGTTCTGCCGACTACTGTGGAGAAGGTCTCTGCATGCAGTGGTGCGGGGAGGCTCTACTCTGCGGGGGCGGGCGGTGCTTCGTTCACGTCGCTGCCTTTGCTCTCCACATCGTCGTCGGAGAGCTCGAGGGAGGCCCCTTCGATGTGGAGCTGGCGCCGTCCGGAGCGACTCGAGGAGAAGGTGATGGGGCCTCCCCTCCTGTGAACAAAACAGCAACCGCTGAAGTGTCGCATCTTGCCCGGTGTGAACTGCAGAGCCGGCAGCTGCCCCTGGGAGAGCTGCTGCTCAGCAGCGAGGGAGCTCAGCAGCTCCGCTCCACGTCACCCACGGGACAAATTTCACCAGTAATTTTGAGACCTYCTCTTAAAAACATCTCCTAACAAGTGGTCATGCTGTGCCCAAGCATGCTCTAGCATTCCTGGTAGCTTTGCTGGCTTCATACCATCGCTCTCAGGTAACTCAAAATATTACCTCTTTATGAGCACCAAGCCCAAGTACTTAGAGTGGGTTCTCTGAAAGACACTGCTCATTTGTGAAGTGGTGCTGCATCCTCCTGCCATTCCTACCAGGCAGCTACTTGCTGCTCCCTGCCCTTCGAGATGGTTTGTCCTGTACTGGCCTCACTTCCTTTGACTCCCTYCTGTACTTGACACAAATCTTCATCTCCAAGAGAGCTGCTCTCATGAGGTGCTGACACCACCAGGGTGGGCTACGAGAACAGGTACCAATACTTACCCCTGAAAAAGTGGGACTGAGCTGTGTCTCCATCTTTACCTATGACTGTCTTGGATGATCAACTTCTAGGAACACATGAGTTTAGGCTCCAAGAGTTGTCCGGAATTTTCTTTGTGGTCTGGCAGCTTATCAACGGTTCTCAGAAGATTTCAGCTTGACTCAGYACCTGACATTAGGGGCTCTGCTTTTGCAGTCCCACAGCCAGATGCTCCCCAAAGATGCCGGCATTATGAAGACACAYTAAAGAAACACGAGGCCCTAGATAAAACCCTGTGTGTTTTCTYTTGGTGCCTCTTACCTTAGCCTGTTTTTCAGCGTGCTGACCTCACGGCTCAGGCCCTCATTGGCCTCCGTGGCATCATCCAGCTCACGCTGAAGTTTACGTCGGGAAGCATTTGCACGTGTCGCTTCCTCTTCAGCCTCCTCTAGCTGGCGTTTGAGCTGCTTCATCCTGGCATTTGCTTTTTCCATCTGGAAAACAAAGTCAGACCGTGAGGATCAAAGGCAGCAGCCCTCTCATGGCTTAGGAGAGCAGAAGGTTTGGTGTACAAGCAGGCAGCAGTGGTGTGGTGCACGGCAGCCCATCATACCCAAGCTAAAATGGGGAGGTTTTGCTTTCTGGAATCTAGCAAGAAACTACTGTAATGGCTCAGCCCTTTGAAACGCTCAGCCGCTCCTGTATGAGAACATGCGGGATTCTGGAAGTCATTTACAGCTTCATCTATTTCCCTTCCTTCGTGGCAATGGGAAAAATGGTACCAAGAGCACAGCAGGAAGCAACCAAAACAGCAACTTGCAGCATTGAACCTTGGCCATCAGGATGGAGGTTCCCTCAGATCTTTTAGTAAAAACAGGTCTTCTCTATTGGAAGTCATATTTAATCTATCRTATTTAATCAGAAGCCAAGGCCCTCTGCCTACCTGCTCCTTGTACTGGTCTGCGTGCCGACGCTCATCTTCCACCTGCATGAAGACTTCCTTCAGTTTCTTCTCCGTACGACGCACCAGTTTGTTAGCAGCTGCTCTTTCCCTGCAGGAATTATAAGTCATAATTGGCTCCTATATTCAAAGGCTGTGAAACCCAGATCTGTTATTCCAGAAAAGTTGCACTGCACAACTGATGCTTCAGTTTTCTGAACTTGCCTCCCACTATCACCACCACCTTAGGTTCAGTACGTCGGAGGTCAGCTGGGATGCAGTTTTAATAGAATACAGCATTGGCACGGGAGGAATAGCAGGTTGGTAGGGAGTTTAAGAAGGGGAGGGAAAGTGCTTCTTTACAATGAGACTCCACTGAACAGCTTTAACAAGTTTGCTGACCAATAATGCAAAGCTCTCCCAGAGCCCAAAGTGCCAAAGCAATGAAGATGGCAACAAGACTGTCCACCCTAGAGCTTTCAGGGAGGAAATACTTTAAATAGAGAGCTGAGGACTGAGATAGAAAGGATGGACATGAAGCAGCCAAATCCTGGGTCCTATAGACATCTGTGTTCTCTGCTGGTTTGAGCCATCAAGATTAAGCTGTTAACCTTACTTCCTCTGATCACAGAGACCAGTGTCTCAAAGGGAAGCTGCAAGGCGTCTCCAGAATTTCTGCAACACCCTGTGTATCCTGGAGCCTCCACATAGAGCATGTASCCTAAATACATTCAGGGTATTCAAGGAATAAATTCAGGAATTAATTCATCAGCTTCAGTAACGGAACAAACTGATTCTTCAGCTTGTAACTCTGATCACTTCTCAACAGTCTAGTCATACCATGTCCCTTCAGCAGTAGGCTTCCAGGTAATAAAAATCTCATGTTTGTTTTATAAGCTCACATCTCTGCCCCATGAAAAGTTAAGCCATTAAAGTTTCAGGCATTTTGTACTTGACAGAGCAAACAGACTGCACTTACTTGGCTTCTTGCTCCAGCTGTTCTTCTAGCTGCACAATCTTGGCTTCTAGAGTAGAAATCGTTGCCTTGAACTTAGACTTCACAGACCCCTCCAGTTCTTGCAGCTTGGCTTTCAGCTCTTTGTTCTGCCTCTCCAGCTGCTGCCGTGCATTCTCACTCTTCTGGGCTGCACTCCGCTCGCCAGCTAGCTCAGAATTAAGCGTATCAACCTTCGGAGAAGAAGAACGGGATGATTCGGTCYGGTTCAATGTCTCCACTCAACCACACACTGGAATACAACCTGCGCCCAGAGCGTTGCCAAGAAGTGCTTTACCTGCAGCGTGGTCTTTCGGAAGCGCTCGTTGAGAAGCTCCATATTGCTCTGTTCTTCCTCAAGCTCTTCTTCCAGTTGTGCGATTCGAGCTTCCAGGCGGCGTTTCTCATCCAGCAGCGCCGACCTGGAAAGGCAGCATTGGGGACAAGATGTGTTCTCGACCTGGTATAAAGCAACTGGCTGGTGTGCTTTGGAAAACACGGGCATTACAAATTGTTGGAGGTTGCTGCGTTAGCAATTCTCTTCATGAGAATTTTTAAGGTGACTACTGAGAAATACGAGTACTGCTCCCTGAAACATTTCCGATACACAGTTAATAGATCCCATGACTCACTTTCCTGAAGCACTGTTTGCAATCTCATCAGCCAGCTCGTCCCTTTCTTGCTCAGCATGGCGACGGGCTCTTTCGGATGCGGCAAACTCCTGCAAAGATTTAAGAACAGATTTGCTAGAAATTTCAAATTTTGCAAACAATTTAGCCTTAAAGGGCTTCTAGAATAAAAGGATAAACAAAAGCCACAGCTGCAGAACCTAGCACATTATCAGGCAATGACTAGCTACACCACCTTGAAACTTGCCTTTAATGCCTATATGGCTGCAATATTCATTCAACATAAAATGAACAGTAGGTCAGTATAAACTACAGTAGGTCAGTATAAACTATCTGTGGTGTAAACACCCGGCACTTGCTAAGAAGGAACTCTGAGAAGTTTGAGGACCACCAGACTGACACACAAAGAAGCTCTAGTCGCTTACAGGTTATCTGTAAAAGTCCAAATTTAGTAAATGTAGTGAAATCTCAGTGACTGTTTCGAACACTGAGGTGCAGCACAAAGCGCTGGCAAGTCTCTTGCACACAGCAAGTCCTCTGATGTTTGCACCTTGCAGCACACCAAGGGGATAATGGTTGTAAGTGATGCTGAGCAAGACACAGCTCTTGCATGAGATGAAAACAGTGAGGGAATAGAGGGCTGTAAGAGATAGGATGAAGACATAAGGAGTGAGAAAACTCTGCAGGCTCAAAAGGTCCCCTGAGAAACAGGAGAGATTCTTAGGTCATATATTTCCAGCAATGAATTTTAGTGCTGACACTGGGTATTGCACGTTTTAGAGATCCGCTAGCAACCTTGCAAGTTTTAATGAGGACTTTTATCATTTCAAGTAGTAGTAAAGTCTTCCTGCTTTCCAAACAGAGAAACCAAGCACAGGCTACTTGAATGATTCCCTCAAAGTCATTGAAAACTTGCAAAAGCGTTTAGGAATACGGACGTGTGAAGAGGTRGCTTCTGAATTTGTCCTTACTCTAGGAAAAAAAAAGCATTTTCTTGCATTTAGTCTCACCTCTTGGAGCTGCAAGATTTCTGCTTCAAGACTCTTGAGCTTCTTTTCACTCTCTTTGGACTGGGCAAAAATCTCGTCTCTGGATGCACGTGCTTCTTCCAGCTCCCGTTGGTAATCTTTCATTTGAGCCTATAGTTGGGAAGAAAGACAAAAAAAAAACAAAAAATAAACAAAAAAAACCCCACAGTCACGCTGCATTAGGGCAATCACAAGTTTTTATCAGCAGCACTGAAGCCCTTTTCAGCTCTTAAGAAGCAAGATCTTTGCCTAAAGTGGCTTCATTCCACTTAAATGAATTTTCAGTTCTTACTTTCATTTTCTAACACCTCCCTCACTCCTTCCTGGTCAAAAATACACCTTTCCAGAGCTTGCCCTATTTTATCTGGTGTATTTTTATTAGCCAAAAAAAGGAAAAAAAAAAAAAAAAAGCTCTGATGAAAAGCTGCTCAATTATCTTTGAGCATCAAACTTGTGGAGAGATAATGCTCTTGGATCATGGTGGAAAAAGCAAAAGCAAGGATACAGGTAATTTAGTCTCTCGTAAGATTTACATAGTCTTGTTATGGCCTCATACTCCTGCAACTTCAGGTCCCAGCACTAAAAATCTCAGTCAAAACTGCAATTCTGCCAAACTAAAAAAAAAAGGAGCTTCTTGCAGATTCTGATATTTACTCTTTATCTTATCTTGTTTTATTTTATAGAAACACCTTAAAACATTCAAATTGAGAAGRAGAGTTAGGAAGCACTGAAGCTAAAGCAGCAAAATCAAATATCAAACAATTGTACATTTCTATTAYGCAGTCTGTAAAGCACTATTCAGTCAATCGTTACACAAAGGGCTGAAAAAGATGTCAATTGAACAGAAATGGTTTTTTYGGAGGGGAAATCTTAACTCCTCACTGATAATAAGGATGAAAGGATACCTGAATGGGTGAACAGCTCACACCAGGCACACTCTGATATGTAAAGGATAGTTGAGTCTGGCACTCCTTTTGCTTTCAAATTGTACGTGCATTTAACAGCAGTACCACGCTTAAGAGGCTGTCCCCATGAGACAAGGCAGTCCAGGTCATTTGCTGCTTACCTGCAGTTTACGTAGCTGTTTGATTGCTTCATCCCGAGCCTTGTTTGCAGCTTCGATCTGACCTTCCAGGTCTTTCAGATCCATTTCCATTTTCTTCTTGGCTGCCACAGCCAGAGCCCTCTGCTTGCGCTCATCCTCGAGTTCTGCCTCCAGCTCTCTCACCTGTGAAATCACAAAGCAATGTAAATAGGCTGCGTTCCAGGAATGGAACAAGAGATCCTGATAAACGGTTGGTGAATCCCAAAAGCCTTTGCAAAGCAGCAGCAACTTTAGGTGACTTTAAGTGACTACAGAATGCAAGTCAGGGAAAAAGACATTGCAACATTGCAGAAGGGAAAGAAAAGAAAAAGGATCTGTGCAAAGTAAGTGAAAAATATGAAAACAAAGGCAATAACTCAGTGTCTGAAGCATTTCTGGAAAATAGCCATTTCCACTGATCAACTGTGTAGTGATCAGCTTTGTATCTGAATGGCATGGGCTTGCAGCTTCAAGCAGCATCACCACTTGCCTGCTTAGTGTTTTTTTGCTACGAGGTTGAAATACAGTCGAATTGCAGGAGTAGCAGGAGGAGATACACTAAGAGTAACAACTGACAGTGCTCAGTACTCAAAAAGACATGTTCTAGTGTTCGTAAAGATCAGTGCTTATGGTTTCTATAGGATAGGAACCTTCAGGCAAATAAAAAGTTTTAATTCTTGGCAGAAAACTATTACCAAAGCTACAAAGTTGTAGTGAAGGAGCCCTATGCCCTTCCCACTCTGAAGTATGGTGCATATAGTACATTAGACATACTTGTTTAACCAGCATCCTCTTTTTCTCTTCATTCTGCTCATCTCTGGCCTGTAGATCTCTGTCAAACTGGGCTTTCATGGCTTGCATGTTCACCTCCAGACGAAGCTTTGCATCTTCTGTGGCTTGCAGTTCATCTTCCAGTTCCTCAAGCTGAGTCCTCATCTCTTCAACCTGTTGCTCTAAAGTTCGTTTTGATTTCTCCAGCTCATGGACCTGAACCACAAACATTAATCAGACCCTCTCTTTCAGTTGTTTCAACAAAATTACTAAAAGCAAAATAAGGCATTATATGAAGACAGCATACAAGTGTAACCAAGTGTGGAAAAATACCTACATTTTTGCCCACATCATCTTTAGAGCTCATTAGGTCCTCCATGTCAGTGCGCAACTGTTTGTTCTGTCTCTCAAATTCTTCCTTAGCTTCCAGTGCTTCCTCCAAAGCCCGAGCCAGAGAGAGTGCTTTGGTTTCCTTCTCCCTTGCTTCTGCCTCCGCACGATCTCTCTCCTCTGCATATCTGGCGGAAATGTTCTTCTCTTCTGCCAGCATCTGAACACAAAAATAATTTATCTATTAAGTTCCATGACCAAGTCTTTATTGTCMAATGTGTTTTAGTTAAAGAAGTGGTTAATACTCTAAGCCTAACTGGCTTTCAGAGATTCTGTCTAACCTCTCAAGTCTTGATCAAAGTCTCAATGAGAAAACAGCTATGGCTATTTAGAATGGGACAAAGAAAGAAACCCACTACTCCATTACTTGATGAGTCTTGTGTTATTTTCATCTTTCAGTCTTCACATCTTTTTTCAGTCTATCACAATCTTCAGGGATTATAATAATGCTTTTTAAGGCAAGTTTTTTATCCCAGTATGATTTCTTTCTTATATTCAAAGAGTTTATTACTTCATTTAACAATATAAATAAAGCTGGCATTTAACTCACTGAAGTGAGTGGCTGCTCATGATGAAGCCACAGCTTCTCACAGGAATCCAAGTCAGGCCCTTCTTTTCACAAAGCTTCCAAAGTGGTGACTACACAACTTAAAGCTGYCTTTTAAAAACACAGAAAGACTACCTGATCAAACTTCTTCTGCTTTTTCTCCAAGTTGGAAACAATCTGGCGCTGATGGTCTAGATCYACCATCAAGTCATCCAGCTCTTGCTGCAGGCGATTCTTGGTCTTCTCCAGTTTGTCATAAGCCAGTGCCTTCTCCTCTAGACGCTGACTCAAAGACTCCATATCCTTCAGTAGTTTCTTCTTATTTTCCTCCAAACCTTCAATGGTTCCCAAGTCGTCATCGACCTTTTTCTTAGCATCAGCCAACTGAAATTTTACAAAATAAAATAGAGTTTCTTAGTACATGAGAGGGAAGCAAAGTCATCACATCTATAGAGTACAAAACCAGAAATGGACACTACTACCRAGCTTGTACTGGTATAGCTAAGGTCATACAAATATGAGCTAGAAGCAAGCTTAATGGTAGAAAGTCCTGTCCCTCACAATCACTACTGTTACAGGGAAAGAAAAGAGGAAATTTTATTCTGCAATTCAGTTCAGTATTTATGTTAATTAACGATTTTTTTCCTGGTACCAATTTATATCACCTCAAATTCATAAAAGTCCTGCTTTTACAAACAGCTTACCTGTGATTGCAAGGCCAGCATTTGTTTCTCCAAGTTCTTTCTGGCCTCCTCCTCCTCTTCCTGCTGCTCTTGAAGGTTGTTCTTCTCCTCTTCCAGCTGCCTTATCCTACTGCTAAGATTGAGTTTCTGGCGGGTTTCTTCTTGAAGCAGCTCCTGTTACATGAACAGACATATTCAAAGTTCAGTTCTGTTGATGGTATGTTAATCTTGGCCTTGGACTACTACTTTCTGTTATTCCACACAGACACCTCWTGAGTGCCTATAGATTAAATGAGTTTGAAACAAAAAGCTATCGAAAACTCTGACACCAGCGTGAAGAAAACGATAACCACTTGTGTCTATTTGCAGAAATATTCTCTCTATTCAGAATTGACCATGCCATTGTCTGTTCTACAAGTTACTAGATCATACTTTTCCTTTTCTTAATAGGAAAAGTCGGTTTAAAGGTAGCTATGATTTGGCAGTGGGAACTTTTATTTTAATGGAAAATAATCAATGCTCTAACACCCAGATCTCCCTTCCTTCCTACTCCAYCCTGTTCTCCACAGTCCTCTAGCTCTAACTGTCATTAGAACTAACATTATTGAAACAGTTATCATTAGCAATTTCTAACTGGTAAAAGCACATATTTAAGTGCTGAATACATGAATATAGTAGCATTATTAAACTCAAAAAATACTCTAGTTTCAGAAACTTCAGCTGTCTATAAAGGAGTATTCTCCTTTGTGCCTATCTTACACTCCCAGGATCTTATTTACATTTTCCACTGGGAAAGTTCTCTTTTCTGTCTTATTTCTTAGTCTCGGTGGGAGCCAAGTATTACTCCCAGGGAAATGGGGGTGTACAATCCACGAAGCAGCGAAGCTTATTTGACCATAAACTGGCCCCACATGTAGCTGAGTTGTCATTATACAGCTCATTTCATTAGACCACAGTAGAAATTACAGTTTCCATCTAAGGGATTTTCAAAACTATGAACAAAAAAAGAATGTTCTGTTTGCAATTAGTATTTTCRTGTGGAGCAAAGCTGCAGTGCAAAGTTGCAGCTCCCCCATGCACACACCTGGGTATCCTGAAGCTGAGATTCCAGACTAGCYGCATCCTTGGCAAACTTAATACCTTTCTTCTCTGCTTCCTCCAGCAGACTTGAGACGTTATCCAACTCGTTCTGCAAAGCAAGCAGCGTAAAGGTAACACCGTTCAGCTGACTCATGGCACAACTCACATCACTGGAAGTGCAGAGCACAAAACCTCGGCGAATTCCAGGCATGGCAAGTAAGGCAACAATAGCTCCCACTACAGAGATGCCAGGAGCTAAAAATATAAAAGTTTGGCTACAAGCTTTCAAGTTGAATGTCAATTTTCAATTTAAGCAGTACAACATCACAAGAGTCAGGCATGCTATTCAAGCAGAGCAAATCACTTCAATCTTTGCAGGCAGTATGAATCTGCATTCATACTTAAATACTATTTTTAATTATAAGGTCATCTTATGGGACCTATTAACCCAGAGTATCAGTGTGACAGCTGGATTTGGAGCATCATTGCAAGAGAAAAGCTTATGGTCAGGTGCCAGCTCTTGCTATTTTAGGCTATTTAGGCTTGTGGATATTTTAAGAGACTGCCTAGAAGTTTCCTCTGAAAAGAACTGGACCGTTATCTTTGASATATTTCAGGCAGATACACCTGAAGCATGTGGTGTTGTGGTTGGAAAGGCAGTCCTGGCTCCCATTTGCTCCATTTTCTGGAAGAATGGGGCCTTTTCCTGCTAGCCCCATCCATCAAGCTTCCAACTTGAAGCACAAAGGAAATTCATGACCATCATCAGTACATTTTGCTCACATATACAAATGAGCTCATCTTGGTCACAAGCTTAACTAAGCAACGCTTTCACTGCTTGTCTCCAGGACAGGGATCCATGCACTTAGGAGCCACTATAACTCTCACACAGCTGGGCAGATATGATATTAGTCATGGGTTTCTTCAGCTACTTCCTTCCAAGACATGTCACCAGTCTGGGACCCTTCAAGTATTCATGCAGGAATGATTGCGGTCCCCTCCCAAGTCCACTATAGGAATAATTTTCATAGATTTAACTTTCAAAGRGCATTTCTCCTAACTGTTTCTGTCTATGTATAAAGCTTTTATTTTCTTGCCTATTTTTCAGGAGTTTAGGACTTTGGAAAACGTTCAAGGTCCACATAGCCATACCTGCAGCTTGTTGGCTTTCTCTGCCAGCTCCACTCTCAGTCTTTCGCCTTCTGCGACCTTAGAAGTTAGCTCTTGTACCTGAGCATCGAGCTTTTTCCTCTTATGTTCAGACTCTGCCTTGACCTGCTGCAATACCTTCACTTCGCAGGCTAACTCCTTGTTGTCAGACTCTAGACCTTGCTTGTTCTTTTCAAGGTTTGCTTTGAACTAGGAAAAAAAAAAAAAAAAAAAAAAAAAAAAGGATAAAAATTAACATTTCATTACATATCAATAAAGTTTTCTGCTACATAACATCCACTCCAACAAATATAAAACAAGTGCTTGGGAAGTTGTAAGAAGGGATTGTTAAAAACATTGCCACGAAGCATTCTGCGTGCATTAGTCAAAGACCAGTAAATTAAAGCACGATCCCCTTTTAGATATCACAGCTAGCAGTGAGCACCAGAAGACATTCTCTGACTTGAACAAGATCTGGAACATCAGTGCTGTAAAATGACCGTTTGAGCAGCACTGTAAATAGGAAGGAATGTGCCCATTAACACATCAGCATGGCTCATCTCACAGAAATAAAAGGAAAGATATCAACTAAAGCTGCCCTGATTTTAGTAGGCATAGCAGCTGGGAAGCGTGTAACAGAGCATTTTTCACCACTGCTCTCATATTTTCCCCAGCTCCCCCCAAAAAGATCCTTTAAAAAAAGTAATAATCAGCATGAGTGATGTTTAAGTCCTATTCTTACCAACTATATCATTTAAAATGACGTTATCTTACTGTGAAGAGGAGCTTTTTTCCAGGAATTTTATATTGTTACTGAGAGCATGCAGTAACTAAGAAGCAAGAGATATGCACAAGATCTTCAGCTATATAAACTATAAACTAGCTAAAATTGTTACATTTCTCCCTTTGTATTTTAATGCAATGAAGCTCATAAAGTATTCCCTGCCAGCAATGTAAAAACATTACTACAACACACCAGCTCTTCACAAATGTATGCGGAACAACAAGACCACAATTTAGCAAACTAAGGATTTTTTCCCAGTGGGAGTGGCAGGGAAGGTAGGGGAGAGTATTGGAATGATTCTGCTTTTGAGCAAGACACTCAGGCTACAAGAATACTGCTGCCTAGATACAACAGTAATAGTGTGCTTCCTCCTACCTGTTATGGTGATCACAGAACTCAGCACAGCTGTCCAAACTGGCAGCACAAATAGCCAGCASTGGAGTTCGCAGCACAAGCGTGAAGTTAAGAGTGGCTTAACTCCTACACTACCTGCTCTTAGCTTAGGTTTTTCTTTCCAAGTACTACATTATAATTACCTTATTTGGAAGCATTCTGCAGTTCACCCATGAGAACTGCTTTTCTCCAAAAGACCATGTGGACTGCTGAAGAACTCACATAAAAGCATTACATGATTTATCTTTAGGTGAACTTTTTCCAAGTCTAACGAAGACTTTTCAGGCGGTTGCCAAGAATGCCTAATAGTTACGATAGGTTCAACAAATCAGTGTGATGGATTTGAGTAATCTCCATTGTAATGCATGCATACAGGAGGGCAATTTAGCTCTGCATGCAGATGTCAGTGAAAGGGCCACAAGAGTTATAGTACTTCACATAAAACCGTGAAGCAGGGAAATATTTTTCTGTAATTTGTTTCCTGCTTACCCGTTTGGCCTGTTCAAGTTGTTCAGAGAGCTCTTCCAGGGCAGTAGCATGCCTCTGCCTGATTTCTTGGATCTGCGCTTCGTGGTTCTTGGTTTCCTCTTCAATTGCTTTCTTCAGTTCAGCGACTTCCTGTTCACGCTTTGTCCTAAAGAAAACGTGAAGGGTTATGAAAATCAGTATTTTAACYTTTTGTAAATCAAAGATGGATTCCAACAGTGTCTCTTACAAAGACGTGTGGCTGTACCTCAGTTCTTGCTGTGCAGCAGTAGTATCCAAGGTGTCTTCCAGTTCTGTTTTTAAAGCCTCCAACTCTTCACTTAAGTCTCTTTTCTGTTTTTCTGCCTTGTTACGCGATGCCTTCTCAGATTCAAGATCCTCCTGGAGTTCTGCAATTTGAGCCTGCAATTCTCTTATCACTTTCAGTGCATTGTTTTTCTGAACTGCTTCTTCATCACCTCTGTTAAACAGAAACATAACAATTCAATTATATTTTATAGCTTCAAACCTTATTCTCACAATAGTCAAGTGCAATTAGATTATGTATATTAAGTGATATATTTTAGGAAACATTGTTAGGAAAAATAGTTATAAATAAGACATAGTTCCTAAMACTTTATGGACAAAAACACACTACTGAACCCTTATTAGCACATTCCAGATTAACTGTGAGAATCATCAAGCTTTCAAGTTGACGTTCAAGCATTCTGATTTTGCAGATCTCATTGGGTATTACCCCACAAACACAGCCTGTCCTCAGAATCTTCTCTACCCAACAAATTAAAAATTACTCAAAATCCACAATTGTTCATTTTATATGATGTGACAACAAAACTGCTGCACTAAGCTTGAAAATGCGTGTCCTAAAAATCCACTGACAATACTCTGACCAGTAAGAAGGCTGACTGAATTACATGTTTTTTCCCCTTCTGAAGCCAAACTCAGAAAAGTAAAAAACCTTCCAGAGCCCAAACAGTATTATATACTGGTCAAACTTCTTATTAATGGCTTTACAGAACAAGGACACTGATAAAACTCACTGAACTCCTCTTTTTGACCTACTCACAGCACACACACGTGCGGATACCTCATTACAAGTGATAATTTGCTTCGAAACCTTTTAAATATATGATTACTCTAAAAAGGGAGAAATTTCCCAGGCCAGGAGGCAACACAAGTTTCAGCGTAACTTAAGTAATCTCTGTTGTTGTTGTTTTTTCACTTTAACATTACCAGTTCTACTCAATATAACGCCTGCAGTCAATTGAAATTTAGTCTTGGAAAAGTTTCTGTCACATTTAGGCACCATAAGCTCCAACACGTTCTGACCTTGCAAGTGCAGCTTGCAACTCTTCCTCTTTCTTGGCCAGCTGGATCTTCAGCTCTTCAATCTGGGCTTGCAACTCAGCTATTTGGTCCTGCAGGTCTGTTGTTTCACCATCAAGTTTTCTCTTGGCTTTTTCTAATTCTTGACGGGTCTTTTCCTCCTTTTTCAATCGCTCTACATAAAATTAGAAAATTATATACTGGAAAATAATATAGTTTTAAAAAACACTGGATAAAATGTTTTTGCAAACATCTGTGCCACTTCAGAACTCCCAACAAGCAGATTTAGAAAGCCTTTGCACTCTAGAGAGCTTCTAGCAATTCTGTAGCTGACATATTCCTGCCTTAAGGTATTTCTTTATGCGAAAAGCATCCAGGTATCAGTGTCACAGCAGTAAAATTCATTTACTCTATCTGCCTGTTCTCTGATTGAGGCCGTTACTGCATTGCTTAGCAATTAGCTRATGACCAGGTGCACCGTCACAGAAAGGTTGTGCCAAACCACTAGTGCTTAGCATAGCATTACTACTATGCTAATACACTGTGCATCAACATAAATGTAAAATGTCAGATGTGTCATTCAATATTTTGTGGGTGAGCTATGCACAGATTTCTCCCGCAGCCTTTTTGAGCCTGCTATTTGATTTAGGTCTCTTCTGTATGGGAAAAGAGAGGCGTGTTCAAGAACCACTTTTTAGAGCCACCGAGGGCAATTTGGGATTTTCTAGGTAGTCTACACTAACAATGGTYTTCTTCTCTGAAAAGTTACTCACTCAGAAATAGAAATTTTTTCTTGAGTTACATTTCTGGAGAGTTTTAAGAGGCAAGTTTATTTTAAGAGCTTCTCTTGCAATTGAGAAAACTAATAGGAAACGGGATTGTGCAAATTTCAGGGCCTAAGTGTGCCAAGACCATAGGAGAGGAAGCTTAAAGGCATTTTGAACCATCTCCACGAGTAAATATCATTCTACTGTGCTTTACTAGTCAAAAAGATTGCATGCCTTATGTTTAAGCCTTAATTTCCAGTTCTAAGGCAAGCACATGGTCTCAGAACAGCACCATAACCAAACACATCTGACAARTATCTTCACCAGCACTAATGCTGACTTAAGCATACAAGTACTCAAGCATTATTTTCCAGGTAGTGAAGTTTACTAGTGCCCATTTTAAGGTGGAATTAAGGAATATTATTTTTGAAGAAAAGGTAGGGAAGATTCAAACAAAGAAGATTAAGCTCTGGTATTCTTCCAGAAGCACCTCTGCTTTGAAATATGATGCAAGACTGGCTGTAATACAGTAGATGAAAAACTATTTCCAAATTAGGGTGCAGAGAGAGACTTAGTCTTGCATTTGTGCAACTCTGGCTTGGCAATTTATTAGTGTTTTACAGCGGCTATTTTACAGACTTATTTTTTTTTAATAAATCAAGAAGAGTTTTATATAGGGCTGATTTAGCCTGTCACTACACAGTAAAACAGCCTTAAATAAATGGCCAAAGAAACTGGACTATTTTAGATAAACAATGCATTAAGAAAAGCAAACTGATTCAGACTTGCTTATTCAAAAAATTTGGAAGTCTAGTAAACAGCTAATAGCATTCTTTTAGAATTATGACATTCTTATGGGTTACAACAGAAAACTGAAGCAACTTTCCAAGAGACAAACATTTTGCCTTTTTACTAAGGAATATGTGCAACAACATACATTTTTGAAAAGTGTTTGTAAATGAAATGGATTCTTCAAGTCGAAAAACTACCAAGAAGTTAAGACCAAGTAACCAAGTCACACAAGTAAAGCAAATCTCATACAAAAATCTCAATTTTTGTAAACAACCAGCAAATAAGTGCTGTTAAGGTATCTGCATATTAAGGTACATCAGACTAAACTATGTAATTGCATTGATTGGAGTTAGCAATACATTTCTTTCCTATAACAAGTCTTCCAACTTGTTAACAGGCAAATTTAGTAAGATCAMACCTTCTAAATCAGTGATCATCATTTCTTGCTTATTCTTCAGTTTGGCCAAGTTTTTGGCTTTTTCTTCTTCTTCAGCCAGCTGAGAAGTGCACTCAGCAATTCGATCCTCCATCAGCTTCTTTTCCTAGTTAGGAGCAAAACAGGGAAGAG
Source organism: Nothoprocta perdicaria (assembly GCF_003342845.1). NCBI lineage: Eukaryota > Metazoa > Chordata > Aves > Tinamiformes > Tinamidae > Nothoprocta > Nothoprocta perdicaria. The sequence continues at coordinate 2,539,747 of NW_020456032.1, read as the reverse complement.
TAACAGTTAAAATACTATTCAGAGTCTTCAAGCAGCATGAATAACTAAATGTATGAAATACTATTAAAGCCATTGTATAGCATATTAAAACAGAATTTATTTCAAGYCATCATCAAAGGATTATTGGAAGAATAAAGATCCATTTGAACAGTATAAAAAAAATAAGATTTGTTTTCTAAGACTGAGTTTTGGAATTGAAYATCTGGGTGTGTTAAAACCCTTTAACACCCATCTAAAACCATTTCTGGAGGTCTGGGAAGTTTGAAAGCTGTCACTTTATGCTGCTATTCCTTGAGAGCAGAACCTCTACCACATATGCTGACCTCACCTTCAAAAATTTGGAATTTTGGTCCTCCAACAGTAGGATCTCTTCTTCCATCTTCTTGATTTTTGCTTCAGCTGTCACTTTTTCAAGCTGCAGCTTCTGCCGAGCTCCTTCCTCCTCATCAAGCTGCTCCTCTAGGTCCTAGAAACAGATAGGAACACGTGTGCTTTTATTGTTACCCATTTGTTGTTAACCTTTTCTTTTCTTTTGCTTATTAAAATGAAAAAAAAAAGTATTAGTTTGAAGAGACAGTTGTCCTGAGTGACACTAAAAATGCTTTCACTTTATTAGCCTCATATGTAGTATCCATGATCTGGTAATGGAATTTGGAGTCATGTGCTATACATGGAATTTTTTTAACTCTCATTCAGCTTTGGCAAGTACCTACAACCTGCTGTCTGGGAAACATACACTCATTCCTCTGCATCTTTCCTAATTTTGCAAATAAAATACACTACAGGGAGAAGAAAATCCCAATGGTGCATAATCCTAATGGCTTCTTGCATTGGAACAGGGCACCAGGTGTCACAATACTAGTGCTGAGGGCAAGAGGAGGCTGGTGCACATAGATATTCTGGTATTTGATCAAAGCACGTCACTGATGCCAGGGACTAGGAAGAGTTGCCACAGGCAGCAAGTCCCCAGTGAAGGGACTGAAGTGTATATCTCAATAGGTATGTTGGAATGGTCCAGAAGTTGACTGCATTAATTAGTAGCAGGAAGGCTGTAACATTTTGTGCTTCTATTCAGTCTTCAGTAAGATTCTGTGTATTATTAATAGCCACTTATTAAGTGGCATTAAGAAACTGCCGGATGTGTTTTTTTCCCTAAGTACTTTAAGTATTCTGAAAGACATTTCCATTCTGATGTATCCCCTCAAACAATAAAGATTTTTCAAGTCCATCTATTCAAAAGGAAATATCTACATTCTGTTTTTCAAAAAAAAAAAAAAAAAAAAAAAAAAAATTAGAGCAGATGAAGCTTCCTTTCTGCTTCATAAAAGTCAAGGAAGGAATATTCTTCACAATGTTCTCACCAAATTTAAGTGAAAAGGGAATAGTTCTGTTCCAGAAATGAGATCATCCCATGAGGCTGTTTATACAGGAAAACAAGTAAGCTACATGCAGTAATTTCCAGCTTCTGCCTACTCAAAAGAGTTTGCTGACATCAARCCTCTGTCTATATACGCTGTGGCTTACAATAGGCTTTTTTGACTTTTCTGCTTTTTTCTTCCCTCATCTGGTATCCCTGAAGACCACAGAGTGCTAAACACACTGAACACAGGAAGCAAAGAGAAACAATTTAGGTTGACTTTACTCCTTCCATGATACTAAAGGACTAWCTTCCTCCTGTTTGAGAGATGTTTGATCAGCTTTCAGTCCTTAGCAGTTCTSTTCACCTGCTTTTCCATTTCTAGTGTAACAAGAGACGTACCTGAATATGTCCCTGCATTTTCTTTTTCTCATTCTGCAGTATTTGGTTTCTCTCCTCTTCCTCCTCCACCCTTGACTCCAGATCATGAAGGATTTCTTCCAGCTCTTGTTTTTTGGCAGCCAGACGAGCCCTCATCTCCTCAGCTTCTGCAAAGAGCTCTGTCTCAGCCTGCAGCTGCTCTGCAAGAATGTTCTTTTCTTCTAAAAGCTGCCAATATCACACAAAAAGAAAAAAGTAAAATCTTTACTTTTCAAAGTTTCTTGGAGACATGACAACTATAAAGGTACCYGAAGACCAAGTTCTGCTTCAGTTTGAAACTGTGCTGAAGACCCCAAAATGAAAACTTTAATCAGAGAGCTTTATCAGCGGTCCAAAAGACTCCAGCTCTAAGAGAAGGGCTACAGTATYCCATTGTCCCCACACCTTAAAGAACAGATTTCACTGTGCCCACCCCATCTCCTCAGCTCTCCCAGGAGCAAAGAGATGAGGGAAACGACTCTTTCCAAGACTGTCCCTCGTCCCCATCCCTGCACAGGGACTGAATGCTGCCACAGGTACATGGGCAGAAGCTGGCAATCAAGCACAGTAACTCCAGAGACACTGCACTAAAATACACTATTGCTATGGCTGTGCTTACAGAGATCTTTCTCAAAAAAGACTTTCTCGCATAGGATGCAATGCAAAACACATTTCACATACTGAAAGCCAATCGTGGGCACAAACCTGTTGATGTTTCCTTTCCATTTCCTCAAGTTCTGCCTCCACTTTTGTTTGTTTTTCCTTCACCTTCATTAACTCCTCATCCTTGGCCTGAAGTTCCTCTTCCTGGCGAGTGACCTGAAGAAGAGGCTTCACCTGCAAAGAATTGAGACAGACAAGTGAAAAACCACATTCTACCTACTTGCAAGGGTCAAAGAAAGCAAGAGAACAAAACAAACCTTCGTGAAGACTCTCCACCACTGCCAGTGCCTAAGCTTTAAATACGCAGCACAATTCCTCTGCAGAATTTTCAGTGCACTCAGTTGTTGCTGTTTTTTTGCAAAGGCCCTGGAGACAGCGAAAAGCGTTTGCTCATATTAAATACAGCCTATCATATGTGTATTTGTGGTTTTAATTCTTAGCAAGTTAGTAGTTTTTAGTTTAGCAGGTAGGTTACCCTACATATAACACTTGCCAACCATAAATAGGGTTATTTTTAAGGTTCAGTGACTAGAATGATTTATGGGTGCTCACTCCTAATATTAAGGAMCAAGACAAGAGCTGGATTTACCATTTTCATAGCAATAACAACAAATGCTACTTGTTCTTACTATTAAGAGTCTTTTTATTCAAATAGATGTAAAAGAATGGAATGCAGACACTGAACTCTCCTTTAATGTCAGGAAAGCAATTTAACAGTAACTTTAAGATCCTCTGGTGAAGATTTTTTTGCAGCTAACAGTTATACTGTAAATAGCTACATATGTCAAAGGCAACATTAAGAAAATAAAATATGATTATGAAACAAAGGTACAAATTTACCTATTTAGTTTGGACACATCTACAGTTCATCAAATAACATTCTATCTTAACAAAAAAGACTCTTCTCAAATGAGAGTTCTGACACATAGTTCTCTATTAAGGACAATTAAAAGGACAATGAGGGGATCCACTCACAAAAGGACACCTACTTTCTAGCCAGGTATCCTCTACAGACTGCTTGGAAGAATATAATAATGTCTGTGATCTTCAGATCTCGTTCTTCTTCCAAGTGTGCCAGGACGCCAGCTCGGAAAAAGATCTTGCTCTGTCCAATTCTGTACAAGTTGGGGTCCAGTTCTAAGGCTCTGATCTAAACAGGAGATAAAAACATTGTTGTCACCCAAAGGACAATATTTTTATGTTTCAACTTTTTTGTTTTAAAAGTGTTTAGAGGTAAACTTACCATTCGCTCACATGCTTGCTTGCCATCCATAAAACCTTTTGGAATTGCATTGGGAGTAAGGATCTCGTACCTGTAAGTCAAAACAACAACAACAGCAACAAGTTTATACTCAAGCTACATCATTATAAACCCATAATAGTCACCAAGCAGGGTTAAGGAGATTCCCTAAAAAGTTTTTCCAGTAGGTCATTTTAGACTTTTTTCCCTTCTTCTCTCTTTAGAATAAATAAATCCACACATTTCATTAAAGCAACCAYGATGTGTTGTTTCCATGGCTTTTATTGCCCTTCTGTTATGTTACTCTCTTATCTTTTATGACCATTTTATTACCATTCTGTGACTCATTACCAAGGCTTATCACCTACTTTTGGCAAAACCTGCCTTTTTGTTTATTGCTTTTGAGAGTTTGGATTCTGTAGACCTGAAGCAGAATGCTCAGTAGCACTGAACAAGAAAATGAAAGGCCAAATGACAAGTAGTGTTTAAATGCTTCAATTCCAAGGCACTTCCTGAAGGCACTTCAAGAAACCTTTTGGATTTTRTTCTGTTGTGTGTTTCCCCCTCCTCCCGTCTTCAATCATTTAACAAAGAACTTCATCTCAGAATAAAAATGTAAAGGATTTCTTGCCGTTACCTCTGCCTAAATTCCTGGAACACTATCCTGTTTGGAAATCCTTGTCGACAAATCCTAATTCCTTCCAAAACCCCATTGCAACGAAGCTGATCTAGAACCAGATGTGGATCCAGTTTTCCTGCCTGAACAAACAAAACAAGCATTATTTACATACTCTCAATTTGTCTGCATGGGAAACTGCATTTTATTTTATTTTTTTTTCAGAATGTCCTCTCCGAAGTTAACTTTCTAAATAAGAGGATGCAAGTGGAAATACAGCATGTAAGCTTTGCAAAACCCAACTTCCAATTCTGGAAGGACACAAAAAAAAATCATGCAGAACTAAACATGCACACAGAAAGTCTTTTGAAGTAAAAGACAAGAGAGGTCTATAGCACATACCCTCTTCTCATGATTTGGAATGATGCAGCGGACAAAATTGGGATTAGTGTTTCGGAGGGTTGCCATCAGCTTGGTGAGTGATTCCTTGTACAGCTGCCCAACAGTACGAAACATGCCCTTCTTGGTCTTGTAGGCAGAGCCAAAAGCGGTCTCCGTTATTCCAGTAACCTGATCCAGACCCACGATACGATCCACTGGGAAGGATGAGAAAAAAACARAACAATTAAGTGGACCTTACTATTTGTTAGGTATAAAGATATATGGAAAGAGGAGCAGTAGTGCAGCAGCAAAAGCTTTGTGGAACAAATGACAGGAGGTGCCATCAGGAGGGCAAGGCAGTCAGCCATGTACTAGGGACACTGTGCAGAAGCAGTTGAACCAAAAGCCACAAACTTATACAGCAGAATAGGGGAGCTTTAGTAGATATGTACTAAAATATCCAGCTCTTTACTTGCAGTGCTGCATGACCAGTAAAGCCCTTGGCCTGAAGTAAAATTTACAAGATAGAAAACTGCCTGGAAACCAGCAATTATTTGCATACTTAGAATGATACATATTTCCAGGTTGGAAGTCAGGAATTAGAMATTCACTTAAAATGAAGAGTGAACTGATAACTATGTAGATTAAATATGAGTTGTGTTGAATATGAAAAAAATCAGAGGCTATTTACAGAAGTTTTAGTTTTGTTTCAGTGACAAAATGCCACAGTTTYGCTAATCTGCTATTTGGAATAATTATTTCAAATTGTGCATACACATATAAAGCCTCCTTGGGCAAAAGAGCAGTTTCAAAACAGGAGAACTGCACAGCAAAGTTGTCGTGAAGCATCAGAGAGATTAAGGGTTTATTATTATTATTTTCCTCATTTTTAGAACACAGCAAATATTTTGTGTAAGGATCTCTGTAGTTTCCTCTTCATAGCCTTGAATGTGATTCCATGTGCAATTAAACAGTTCTCAGAAGGAAAAAAATAAATAAATAAAAAAGCTCAACACCCTCATCATAAGAGCTGCTATTTCTTAGTACTGAGCAGATACACAACGTGTATTGGCTCTCCATGAAATCCAAGCTGGCCAGCCAGAAACAAGCAACTGTACAGACACATTATAATTGAAACTTGTAAAGATTTCAATTTGAGTCTTCAAGTTCAGTCAAACCAAAGCAAAAGGAATTCCACTTCACTGTCTGAATTAGCTTTGCACTTAAGAGTTAAGTGACTGTTCTATTTCATGCTCGCACCCAACTATCTTTCTTAGGTCTACCAAATTCAAACAGGGGTTGAATAACCATTTGTAGGTCTGCCATGCAGTAGAGAACAGCGTCCAGATCCGATATACRTATAATTTTAAGTGCAAGGGTCTAAGCTGCTTATTTATATTAGAACCCTAAGGGTTCATTCATACGAATGTATCCCACACATTTAGTTTAAAGAATAAAATGGGATAAAATCAGGTGAAATTTTACAGAGGTTGACTAAAACATTTTATGTGTATTAAAAACACGCATCCAACAAGACACCACCAATGACTAGACATCATCCAACTATCTAAGACAACATACGTTTTTTGGTGACGATGGTGAAGTTAATAGCGCATCTTTTCATTTTTCTCCCCAGTCCTCCAACTCATAATAAGGTTATTAATATTATAACAAGGAATATTAACATTGAATGTGACCTTTTCCTAAGGCATTGAATTTCCTAAGCAGACACTGAACAGCATGCCTGGACTATTACCCTTTGACTGAAGGCTTTGAACTCAAGCCCTTTTTAACCTAAGGAAACAAATGTCCTTTCCACAAGTGTGAAGTGTATCACAAGTAGTGGAGGACAAACCCACATAAAAATTGGATTGTTTGAAGGTACAAGCCCCATGTGATCACCAACACATTCCAAAGTTGGGGAGAGGAAAAAGGGACCGAGGAGAAAGCMGTGGGATCAAATATCTAAAGTGTCTTCAAAATCAATATTTCAAATAAGAAATGTTCTTAGTTCCTTTAAAAAAAAAGGCGTGCAGCTTCTTAAAGGCGAAATATAAATGTTGAAAGAGGCTTTCAAGTAAAAAACAATTCCAGGAATTTTGGAAGCAATTTATTTCACTTACTACTCCACTGAAACTGCAGCTCTCCTTCTAATTTTTATATATTCTTCACTTCTCCCCTAAAATACATCCACATTCCTAAACACTTCAGTTTTGTCAATGTTGGACTGCTGAAAGAAGCTTGACAATACTGAAAACTACCCGCATACCATCTCAAATACCTGCAGCTAGGGGAGTTATCATTACGAAGCAATTCTGCATCTGAACATGGAACTTGGAAGCAAGAAACCTTTTCATTTGCAATGCTTAAATGCAATGCATAAAATACAAATGCTATATGTATGCAGCAGCAACTGAATAGGTATGCACTCAGAAACATTTGCCTTGTGGAGGTATACCTAAATTTAGCATGAAATGAAAAGTTCATGCAAGCCTACGAGCAAAAATGGTTTTCCTGTAGATACAACAGCCCTGCCTTTTGGAGACCTACGATTTTTATACTCATTCACCTGGTGGATCATGAAGACCAGTAATATTGTCATAGAAACAGGCTCTCTGAATATTCTGTATCTCTAAGGCAGAGAAACAGTGAAAACAAAGACAGAAGAGCAGATACACAAGACACTTCAGTTAGTATACAGAACAGGTTTATAAATTGCAAGCAGATTTTATATTGTGCTACATAAGCAATAAGGTCACGACATATTCCATGCACATTTCAATCATCTCTGGAGGCAAGCTGGGATTATTTGCATTGAAATTCTAACTTCTATACCTGTATTCAAAAGGAAGGAACAGAAGCCCAATCAAAACTTTTGGGTTTATTTATTGCATGATATTTATTAAAGCTGTTCTCTCTAGCTGAACCAAGTAATTCGTATTAACTCAGTATTAATGTACAGCAACATCTATATCACAAGTTTGATTTCCTCCTGGAGTAAGAAACTGCACAATTAATTAAATCTCAATATAGTCTGTAATTAATACACTGTAAAAGAACATAAATAGAGGTAGATAATTCCCTGCTAAGTATTTTCTAGGTTATTGCTGTTTCTTGGAATATTATGGTAAAATGATGAGAAATACCTTAAGCTGATGTGCAAAGACACTAGCAGTATGCTGCTGAACAGGAGTAATCCAAGATTGGGTATGAATATGCAATATCTGTAAGCACTAATATGGCTCATCATGATAAATAATCGTGTTCAGATTCACAGAGGACAACATTTTATTTAGAGCAGCACCAGCACAGCTATTTCTGCTCAGGACTTCACCCCAGCAAGTCAAATTAAGAGTTTCGAGCATGATTCTCGAGATGACGTTTGACAGAGGGTAACAAGTAGTAAAGTGAAAACTAGTCCAAATAATGAACATGAAAAGCAGCTAATCAGAAATGGCACATGTGCACGGGGTCATGGGAGCAACCCAGCTCCCCTGTGGGCCTTTCAATGTTAAACAATAGAGAAAATGCTGTAGATATTTACAATTCAGGGCAGTGGGTGGTAGAAAACATGCACAAAATGAAAACAACAACAAAAAAATTTATCCAAAAATATTAGATCTATAGAGGCTGTATACTTAAGACACGATCTCTTACCATCCTTCCAAAGCTCTGCGACGAATTTGTCAGAAGACTGGTGCAAAAGTGTAGCCACATTGTCGTTCAGAGGGTCCATATTCTTCATCAACCACTCGTCTGCCTTGTAGTCTACCTATACGGCRGCAAAGTAGCACATGATCAAAGAGACTATCATCTTTAGTTTTCAATTTACTAGCTAAAAATCTTCAAAATCATGTTTGAATATATTCTCAGAACAGGTCAGAGTGCCACTAAAATAATTATTCTTTTGTAAGGGTAAATGAAAGATATTATTTTTAAAAAATCAGTAATTTGACTGTTTTCTTACAAGTAGCTGGTATACGTTTCCAATCTAGTGTTATGGCCAAAATGAGGCTTCACTATGAAGATGTAAAAACAACTCCAGTACCAAGACTCTAGTTAACTTTATCTAAATCATAGGACAGTGAATTAAGAATGTGCTGCAAGATGAATATTCTTAATTTGACTCCAACAGTTATACTTAAATAATTCATTCCATATTGAAAACAATGCTCTTAGCCTGACAAAAACAACACTGTGGTTTGCAAAAGCAGCACAGCTCAGCAGTTGAAAACACCAGTCTGCTGGCATGGATTCCATCCCAGCCTGAAACCAAGTCCTAAAACCTCTCAGGTCCAACTGGCATGTTTTTGCTTTAASCAGAGCGCCTTCTGTTTATTTTTAAATACCATTTTTGGAAGGAAAGCCAAATTTACGTGGTCCCACCATAAAAATAAAAAAAAAAATAAAATAAAAAAGCTATTTTATAAAGAGCACTTCACTTTCGAAGAAAAGATACTTTCTAATGGAAAACTGAAAAGCATGTTCTGGTTGCAGTAAGAAACACAGTATTTTGCCAATATGAGAAAATTGTTCACACAGTTCAACAGAAGTGCTCTTTAAAACAGTTGCTTCTCGGCAATAAGGCACCAAGTCATTTCTCTCCATGTTGTTTACTTAAAGGTTTTAATAAGTCCTTGTTTCACAGCTAAATACAGTAACTATGACAAGTTCACTCTTTCTAAATTACCCTTGTAACTGATGTAACAACAATATATTTTTGACTTTGCCAATTTTTGAATTTGCCATAATTCTGTGTTCTAATTGTAACCACTGACATTAATGAATAGAACACAATTGGCTTTAGTATTTTACACCAAAATTAAAGGTGTAATCCTTTAATCCAAAATTAAAGGATAGCTCTCAGCCACTAGCTCAGTCACATATATACAGAAAGTCATTATGTGAACTGGTGGAATTAAAGATTGTGGTATTGACTTAGCACAATTTCAAGTGGCCAAATATGCTATCAAGCTTGGAAACACACAAATTGACAACAGATTTCTTTCAACAAAATGTCTCCAAAAGCTCATCTGCAAGGTACACAGAAAATCTGACAAGAAAACTAAACACATCTGAAATAAAGCATTTGCCGAGTGTCCAATTAAGATTTTTTTCATCACTCCTGAATGTGCCCAAGAAAATACAAGAAGCCTCCCTTCCGGCACAAGTATTTCTAAATTTTGAAGTTAGAGCTTCATAACACTTTCCCAAAAGCAACATTTCTAAGCAAGGATGCAATGTTTAATCCTTACCTTCCCTGCATAGTGAATAATGCAGAAATCTGCTTTGTCCTTCAGCTGTCGTGGCTTCTGGAATTTGGAGTGGGTTCCCTGCTCTTGGACCAATTTTTCCACAAATGTCTTGTCAGTAGCTTTAGGGAACCAGCATTCTTCATCCAGTAAAGCTAACACACCAGGAGGATTTGCCTGAAATTCAATTTCATTAAATCTGTGTTAATATGCAAAACATAGTATTTCGGTATTTAATATTAAAACAAACAAACAAAATTACATTCAAAAGATCAGTGAATGCCAACCCAAGCAGCATCTAGACCAATTCCAATCTGATCTAAATTAAAAACAGCTTTAGGTGAGTCCAGTTAAAAGACAGACCTAATAACCAGTTCAAACAAGTTAATACCAGTATACATGGACCCAGCTGTAGCTGATCTGATCTACTGCAGCRGATCTGCTGGCAGTAGCTCTGCTGGAGCAGAGACTGAAATAGGGATCCTCCAGCATTCCCTATCCCCTGTTTCTGTGACACATACATACACAGCAACTCATCCATGTTTAGCTAACATTAGTAGCTAACATAATGCTTTAATGTGGGCTAAACTGAAGGCAATTACCCCTCCCAGCCACTCATTACTACTGAGGCAACCACTCAACCTGCCCTTGCCAAGCCCTGCACCAATTTCCAGCAGCAGCAGCAGCCAGACATTTAACAGGCTCAATTCAAACAGTCAGCAGAATTTTATGTGCTACCCCTCTCTCTCCCCATGTAATTTAGGCACTCCATTAAAAAGTTTGTTTATTCTTAAAAAGAAGCAGGGAATAAACGCCTGCATTTTACAGCTGCAGAATTGTTTGACAGGATCATTTTCCTTAGGGAAGACAGACTGAAGCACACAGTAAAGCACCAGTGAAATAGTTTATCATGATTTATACTTCAGAAGTTTCTTGTGAATGTGAAGTTTATACATATGAAGAGAGATGATTATATGGGTGCAGACTACATGGTTTCATTTATACTTACACTTATGATTTCATTTCTAGACCAGTTAGGAAGGTGTTGCTATTTGCTTTTCAAAAAGGCTGCAGTAATTTTATGCACTTTAGGATATCCCTCTGAATAATCTGAATATCTGTATACTGAAAAGATCTACAATTCTCTCCTCAGACTTTTCGGCAGAGATTTTATCTTCAAAGGAGAATTTACTGCAGTTTTACTGAAAGTCTTGGAAACCTTTTYCTAACTTTCACATTAAAGCTCCTGCATGCTATGGGTTAATATGAAGGTGACAGGACTAAAGACTTCATCAGTTACAGGTGAAAAAAAGTATAAGAATAGCAGCTTAACAGCTTTAGCTCAGCATTTCTACACACTAATATCAAGACATAAAATCCATTAAGCATCAAGGMTTTTTCTAATGTATGGTATTTTAGACTTGGGACTTGGGCTGTGACTTCTTGTGGCACAGACAGAAGACACAATTTTGAGCAAGTCTTAATACTTGCAAGCAAAGACAGACAGATAMATCACATCTCCTCTCCTCTGAGCATTATGAGCTCACAAACTTACAGGTCTTTCTATTAAGTCAATGCAAGGCTGCAGATCCAGTCCAAAATCAATGAAGTTCCACTCTATCCCCTCTCGCTGGTACTCCTCTTGCTCCAGGATAAACATTGTGTGGTTGAATAACTGCTGAAGCTTCTCATTGGTATAGTTAATGCAGAGTTGCTCAAAGGAGTTCAACTGCAAAATAACATCAGTTAGCATGWATAATGATGGAATCAATCACATATTTAGAAGAAAAAAAAAATCTGACTTTACACGGCAATTCCCTGAAATACTGCAACACATACCTTAAAGAAAACTGGCAAATGTTACTCAAAATCTCTTATATAACCTGCTATATGTAAAAAAAAAGCATAATAAATAGGAAAAAACCTCAGTGTTGTAGAACCAATGRAAAAGGTTTAGAGTGTGACTATTTGTCGCTGTAGCTTAGCGTATTAGAAGCGTTCATGTGCTACAGAGCACAACACCCTCTTGCAGCCTTGAAACATTTCTGTATTCAGTGGTTCTAGACCAAAAGCTAGGGCTGAATACACAGTAATAGGGAGAGAGGGAGAAAAAAAAAATCTAATTATTAATCTCTTAAAATACCTCAAAGATTTCAAATCCAGCAATATCCAGAATCCCAATGAAAGATGCTCCCTGTCGTTTGGTCCTGTCCAAAGCTTTATTAATGCGGTGAACAAGCCAGCGGAAGAGGCGTTCATAGGTGGCCTTTGCCAAGGCTTCCACTGCAAAGTCTGCCTGAAGAAAAAGAAAATCAAACCCATAAAGCTTATTTTTTCTGAAGAAGTCATCAAAAGGACTCTGATATGGATGTTATCAAACATAACTAAGCAAGAGAAGAAGATTAAGCCATTCATATCACTGAGGAACAAAAGCAAGCAGAAGGAACAGCATGCAATTTGATTAATGTTATGAAAACACGTTTTAAAATTGTTGGATAAAAATAAAAGCTCTCTGAACAYTTGATAGGTACAGCTGCATTAAAAGACAGCAGCAGCAGATCAAGGAAAAGGAAATATTTCTTCTATTGTATTATTGATTTTCACCATGTAACAGCAGTTACTAAGGACAGCGAGTTTAAACAAAGTTGGTGGCAGTCCCCACTGGTGGCAGCTAATCCCAACTCTCTATTAAAAGTTAGATGAAGTGAAACTCTATTAAGCCCCAGAGCTTACTTGTTCTTTGGTCTGGGCTTTCTGAACATAGTCTCGGCCAACTTTGATGCGTGGTGTCAGGATGGCGCGAGTGAACTCCATCACGTTCATCCCCAGTAGATGGCAGAGCTTCTGTGCAACTGGAAATAAAGGAATAAAACACAAGTTCTTAAACTCTCACCTCTTCCCAGTAACTAACAACAGTGGGGAAAACAAGCTACAAACAAAGGGGAGTAAGKGSCAGCTTAAAAGCTTTAACAGTCATWCAAAAACAAGGGCAGGGAGAGGCCCTTCTGTTGGGTGGACAACAGCCCTGCTCCATCACACAGGCAGCAAGGTTTGGGTAAACATTTATAGAAATGCACTGCTCAATCTGCTTCAAGTGGGGAAAGTACCAGATTTCATAAAACCACAGGGAGGTCACACAGCGGACTAGCGGCCACRAGCGTTCATTTTGGCATTTTGATCCAGCATGTTCATTTTTAACCTTTCCAGAAAAAAAAAAGGTTTAAAAAATAAGTATGACCATGCGTGAATATGTCACCTCCGGTACCATCAAGTGGTACAATAAGCTGTGCTTTCATCAGGCAGCTAAACCACTATAATTCTATGGACATTCCCATTAGAGAATATATCAAATCACTATTTAAATGATTTAAAGCACCCATTTCTAACATTTTGTTTAGAATAGCACCACGAACAGTTGCTCAGGTTCTTTAGATGGCACAAATTGTGCCAGTTTTGTGTCAGTTATTTAGAATAACATATTACGCACACTGTCTTTACACATTCCTCCTGCATCAATCCCTTTTCCTAATACACTTTCCGATAGGTAAGGCGTTCATGACTGCAGATTTCTAAAAATGAGAGTGACGCCAAAGATATTTTTAGGTCTGGTAAGTGCTGCCCTTTAGCAGGAAGCCCTCCACACCAGAGCTGGTTTTAACTCCTGCTACGTCGTAGCTCTTTCGTTTGCTGGCTGAAAGGCACAATGCTGTTTTCACAAATTAGCCTTGAGAAACAGATCCCARCATCAACATGTAGAAGCACCTGTGCTGGTACTGAAAATACTTGCTGCTCACGTCTGAGACACTCTGGCCATGTGTTGCTTAGAAGGGCTCATGAAGCAGACCACAACTTCATCAGTGAAATTGGGGTACCCTCATAAGCTCTGCACTGATTTCATTTTAGCTGCACAGAAGCACTTCTGTGCTTTGAGTATAAACTTACCTATTGGCACGTGTAAAACCCACAACATTAGGTGGCTAGTACTAGGATCTTAGATACACGCATGGAAGTTGAGAGTACCAAGTATGTGAATGTGAAACAAGCTATAGACAAGAGAATTAGGCGGCGTGTGGGCAGCAGGTCCTGTGCATGGCAATTCTTACAGGCCTTCACACTGAATCAATTTTATAACCTTATTTTCTAAGGCAGCATTTAAACTCTGAGTTTAAATCAGAATCAGAGAGCTAAATTAAAATCTTCAGAGTGTGTTCTTTGTGAAGGAACAAACTTTTCCAAAAGCTGATCTCACAGCTGTTGTCATATCAGTTAAGATATTAACTGATAAATTAAGCCGTAGTCACCTGCCACTACTTCAGAAATCAGATTTTTCTACACACTGCATGCTTGTGTTCAGACATTTCACTATGCAAGTTGTGCTTGGCTTCAGAATTCTTATCTTTGGCAAGAAAACTGCTCTCAAGAACCAAAGCAAACAAATGGACTGAAGCATGCACATTTTCCTAGTGCTTATGTCTTTGCAGATAAGCAGTAAGCAAGACTCCAGCTGAAATATTTGTTCGAAGCTTAGAACCAATGCAAACAGCATAAATTGTGGTGATAGCTATTTAATTTCTGTCTGCATTAAGAGAACGGAAGACAAGAGAGTTTAAATATTTGCCTGTTGGCTACTTCTGTCGCAAGCACAGTCTTATTTGGCATGAATCTTTACCAAGGAAGCATAGAAGACTGCTCTATACTTTCAAAGATATGAACTAAAACAATAGGAAGAAAACTACCATGTATGTTATAGTAAGTCATGCAAATGTTATCAACTTACCAGTATTTTCTGGCATGGAAGCTTGATCAGTATTTCTCTCCTTCTTAAAGGAAATATTTCCAAATTGTAGCACTGAAGACACCACTTTCAGCATGGCTGTGTTTAAAAAAAAATGAATAAATGCTATAATGACTTTTACTCCAAATCTTAAGCATGAATTCACAAAGGAAATAAAGTTTATACCATGCTTTTTAGGCAAATGGCTTTATTAGCGTTGTCTTATGTTAAGCAAGTGTTTGCTGCAGGCTGACAAGACATCAAAATATTAAATTTGGTGACAGTAGATTAGCAAGTATGTGTGGTTGCCCAAGAGACAAGGAAGAACACTTAGAAATTCAGAAAGTTTCATAACTTACATAATATTTCCTCATGTGAAAATCCCATAATATGCATGGCTTCCATAGTCTCCTGAAAGTTGTCCTTGTCTTGTTGCCCAGGAATGGGGATGTAGCCATTAGATAAAAATCTGTAATTGTTAAATCCCTCAAGCAGCAAGTCAGCTATGTTGTGGAAGGGGAGAAAAACAAAGAAAAACTAAAGAAATACTGTTCACACTCAAMTGGATTAAGTTTTCACTAAGCAACAAACTAGAGTTTGCTAAATAAGTCGCTTAAATGAAAGAGCTAGGAGACATTATATCAGCTTAGTAATTTATTCTTCTGAAATGCTGGAGATAGGCGCATTCCTTAAAAGCTAAAGCTGYGCTCACAGAATCCCCATCTGTAGCTGCCTACATTAGCTCTTTAATGGAGTAAGCCTACAAACAGAGCAGTACCTAACTCTGATCTGACCTAATCTCAAATCCCTATCTGGATTGGCCAAACAACCATCTAGATTGAGAAGTAATAGGCAGAAGACAGTTGGAYGCTGGTGATAACCACATCAAGGATGCTCGACACAAGCTTATCTAATATTGGAGGCAAAAGCACTGAAACACTTCTCAGATGTCTGGATCTTCAAATAGTTGCACTTATCAGAACGTAACAGGAGTTAACGAGGAAAAAGGGGGAAGATAATCGATGCAGTACTGCTAGGCTGAGGAAARCCTCAGGATTTCATTATTTCTTGGCAAATGGGCTGTTTTTCTACCCAGTTTGAGAGCATGGTGCAGAACGAGTCTGGTTGTGGCTTCTTTGTTGCTGATCAACTGAGAGTCCAGCAGCTTCAAGGCACTGATCCCAGAGACAGGGTACAAGACAGGCTGCCCAGGTTGGACTTGACCAGGCAGGAGCCATTTGGTCAACACACAACATTTGCTTGACAACCCACTTCATACAACATAGAACACCTGGCTTTCTCCTCACCTTTGAAAACTTACTATTCCAAGAGCAAAGAATGGTTCAAATTGCAGTGTGTTAGCCCCAAAACGAGCAAATCCTGGATGCAGAAGCAGTAGATTTATAGAAGAAGCAACTTACACTTCAGGTGTTCTCCTGCTCCAGCTAGCAGTTGATAGAAGATATGAAATGTCCGTTCATCTTTAGCCTGACGAACGGCACGAGACTTCTCCAACAAGTCTGATTATAACTCGTCAAGGATTTTTTTTTTAAATGAACAAAAAATAAAACAACACCATGGGCCAAAGCAAGCTATATCATTACTTAAGGATCAGAGACACTTTCATGGTTACAACAAGATTTGGTCCTATATGACCATCTATGAACTATGAAATTATATTAATAACTATGCTTAACTTTTAATAAAAAAGTCTTAACATTATAACATGTTTTGAGCAAATACAAGTCTTCTGTAGCCTTCTAGGAAATTATTTTGTGACAGTCCTAAATATGTACTGCAGCTAAAATTAATCAAGCAGTTTAAAACATAGAGTGAAAGGTTAACTGTGGCACTAGTGGTTTGTGATTAATACTCATGTGATACCGAAACTTCTGGATTTCACATATTTTTTATGACCATCCTACTGCTACTCAGGACACACGGTGAAAAGMCTAGAAATTAAGTGTATGTATAAGCACATCTATATACACATCTGTATATACACATGTACACACRTGCACTGTATTTCTAGTATGATCAAGCAACTTCAGCAAATTCAGTAGATTTTGGGAGTGCCAAGCTTTATGATATYGGATTTCTAAGAGTAAGGCAGCATGCTGACTTTGTGGTATTTGATTGAAAGAATGGAAGGCGTAGATGTTGTTAAAGGAATCTAAAAAAATATATTCGTTTTTTCAATGCATTCCAATGAATTCAAGAGTCAAGAAGAAAATCCGTAAACTTGCACTGCTTAAGTAGGATACATGTCTCAATGTTGGCCCCAACAATGTAACCAGTAACATCGAAGTTAATCCTAATAAACTTGCCCTGCAAAGAAAATAGATTTTTTGCATTACTTTTTTTTATTAAGATTAAACTCTCCAAGTGAAAACAGCGCTGAGTGCACATTTCACATTCAAATACAATATTTTCCACTCAATGCCCTCAGCTGTCATGTCAAAGGAACATGCTATTCTGCAAACAGTTTCTAAARCTCAAAAAATACTTATTCTAGGTATATCTGTAATCCAGCTTTATGAAAGATGATTTTTTTCCTAAAAGAGAAACAGACAAAGTGATCTCTAAGGCTGATAAGACCACGGAAATGCTGAGATGTTGACCGCACAGGTTTCTATAAAGCAAGAGCATCTTTAGGCATCATTACCTCTGTTTCCATTGCTTCCAGTTTCTCTACTTCTCCATCTACATAGGAGCAGGTTTGAGGGATTAGGAAGTTTCACAGCAATTTGCCACCACCTACTTAAATACTGGGAGCTGCATGAAGGCACCTGCTAACGTGWTCCGTGGAGGTCATCCCAAAGCTGTTCTTGCAGTCAGTACCCAAATCCTCTCACAACTGTCTCACATCCTCTCACATCTGGCAGCTAAGAGCTATTACTATATTAAAACAAACTCCTATTTGACAAATCCATTTAGCTCAGGGTCTGTTCTTTTAGTCTCCATTAGAGATGAACATCCTGTCCATGAACAGGTAGAGTATATGTGTTCTAACGTGGGTTTGAGCTAGTAAAAGTTTTTGGCATGTACTGTCATGCTACCACAGTCCTTTTGAGTCGTTCTGATTTCTTTCGACCAAAYCCTGCTCTTCTGCCCTGATAAAATATGTTTATTAAGTCACAGAAAGACTCACGTGCAAAAGACTTACCAAGCTTTACCACTGATTCGAGGGAAAGGCAGAACCTACCAGCCTCACCTGGACTTCGATTCCAAGCAAAACAACCACTCTGAGACTGCCAATTTATGTACTCAACCCCCCCGAAACTATTTGTCCGAGTTTTAAGCGTCCTGCTGGAACTTCTTACATTGGCTTCAGTGGTTCAACATTGCTTAATCTGCAGTTTGCTTGGAAAGCCCCTGGCACCAGTCTGATTACTAGGAGAAACGGGGCTTCTTTTCACATATTAACTGTCAAGAATCTTGAACTCAAGATTTCTGAGTAGGAAGTCACAGAATCCTCTATGCTGAATTTAAAAAACTTTCAAACTTAGCTTACTTATAAAAAGTATAAACTAAAGCTTTATATGCTTTTTGTTCTTTAACAATTCCCTCCAACACCACAATTCYGTAACTGAAACAAAGCACAAAGTGACTTTTTTTCAATGTTTAGTCAACAGACAAGACACACGGTGCATGTGTCCGCACTGGGATATCAAGGACAGCGTATGACAAATTTCCCTACCCTGAATGGTAACACAGAATCTTCTCTTAGGCCATTGCTTGAAGTCGTCAGTGTCACCATATGAAAACTGAAGCATTATGTACAGGCTTGTCAGTGGCTTTTTCTAACTTTTTTCAGAACCACTTTACTCTGTTTCACCCTTAAAAGTTACTTAATTTCCGCTATCAAGTTACCAATTCCATGAATAAAGTGGAGAGGAAATATAGTCACTAAAAAGGCTGACACCCTTCAAGTCTACACTASAGAAGACACTTATCTAGTTCATCTTCTTAAAAGCAGATCATTAATTTATCCATTTAGCTAGAACTCATCAATCTTACTATGATTCTTTATATTATTACAGATAAACAGTTTGTTTTTCACAGCAGAGATTTGTTTACACTGCTGCTATTGTGCTGAACTACAGGCTCTTGTAAAGCCGCATAGGAAAGAAAGCAGCAGTTAGTTTTGGATTATGATCCTCCAAAGACCTCTTCCTTATCTGCTGCAAACTAAGCAGTCTTTACCTCCTGAAATACAAAGAGAACACTGCATTTTGCAGAAAAAAAAAAAGTTAACATTAGCCTTCTTATAGTCCTAGCCAATAGGATTAGGAGTTAGGGAAGATGCTGGTCTCTTCATGCTGCGTAGTAAAGATTGTCAAGCCTGCATGGGCTTAGTAAAGCATTTCTGAATTTGTGGGAGGATTTTTTTTTTAAGTCAGATTTTAAAATACTTGTTATTAGAGGTTTTTTTTTTACTTTTTTTTTTCCCTTAATAAAGACGACACCATCTGGAGTACATTATACATGTTCCTTTATAAAAACAGAGCTGGAGCCATCTGACTGATTAGGCTCACGATGGCAATGCAGACTTCAACATAATACAGAACAGATGCTAACTTCTTTCAGGAAAAAAAAAAAAGTATCTTCATTAAATTAGCACAGTCTTTGATGGATTCAAGGGACAGAGCAAAGCAGAAATACTGGACAGTGCAACCTGCTGACATTACAAATCCTATACCCTGTGTATGTAAGCATCAATCATGACTGTAAATAATAAGGCTGTAAAATTAGACTTGCATTTCTACAGTGCTTTCCTTTCCCGATTTATAGGGATTATGTGAAGGATTTAGCTGTACAGCTTTCCAGAGTCCTCACTGTCTGAACTAAGTTCACCCACGTAAGTTCAAGGAAATACTGAAATGTCAAAGCAGCCAACAACCTTTCATTCCTCCTGTAAATTCAGTTTAGGTTTGTCTCCTTGTGTTTTTAACAGGGAAAAATTTGCCAACTCCTCTACAGGTTTAAAACATCTTTTCCCTGAAATAGGAGGTGGCTTTTTCTTAAAGGAAATTTTAAAAAGACTCCATCTAGATGCCATAGCTCTTCACATCTCTCACAGTTCCCTGGCAATCTGTGCATGCCAGCCAGTGTAGCTTTGTGGCAGTTATGTGTGTTATACTCCAAATGCTGCTATTAATTCAAGGATGGATGAAATCAGAGACCAGACAAAATTAAAGCAAGCTTTGCCAAAAGCCACTTAGGACACATCTTCAGTGACGATACCACAATGCAGAAACTGCTACAAAAGAAATTGAATTCATGGGGGGAAAGGAACAAAGCAAGTTTCCAGTATCAGCTAGATTAAAAAATGGCACTTATCATAAACATCAATCCAGATCTATAAGCTCTGAAGAGAAAAGAAGTCACTCACAAAACGGGAGGAGTTGTCATTTTTCACTGTCTTTGCATTCCCAAAGGATTCCAGAATGGGATTTGCCTGAAGAAGCTGACGCTCCAGTTCCCCCTGAAAGCCACACAAACAGAGAAGTCAATCAACATAAACACAGTGCATATGTTATTAAGGTTCTTATATTTCACTTCTTGCTGATAGTCATTTTATTGTGGTTGTGGTAGGGATGGTCTCCTCCAATTGAGTGGAAAATACACATACACATATGTAGCTATACGTATTTTAAACACGCATGCACAGAGCAGTGACTGAATATAACTGAAGTAGTGCTGAAAAACCAATAAACTTGGAAAAAAACTCATATTTAGGGCAAATGAAATTAGACACAGACTTCAAGTTCTTTATTGGGAAAAGCTAATTTAACTGTGTAACTGAGGTTTCAGTTCAAGGTTATTCATAAATCACTTCTACAGTGACCTGACAGTGCAGTATTTTGGAGTTGTTTTTTTCTATTTACCTTGAAATCTGTAAGGTGTTAATTTTAAAATAGCCAGATATCCCTATCATTTTAACGTACTTGAGATGAAGTGAATGACTCTAATAATCATGTCAGAACAGCCTAATGGGAATGGAGAAACACCGAAGAGAAACCCAGGCTGCCCACACAGGCCAGCATGGTTATTGCTTTTTTTAAAATGTTCCCTTAAGTTCAAGCCAATGGATGCACAAATCAAATAAACCACTTATCGTAAGGAAATTGCACAACAAGCCGTACGATTGCTGCTTAAAAGGAGGTCTGGCTCACACAAAAGTCTGTGCTGCTTCCACGAGCCCAGGAGGCAAGAACATGGGAAAACATGATCCTGTTTTCCTGCTCTGAATGATGGCTTAAATAAAAAGGTGAAGCTGCAAGTCTCTGAAGTGAAGTCAAACCAAACCAAAACAAGAAACACACAAAAAGAAGAAACAACGTCGTGTTCCTAATTCTGCTTTTTCCAATTATTTACAGCATAGATGAATAAAAGCCCAGGAAGGAACAATCAAGAAAGGAAACACAATCTTTTAAGACTTCCACATGAGCTCACGTATTACACAGGAATTCAGGAAAACTCTCAGTGAACACCTGAAAGAGGCTTTCAGTCATGGAYTGGAATATATTTCCAGTTCATTCTCTATGGCTGTTCACTCTCTAACATAACCTCAGGTTATCTGTTCAAAACATAGTTTACTTCCAAATATATTCCCTTTTGAACTACACAGTCTCTGAATTYTAAAGTAATTAAAAATAATCCAAATATATAAATATATATAAAATATATAAGCCTATATATAAACAAAAATCTGTCTCAGCCCAGATGAAGCTAAGCACTGCTCAAGCCACAGTGTCTAAATGTGGTGTTAGGTGTGCCAACTTTACAGTTCTCATGAGTCATTTAAAYTGATGAAGACAATCCCCCACTGCAGAAGAACTAGATCACTATCACAGCCACCACATGCATGCGTGCGATTTATATTCTAAAGCTTTTCTGCAAAACACATCAGGGAGTAGAAGAGCACTTGGTCACAGTATGCTTCCCATTCCCTTCTTCCAGACCCCGCTATCCCGGTTCCTGGTAAGAGTCAAGGTTTGAAAAACTGGAGCTTGCTCACCCTGCTCTGCACAGCTTGGAATAAGCCACATTATGTATGCCAAGCACAGCGAGCATTTCACATCCTACATTTCCAATTCTAGCTTTTCTAGAAAAGAACAGAAGCAGAGAATTGCAGCTGAGCAAGCCTCTCTGCTTCTTCTGCACAAGGAGACTTTGCCATCATCGCCGAGAGAGTAAACCTCTCCCAAAATACATGACTTCCTGATTAAAAAGACAGTATAAGTATTAAAATGGATTTTAGATAAGTTACTCTATATTCAAAACAATTATTGTTTTTATAAGTATTTTGGAAAGAGAGRGAATTTGGCTTATGGACATACCTCCTACATAGGTATCTAAGGAGAACTTGGAAAAAGCAGTATCTAAACACTGTGGAAAAAATGAAGTCATGCACTACATCATGCAGGGCCACATGGAGAGGAGAGATGGTTGTCCCAGTTTCAGAAAAACGAGCATCCCAGTGGCATGGGACTGCACGAGGCAAGTGGGGAGCCACACGTTACTCACATGCAACAGGCATCGCTTTATAGCTCAGAATGACATTGAGACAAACGTGAATGATTGTGGTTGGTGCAATAGTGACAGTTCTGCATCCATTGACACCTTTAAAGTGTTCARCCTTGGTATGTTAATTCTAAGCAACAATAGGCTCAAACTAATCATCAATCTATTTCTGGAGAAGTATTGTAGTTAAAAGAACCCTGAGAATTGACASCAGTTTGCAGGGAGGGAGAATGAGGTTAGATATTAAGAATGTCTGTAAACTGTGAAAATGAGATCACGGGCTTAGACGCACAACTGGGTGATGGACGTTTAATGAGTTACTGGAGCATCACAACCGCCTCGTGACTGTTCTTTGCCAYCAAAACACAAGATTTAAAGTTTATTGCAACTTTAAATACGCAAGTTTATTTGCATTACGTCCAGGCTTGCAGAAGATGGACCCAACTGGCACRACTGACTTGTGGCTACTTCTTAAGTTTCCAGACTCAAGCTACATCCTACGGTATGTTTGAGACACTGTCTTTAAGAGCTTGTGCCCAGGCACAAATGAGAAAATATCAATCCCGGTGGCAAAATTGAATAGATGCCATGTTGCTTAGTCCTTTTATCTTAAAAAATGTCAGGAAACAACAGATTTCAGAGGACTAGCTGCTTTAACTTAAGGTTATCTTAGCAGCTGTAAGAACACTCAGACAAAACCACATGTTGCTTGGAACACGGTGGTTTCCTCTTGATCTGTTTCATTTCTTCACTACTTTGTTTAATATTAACAACATGCTCAGCATGCTCTCAACAGCCATTAACCAGCATGAAAGACAAGGGAACAGCACTAAGGAACATGCAAGTGCTTTGCAGCACTAAGGAACATGCAATCTGCTGCTAGTTCACCCTCTTCACCAAAGTTGGTGAAACTTTACTATATTTCTTAGCTTTATACCTGTACGAGCTTGCCCACATGCTACAAATACAGGCAAACTGCCAGAAAATAGAAAAATAAATCTCCAAGTTCACCTACATAACTTTAGAAGCATAAAGAAAAGCACTTGCCTGATGCTTCACGGGTTTAGGTGATTCGGGCTGTCCGTTGCAAACAAACAAACGTGTATGTTAGTAGGTGAGCACACGAGCTGTGAGGTACATCTCCACGTATTAATGTGAGCAGGTTTACTACAACCACRTACTTACTGCACAGAAACCGATTTTAGGTAATTCTAGAAGGYTATTCACTTGCCATTGCATGCACAAGAGGCTAAAACCTGTGTTTAGGCACAGAACTAATTCCAGATGAAAAAGAAGGTGAGAGAGGAACCTGAGTAGGGAAGGAAAAGGGCAATGGTGGGATCAGCTTTGCATAGTTCTGCCAAGCAATAGTATAATTAGCTGTGCACCACTTTCCATAGTTTTGACAAGCAATTAAAAAACAAAAAAAAAAGTTCATTACATCTAATTAATTGAACTCTAATGCACTGAACTACCATTAAATAGTTTTGGCTTTTTTTTTTTCCATAGCCTTAGTCACTGCAAGGGTCAGTATTACTCAATAATCTAATAGGTTATGAAAGAACCTAAGGAAAGAATTCCTTAAGTATAAGGCTTTCTTTCTATACTGTACATTTCAAGTACTTAGCAAGATAATAGCGACAACCTCAAGATAAATGCTTTATTTCTTAAAAGTGACCTTCCAGACACGAGGCAACAAAGTCTTAAGAAATTGGAAGACATTTAAACTCTGCCAGGAAGAAGGGGGGGGAAAAAATCGAATATGACTATCATATAAAAAGAAAAATCAGCTTTGCACAGTGTCTGCAGAAACAGAATGACACAGAATCACAGAACATTTAAGGTTGGAAGGGACCTCTAGAGATCATCTAGTCCAACCTTCCCACTCAAGCAGGCGCACCCAGAGCACGAGGCACAGGGCGGCATCCAGGCGGGTTTTGAAGACCTCCAGAGAAGGAGACTCCACAACCTCCCTGGGCAGCCTGTGCCAGGGCTCTGTCATCCTCACAGTGAAGAAGTTCCTCCTCACCTGGAGATGGAACTGCCTGTGTTGCAGTTTGCACCCATTACCCTTGTCCTGTCACTGGCCACCACTGAGAAGAGCTTGGTCTCTTCCTCCCTACATTCTCCCTTCGTGAACTTACACATTTCATTCTCCTCCCTCATTCCCACAAAGGAGGCCTGCAGGCTAAGCAGTCTGCAAGAAGCCTCCTGGTTCTCCACCCACTTGCTTGATTTGCCCCAAGCCTTCTCCAGCCACACTAGCCTCTTGCCCACATTTACCAGCAATCTGCCCTTGTTCTCTTGTTATTCTGAACATCCATTTTTGTTTTCCACTGCTTCATAAACCAACACAAGACTGTTGGTGGTGTTACACACAGCCTCAGAGCATGGGAGAGTTAGTATGAACAACAGGCAGCAGCATGGGGTCATTTTTGGTAGGAGATCCCTGAGCTGAAACAGGTTGATGGTCTTATAAGGGTAGTCCACCACGGTGAGCAACAGGTAAGGCACAATTGTGTGGAAAGATTGTTCTCATTTACTTGCAAAATTTGTTATAGCCTCCCCCTCCCCTTCCCCTTTTTTTTTTTTTAGAGCTCAAATTCATTGAATGTGAAGCTGAAGTTTTCAAAGGTGTAAACACACTAGTCCTGGCAAGGGTTCAGTCCCACTTTCATCCCACTTTACATCTTCAGATGAACCAAGTCTTGTCACTAAGTGAGGGGTATATCTCCCTCCCCTCCCTTATGTGGCTTCAGAAATGCTAGGCTGTGKCCCAAGATGGAGAGATTGTTAGTCCCACCTAGCTCGGCCAGGTCCCATGACTTTTAATGCTTCTCTTTGTGTCTGCGTTTTTTGTTTTAAACCATCACCATCTACTGMCACTTCATAGTGCCGTTTCCAAAGCAATATATTTGAGAGTTTTCCATTTCATACAGAAAATAAGACAGCGTGTGGTTGTCTCTATATGGCTACAATGTGTTAGCTCCATTTCCCACCGGACTTCTGCAGTAGTGTCGCMTGCCAAGACTCGCTCAGGACCCATGAGAAGGAATTCAGCTACTAACTAGTACGAGACAGAAAAGGACTGTTGAGCGAGAAGAGTCTCACAAAGGAGTTGAAAGCTGAACATGAAAGTGACGATCTCCAAGGTCTTTTTTCCTACATGATGTTCTTCATAACCCCACTTCTGACACTTCTTAACTTCCGAGTGTTAGGTAAGTAGGTAGAACATTGTTTGTTACAGGTAAGTAAAGATGAATTTTAAAGAAAGAGGAAGACGCTATTTTCAAAATAACTTTGGCTACAGAAATAACCTGCATTTTTCACAAATATTCCCTTACTGTAGTGATGATTATGGCAGTGCAGTGAATGAAGGGCATGAACCAAAGTATCTACATTTTACTCTGGACACCACCCCAATCTTCCCTGAAGGTGAGCCATGTTTTGCAAAGAACAGAAACTTTTCCATAGTCTGACATGACAGTCATTACTAATAGCTTGTCAAGCAGATGGCCACAAACATCTTGAAAACCTTTCTGAGATTATCACCACTATCTATTCTTTGGTTACTGTGATGAGAATGAAACTGTAGTTCCATCAAYGATTTAAATGGAGTAAGGAAACTCAACATTAAGGACAACTCATTGTTTTTAATCATTCAACTCATTTTCCTCAACTTTTTCCACTCCTACTGCCCCCTTCTGTCTTCTCCCTCATACTAGTCACGCAGCCATGTGATTAGCAGAAGAGAAGCTTGTTCAAGAATAAAGAAAAAAAGACTGACTGTTTTAATCACTAGTTTTAATCATATTCCCAGCCCAGCAAGTGGCCTCAGAAATTGTTGCATTGACAAAGCTCAAGAAAGAGCGTTTCTTTGATCAACTGTACTGGCATGAAGTGCTTGTGCTGGCATAACCATTCACGCAAGCACAGCATGGGCAAGGTCGAAGAAATATTCAGTATTTTTAGGACAACCAATAATACGGCTTCAGGCAGGGGTTATGTATGGAACAAGTYGCTGGAGAAACAGCAAAATCTCTGTCCTTAGGGTTTTTCAGAACTCATCTTGAGCAACCTAACCTGACTTTTCTTCAAAGTCCTGTTTTGAAGAAAGGACAGGCTAGAGACTTCCAGAAGTCTCTTTCAACCTAAACCACTCTAAGTATCAACAGTTTATTTGAGAATATTTGGTCTAACCCACACTGCATACATCCATCCCTTCTCCCCTCAAAAACCTGCAGGCAATTTAACATGCAAAGGGATCAAAAAATATGCCGTTTGTTCAAGACTGCACAGTGGTACAGCCAAGAATATTCATAAATCAAAATACAGAAAACCAGGTTTAATGGATTATGACACTTCATAGCTACACACTYGCCACCCAAGAACTTCATTTACGACCTGTAACTGATGCACATGGCCAGCCTGTGACATACTCGGACCACAGCACGCATATTTAGAAACACRAGACTGAAGTTTACAGCTTCACAAAGTTTGGATACTTTTTCTAGTTTCAGGTTTTCCATACAAATTTTTATTTCACAGAGGAGATTACTCAACAGCTCACATTATCTGGAATATTTGATGCAATTAATCATTTCAGCCACTGCAAAAGAAACAATAGTTGAGCCGGATTCCAGGAATAACATTACAGCTGATCTTTAATAGAAAAAGTTTAAAARMARWAWWWTWYTKYTTTTAAACAAAGAGATGACTTTAAAAAAAAATCCCAACTTACAGGAATATTATGGTCCTTTCTTCCTTTATGGGAGGAAGCAACATGAGCAAGGTACTGGATAACCTTCTTAGTGTTTTCTGTCTTCCCAGCACCAGATTCACCTCTGTAAAACATTTCAGACATTTTCCTCAAAATTAATTTTCAACCACATATCAGCCATTTCTTTACAGCTACGTCATTTCATTCCATTTAGAGCTTAGACTAAACAGACAGAGCTCCGCTCACCATCTGAAACCAAAAGCATTAGTGTTGCACAGAACTAAAAGGCACTTGTTTAAAATATTTTCCTCATCCAGATGATCTCCTAAGCATTTAACTATTGATGCAATATGTAACACCAATTGGATTAAAAGCTTTTGACTATACACCCGAATTCTTATGCTACTTTAAGTAATGAGAAATAGACTCATGATCAAGGCCAGAGACAGATTTGTTGAGAGTACAGATATATATGCAGTATTATTTTAACAGATTACATATTTGTAGATCCAGTTATGAGAACCAGATTATGGAAACATTCCATTCATTTAGTAGTCAGTTCTAAAGCACAGTAAAACACATGTTAAATAGATATATCCTTTATGCTTCTCCTCTCAAATAGACATATGACCTCAAGGCTACTTCCATGCATTTTAAGAAAATCAGATTATTACTGTAAAGCAGCACAGTACAAGGACCAATAAAKGTGGCATATGGATAATTTACAGTCTGATTTGCATCTGTCTCTGTGCCTTAGAAATTACAGTTACTGCAAGATTTACCTATGAGAGATTCCAAACATTTAGTCAGGGACTCAGTCCAAGTAAGGATAYAGTATTGGCAAGAAATGAGCCCAAGGTCACATCCCATCAGTCAGAAATGAGACTACAGTTTTAATCTAGGTTAAAATGGGTAATTCCACATTTCCCAAGTGCAATTTATCCATGATCTAATGGAAGTAACTACTGTAAAAAAAAATAAACTCCCCTTCAAGTGAAACAGAAATGGGGACTATCACTCGCACTATGAGATACACGAAACTAGAAAGGATTTTGGTACCTCAAGTTGCAGAAAAAGGGTGAAGGTATTTCTGTCATTCCACAGTTGTTCAAAAGTTACAGTTTAGAAACTATCAGTTACTTTATGTTCTCCTTAAATTTCCATTATAAATATGTTAACTGGAAAATTATGCAAGCACCTAAAGGATATACTTGTCAGCCTTGCATTCTTTTGGAGCCTTCATAAAGACCTTCCTCTGCTACAGTGCATATCCCACTCGTGYATTTCCCCTGTATTTGCTTAGGTATTAAGTGCCTCCAAACTCACACTTCTTGGTAAGATAAGGATGTTTCTAAACTACTTATCTCCACGTTGCACTTAACATTTGCAAAAATGATCCAGTTCAGAAGCTGAAATGAGGATATGAGGATATTACCCTAGATTTTCAAGGAATTTGGAATCTAAAAGAAAAAAAACACTTTTTTCTTACCTTCCAACCCTCTAAAATTATGGAAATCAAAGAAAAACTGCACTAGCAGAGAGAAAAGATGCACACACGTGCATCTACCTACACACATGAACAAGAAATGACGTGGACTGAAAAAGCTCATTCATAGCAGCTTAGCAAATTCATTATGGAAGATTAACAAGAGCCCACAAGAGCTGGTTACACACTGCAGATGAAAAGGCTGAGCTGTTGGGCCTGCCAATGCTATTAGCCCCCAGGCTCCAAGGCAGAAAAGTTTTAATTGGGAACACTAAAGCAAACGGGTCTGCAGATGAGCTTTGGGATACTTGCCATGGCCTCAATTACCAAACTGTGGTCTGCAATGTTAGAGAATTATTCCAGGCCCCCGGTGCTACCGATGAAGTGTCTTGATCGTCCTCCCCAGGACTATTTTAATTCTTTTTTCCCCACCCCGATAAAACAATCATCATTTGAAAATACATAGAATGAAAACGAATAGAAATCACGCCAGTACATTTTAAGGTAACAGGGAAGACAAGGTACTTTGAAACTTATTGACTACACTAGCATGGCTTGTTGCACTAAAATAGATAGTATCTATCTAAAAAGCTGGCTGAGGAAAATATTACCTTCAGAATTTGCACGTGGATACCTGGGTTTGCTTTCTGCAAAGAGAGCAGGGGGATCATCACTATGCAATACAGGAGTTGTGCATACTTGGGGATTGCCGCTAGTGGAATTTTTAAAGGTGTTTTTTTAAGTCTTAATGAAAAGTCCAGTTTCTCCAGCTGGTCCAGAGACAACCCTTAAAAGTCTATAATAAACAAGTGTGAAGATTGTTAAGCACAGGATAGATCTCAGATGCTAATTGATGTTTCTCAGTTTGTCTTTTTTTTCTCCCCTCTTTCTCCTTCTCTAACAGGCTTGCCTGTTTCTAAATGTATTTTAAAACCTGCTTAACACTGAAACTCTTCCAGCAGGTAAGGGGGAGGAGAACAAAACCACCAAAACACACAGCTACAAAACAGAACAATTTGTTCTTATCGCCATTGGGAGTTTGGTGAGACATCGTCAGCTGCACTTTTAAAACAAAGTAAATACTCTTGTTGGTCAAATTACAGGGGAAAAAAAAGTTTTGTTAAGTTTTAAGGGCAAAATCTACTCCTCTGACAAAAAGAAAATACTACAAATAGAGTCCAGATGTTAACTTTCKGAAGGAAAGCACGCAGTTCCAGAAGAGGCTTTTGTGAAACACACAGCAGCAAAGCTTCATAAAGCACAGGAAGGTCAAAAGCTTGCAGCACATTCCTCTGGGTAGAAACCCTCTTAAATCTGATAGTTTTTGTTTTAAGAGAAAAACTTGATGCAAATTCTCATTCAAAAGCCATGCTAATGGACGTTATCATCCTAGTTCTCTTCTCCCTGGAGCTTACAAGTATGCCARATATTTCCCGCAGGATGCAGTGGTAGATAGCTCCCTGCCATATACTCGAAAAGAATCAGAAGATTTAAGATGAGGTCCTTTTCATTTATAGAAACAAGGACATCTGCATACTTTAGCTCTTTTCCAGGAGAGCAAACACATGAATTATAAAAATAAWTTAATCTTCTACCACTATCAAACTGCCCAAAAAAGGTAAGCTTTTAGTAACACCATTTCCCYTTCAGAAATACTGTACATAGTATCATGAAGCTGAAGATTAACTTTCTTGAAAAACTTTGTTTTAACACAACTCAAATAAAGAGTTACCATAAATTAAACAACTAAAAGCCTTGGCTGGGATCCTAGCCTGACTTCAGTCAATGGCAGCTTTGCTAATGACTTCAGTAGGGTCACAATTTCACCTCTTCTATTTCAGTCGCAATTCCACTACTAACAGAAACAAAACTCCAGGGGACTGAACTCAAACCCTGCAGCAACCCSAGCTCTGGGCTCTGCAAACAGCCCATCAGGGTGAATCTTCCAAGCAGGCAAAAAATCTTGAGGAAYGGCTTTAAGCTGGATGCAGGAAAATTATTTCAGTTCAGTTCAAGGATCCATGTCTTGCTAATCATGTTAACAAAGACAGGGCAAAGAAAGGCRGAGAATTACCCGCAAATTTATGCAATATCCAGAATTAAAGCGCTTTTTCCTCAAGCAGTAAAAGCTGCTGCTTTGGATTTAAGTACATTCTGAAAGCATGTTTAAAATAGGAAATTCTTAGCTAGCAAAGCAGCACTTTGCAGTTCTCACTTGGTTTTAAACTCCCTGGCTGTAAAGCTATAGTGTTATGTCCAAGAGAGTACTTATCTCCTGAAGTGGCAAATGCATTCTGAGATTCAGGGGTGTCACCGGAGCTTCAAACTGCTTTCTGAATTCCCACTGCCAGGATCTGAGCCCCACCAGCTACGCCACTAGCTAACCGTAACCTTCACTGGCTGGTAAGGGACATATTCTGGCCCTRTGAAAGGCAGTGTTGTGACCCACACAAGACAGGGAAGTGAAAAGCCACGAAGAAATTTTCTGAATTCAAATAAAAGTTTTGTTCTGTTTGTTTGGCTTTTTGCGCAGAACCACTGCTACGAGCACACAGTTACCCTTATGCTAAGCATTAAGATGTATTAGCGTGGTCACTCTGGTTCTTCAGATGAAGTTAGCCTTGTCCATTCCACTTCAGATCATCTTTCTGAATTTAAAATACTGATAAGCTAACCACCCAGGCCCACGTTTCCCACCAGGGAAGCCTGGATCTCACATAGGAACCTTCCTCCTGCGCTAGGAGTTGCAGTCAACTTAATTTGCTCCCTCCTGATGAGCAATAASCCTAGGGACGAGGAGGTTTATCTGGAAGCAGAAAGTCCTCCCAGCAGCTAAACATCCTGCAGAAGGAAGAGCAGCAGCACCTGCCCTTGGCAAATCCTCCTCCAGGAGCGACTTCACGAGAGCCAAGAGTCCCGACCTACCACTCCGAGGTCTCATTCCCAGAAACGCCTTGTTTCTTACAAAGGGGTCCCTCACATCAGGGAGTAAAATACGAAGAGTAGGGGCTCGGATTGTTTGGAGGAGAAAGTAACCGCAACAAAACAGCCCAACAATAGTCTCTTGTCCTTCTCACAAGACTGGCTACGAAGAACAGAAGAGTTATTCTCAGGCGCAACTGGGTAGATCTTCTGCCAATTGTAAACAAACATCCGATATTTAGACTTGAGACCTGTAATTAAAAGGATGTCTTAATCACTCGCCTAATTTTCAGCAAAGCAGTATAACTGATAGTTTGGGCTAGCACCGAAAGTCATTAATTGGATTTACTATTTATGAGGCTGCTTTACAGCTCCTTCATTTCGCTTTAGAGGCTTCGTGTCTTCTCACAGCAGTTGCCTATGGAATGTTGGAAGCTGGAGCYCAGCCAGAGGTTGTATAGAAAAATGCTTGGAATTTGCTGCTGTTGTCCTTTCAAAAGCAGCCTCTATTCCCTCCACACCCCACCACTCCTGCTGAAGCCAGTGCAGATCAGATATCCTTGTATGGCTGCAGAATGCTAAATGGCTGGGTTATCAACCCAAGTCTCAGTTTGGAGAACAGCACACGCTTGCGGCAAGATCCTCAAATTTAGAACATTACCCTGAAAAAGAAAGTGCTGCTCAGCACATTTTCATCTTCGAATTTCCAAAGGTGCCTTGCAGCTAAAGGTAACAAATCTTGCAGAGATTTCAGTACTTTCCCAATTCCTCGTATACTGTAACCAAAGTTTCTTCATCTTGGTCAGCTGCCTGGAGCAGCCTGGCACCCTCTCCTATTTAACATCAAATATGCAGTAATAATAGGAGGAAAGCAAGAAAACTCACCCTACGAGCTCCTGCAGCTGCAGCTACTCAAAAGAAAAAACAAACAAACAGAAAAAGCTTGCAGAACTTCTCTCAAGTCTTCATGCCTTACCTCACGGATGCATTTTTTTCTTCATTTCAGCATGAGCACATTTGCAAAATTAGCACCGCTTCTCTACACTTGATTTCTTATGGATGCTGGGTCAATATAGACTTAAAACACATTCAAAGCTAGTATGAACACCACAGCTGCTRGAATGCATTTAACAAACAGCAAGAAAAAACTAAATACATTAGGTCAGAATATCCCAAATACATTATTTTTGTACTCCAACCGAGGGGGTGTGAYTAGATGAAAATTCGTTAAGTGTAGCTAGCTGAACAAGTTTGCTCAAATTTRAGAACTTAATGAACTACAAAGCACAGAGCTGTAGCACCTTCACTAACCGTTTTGTTAGCGGTTACCATGCCAAGAATCAACCATCCAACTGCAAAGAAGTGACTGCAATTATTGCTTATCCAGCTTACYGCAGCTCTTCCAGGAATCAAGCAACAAATGCTCCTTAAAACTCTTTAAAACTTTCCAGAACAAAAGAGAAATAGAGGAAGCAAAGGGAGATCAGCAAGTAAATTATCTCCAGAAAGTTATCGYGCTGCAAAAGAGTAGCTCAATTAATTCATGACTGCTGATATAAAAAATAAATTATTATAAAGTCTCATTTTCCAGAGATGTCACTCTTCAGAGTAGATAATTAYGTTACAACAGATTTAATAAAAATAAGTGTCTCAGACCTGTGGCCTTCATCAATGTCTGATAAACTGACCAACGGGTTCAGGAATTGTGCTTGGCAGGTATGTGTCTGGGGATATAGGAGAGCTATTTAATTTGTCAAAAGTCAAAGTGGAAAAATAAGAAAAAATCACCACTTCCTGAGAAAGTCAGGATTAAATCACAAAGAAAAAAAAAGATCTTTTTGAACATGGGAAATCTGCTTTGCATCCACTTTGAGAAAAGCAATAACCAATTTCATCCAAACCCCTAGTAGCTCCTATCAGCTTTTTTCCTAGGGCTCAACTACCAGCTCATCTCTTAATAACAGAAGTGTTTGGGGCAAGAGAAGTAATGAAACAAACAAGAAACAGATCAGAATAAAAATAAGGAATTCAGCGCATAAATRCCCATAAGATTATATAGCATTGCCTCAGAATAAAGCCCTAAACATTCATCTCCTCTGGAATGCTACTTTCAGCAGATAATACTGTTTCTGCTTCGTTCCTTAAGAGACGGAGACTACACATGAAGTAAAGAGAAGAAAAAAGAAGGAACAGCAGGGAGGTTTTGTGTTTGTTTTACAGTGGGAAGGAAAAAAGTACTTTATTCCTTTTCTGAAAGGTCTCTCATTTCTACATCTAAAAGTTATCTATGGCATCAAGTCTCCACTGGAGAAATGAACATCAACCACTATAAGTGCCATTGATCTTTCTTAATTTGGAGTTTCTTTATGCTGCTGTGTAGGGACAAAATGTCAAAGTGGCAATCAATAGAAAAATTGAGGAGAAAGAGCTTTTCCAGTTTAAGAACGAACGGATGAAACGCTCACTAACCGCTGTAGAACAGAAATTTCAGTCTTCGTGATATCTGGTGACCATGTGAAGGAGCAAGGTACGTGTTGGGCACAAAGTAAAGCTGCTTTAAAAACTAAATAAATTCACCTGAGACTGGCACATACCATAAAAGCATCCACAAACACACAAAGAACAAAGCGTTTCAGTTTGACCYGAGATGCTACCTGGCTTTGAGGTCTGCTTCGAGGTCTGCTTCGTACAATGAACATTACATCGTTACCATGTGAAAACAGAAGTCCTGCTAATAACCATAGTCTGTAGCCTGTATCATCTGGAGGAAAACTGTGCTTAGCTACAAAACTGGATTTGCTCCCTGCTCRAGTGCTCTCTGGCCCCAGGAGCCGAGTGTTCATGCTTTCCATAGCTCAGGAGAGGAGAGCGGAAAGGATCCTTCTTCAGTCTAGTCTATAAACTGAAAGTTAAGACACTCTTGTGGGAGGCTGGAGATGAAGATTTGTAGCCCCTCATCTTAAAGAGGAAATTAAAGCCAGGACTCTTTCCAGCAATTAATCTAACCATCAAGCTATTTCAGGCAGCAGACACCCTCATAAGCTATGGTCTCAATGCAGTTGGCATGTGCTGGCACGCAGCACGGTCAACTGCTCACAAACAATCGCGTCCAAAAAAACATCCAGGCTACCATTTCTTGCCTCGTCTCACTCAGATAACCAAGCACAAACCATCGCCGAGGCTGCTAAGGGCAAGCAGGTGCAGAACTGAAACAAGGTTTGCTTTCGTAACACAGATGAACCAGGCGAATCACCAGGCTGCCTCTAACAGGGCTCTTTCCCCTCCTGCTCCCCTGCCTCAGAGCCACATCTGCTCCAGAAAAGGCAAATTCAGACAAACGGAGAGAGCAAAACTGTAGGTGCAGAAGAAGCCCGGGTGTCAACTTGGTCACAGCTTTCCTGTTTGAAGCAAATCCAAAGTTATGCTGCTGCTCAGCAGGGTTTCTAATTTGCAGCACTTTACTACCCTCATATCTCCTCTCAGCYGCTATAATATATATAAACTGAATAGTTACAAATTCACATATTTAAAAGATTCTAATTCTTTTTTTTTTTTAAACTATATTTCTTAAGTGACACATACCCTCCAAAACGTTCAATGAAGCACCTTACACTGACGGAGAAGGAAGTCTTAAATAGCACTTCACACTCTCTTCAACTTTGATAGGCAGCTACCAAAGATTAAACATTGAGCAATGATTCCTGGAGCTGCACTGAAGAGCCCAGGAGCCCATCCTCACACACAACAAACTTCCAAAAACGCTCATCAGAAAAATAAGTAATATTTTGTTGACTTACGTGCAGAGAATTGATTGGTCCTCACGGTCTGCAAAATAATAAGAGAAATGGATATGGTTACAGTTTTGCTGCTATTGCAGTCTGCTAACTCTTGCAGTTTAGATTGCCCAGTTTAGAGGGCGTTTTCCTTCAAATGATTACTTAGAAAATTTCTTTTTTGAACTTATCCACTCCAAAGGCACTCTCAAACTATTTTTCATAAGATGACTTAACTGATTTTGTTTTTCTGTATTACACCTCTAAGCAAGCAATCAACATATTAGACATTTAGGGAAGTTCTGACATATCACTTAATGAAACCATTTCATTTTGATGGAATGTAACAGCCTGTAGCAATATTTTTAACAATATTTTCAGGCAAAGTTAACCCAACATCTCAGGTTCTGATCTCACCTTTTCCAGATACAGTAGCTACAGAATTTTAACAGATACCTGCTACTCTTAACAGATACTTCTCACAGCTACTTAGTAAAGTTCTAAGCAAGAAGAAAAACAGTTTCTAGAGCAAAACATGAATGATCAGATACTTGGACAGAGCAAGAACATCCCCAGCAAACAACAGAATCATCCAGCCCAACCCCTCTGCTCCCCTCCAATTTTAAGTGCAAATTTTGGTATTGCAGACCACGACATGCAAGGAAGTGGCTGTTCATCSTCTTCAGCAACTGTCTTTGCTCTTACTGCCCTTTACTACTTTCACATTTTAATTATAGCAGCTGTCTAGATGTGCGTTTATTCCTAATAATGACTTGACATATCAATTAACTCCAGACTGAATAAAAAGCCAGGTGGGGTTGTCCTGCAAACTACTAGAATGCCATTTTGGAGCTACTATATTAAAACAAATATACATCAGTGCAATCATATTAATAAATTTGTATCACTTGCTTTCAGATTTAATGCAGCTCCAGTTACTTTGGCACGCAGCAGGACTCTATTTCATGGCATGAAATTCCCATTCAGCAGTGATCAATCACCWGCCTTGTTTCTGTGGAAGGCACACACTCAAAAGCATGAGTGCCATGGAGGCGTTGTGGGTTTGGGGGGGGCAGATAGGAAATCATTTAATATTTTTCCAACAGGAGAAAATCCTCAAAAAACTAGAAAAGGAAAGGGGGGAAAAAAAGGGAGGAAGATGTAGAGGGAATAAAGAGTTTTGTTTATTCTTGGACAGTCCTTAATGTTCAGGTACCATAGCCTGTAAAAGCAAAAAGTCTGATTCTTCAGCCAATGGCCTCGCTTGCTGCGGGTGTCAGGCTCGCACAACCTGTGGATRTTTATCCTTTTCTCTAGGCCAAGCACTCAAATTTCAAACGAAAGGACTTAAAAAAGTAATTCTTAGCAAGGTTTGCTTGCATTGGTCCTGAGAGGATGGAGAAACCCTCCCYGGGAACTGCTCTTCCTGCAGCCAGCACATTCACAGGGTTGATCCTAAGTACCACATAAAATATTGCCAAAACACCTGCCTGCTTCATAATTCACCARTGCTATTCCAAACTTTGCATTGTTTGGAAAAAATGAGGTCCTACTGGACTGATAAACACAGCAGAAGATCTGGTTACCCGGATGCCTTCAGATTTTTTTGTTTGCCTTTCAAATGTTGCCTGGCTACTCCATAAACTCAACAAACACTGAACGCCGGGAAGCAACTTGCAACAAACATCTTCAACAAGGCGCCCCGGCAAGAGTGACAGGCACAAGTTTGCTGCTATGTACCTGCCTTGCTGCAGAGCAAACACACCATGACATATGCTGATCTTCTCACCAACACGATTTCTACACGAGCACAGTTCATCCCACCCCGCACCTCCACCTTCATTTGCAATGTTGTCTTTGCAAAGCGCAATTTTGGTCTTCAATGTGAAAACTCCGTGACTTGCCAAGCGAGCTGGACCACAGCTTTGAGATTTCTCTCCTCAGGAGGTTTAGGACTGGGATGATGAAGAAAGCATCACTGCAGTCTTCAAGAAAAGCAAGCAGCAGAGTTGAAATTATCCTTTATCCTGGTCCAACTGCCACTACAGCATCCAAACKTGTAGAAACTTTGAAGAACAGGCCACACTCTGCTCTTTTTGGTCTAAGACTCATTACGTTTAACAAGTTTGAAAAAGCACAAACATGGTTCATACGTTTCTAAGTGGCACGAAGCTGAAACAACTCGGGAGACCCAGTCACCATTGAAACCAACCACTAATTCTCACACAGCTTTAACGTAATGTAGCTGAAGGGCAGTAGCAAACAACCCAAAAAGGCAGCGACTTCTCAAACTGCCCCAGGCAGAGCCACAGCACTTACTGGTTTATGCATTTTTAAGTGATATAGGGAGGATCTCTTCACCTCTTCGATTTGTGGCTCCCTATTTTCCTGCTAGAAAAGTGYGACTCCTAAATCCATACAGCCTGTTTATTTTCCATCCTGCTTATGGTTGTACTACTTGTATCTGCAYGCTGCTTAGAAGCAACCCCAGTTCAGTAGTAGCTGGCTTGGAAAAGGTTTATTTAGACGATGGGGCACCGAGTCTGAGAGTGGTTTCCAATCCCCACTAACTCTGCACACATTGCATAGTTTCCCACAGAGGACTCTTCTGTCCAAAGGTTAGCGTCAACCAGCACAACAACCTGAGGTCTTCCAACAGCAATCCTTGCCTTTTAGACGCACGTGTTGCCTTCAGTTCCTCTCCTCTCGGAGCAAATAAGCAGGTAGAAACTACTTAAGGAAACTG
The DNA here is from genome assembly GCF_003342845.1 of Nothoprocta perdicaria. NCBI lineage: Eukaryota > Metazoa > Chordata > Aves > Tinamiformes > Tinamidae > Nothoprocta > Nothoprocta perdicaria. Next base: position 2,501,867 of record NW_020456032.1, on the reverse strand, counting down.
TCTGTGCACCCACAGTCACTGCAGTGGATGCTCCCTAAGTTATTGCATTCTCCTAAGCTTTGCAAGCTTGGAGAAACAGCAAGCACAAAAGCCTAACATGCAGCCAGGATTTCAGACTTAACACGCACGGGTCATTTGAAGTCTCAGGAAAAGATTTCAGGAAATKCCATAAGTGAAAAGATTTGTTTTGTCTAATGCATTTAGCATAAGAATTTATCCACTCCAGCATCTGCAGCAAATACACTTAAGATGCTGAGTGCATCTTCAATGAATGAATCATAGCTACTGCTTAAGAATAATGATATTGCACTAATTGCATCTTCTTGGACAGCTATGAACTTCCTAGAATAATAAGAAACAAGGAAAGAGCCACAACAAAGACTAATTTGGGCTAAACTGATCAAACTGAGCTCCATGCAGTCATGTCAGGCTAAGATCTGTGCTATGGTTACTAACAGTCTCATCAGCATCCTAAAAACAGCTTCAGGTAGATTCCTGAACTTCTACCTGCACTGCCTGTCCAGTCAGGTGCTGRCTAATCCACCCCTGTACTACCCAGAAGTGTTATCAAGACAGAGAACTTAATCCAGGTGCAGTTTTTGTGCAGTTTCTAAGACAAATTTACTGATATCAAGTTAGCCCAAAGATCATCTATACCAGCATCATGTTCTAAGATGATACTGAAATGAGATATTGATTTTTTTTTTTTTGTAGAAAACAACAAAATTACCATGTAAGGGTGATTTCCTAGAACATTCTCCTGGTCCAAACCAGCACTCATGAGTCTCCTAATTTTAATTAAGGAAGTTTTTTCTTTATAGAGGAAGAGCTTTAAGGGAGAGAGGAAGGGAGAGAGAACCCTATGCAAACAAAGGAGGCACACGAAGGGTATCAAGGGCATCTCAGTGGGCAAATACCTGAAAGCACCAAGAATACACGACTGAAAGGACACTAGATGATACCACCATTCCTGGCTAGGAAACACTGGCGCTGATACCTGCATCAGTGCCGTGCGCTGGGTCACACCAGGAGGAAGGCAAAGGGCCAAGGAACACAAGTGCCTCGGCATTTCCCTCCATTTGCGCTCCCTCCTGCTGACTCCCATTCCCTATAACAGGAGAAAGAAGAAGAAAGAAGGACCTAAAGCAACTGCTCTAAGCTAAGCTCAACTATTCTGTATCTGCTCCTTAAGTTTGGGGGAACGCAGACATAACGGACAAAAATTTGCTGTGCAGAAGGCACAACACCCAGCAGCACTGTTATAACGTGGCAAGATGTTAAGATTAGAATACATCAAAGTTAGAATACAGGGAAGTCTTCTGATGCACAAGCAGTAACACCTTAATTTATGGCATCTGGAGGCAAAAGCCAAGTGATAAATAAAGGCAAGSAGAAAATGGAGTTCAATTCCAACTAAAACTTCAGAAAAGGGTTAAGAGAAGCAGCTGCTAGTTGAGAAAGATGCACAAGTTGAATAATGAATCATCTCATAAACAAATTTCTAAGTTGTATGTACTGACTCTTGAATTCTTGTCTGTAGGCTAGCAATCACAATTTAATTAYGAGGCCAGCTTGCATAGGAAGTTTTAGTTTTATAAATATCATTATTTATCATTATTATCTTTTCAATAGCAATTAAAATTGCCATTCAATTGCYACTCTGTACACTGCAAACAAGCTGAAAAGCTTTGGGAAATCTTTGGGTAAGYCCAAAAAGATTTACAACAAAAATAYTGAGAATATTAATTGCATAAATATTGGATTTATGTATTCTTTAAATAACACAAAAAATGCTAGTTACCACTGCCAGACTTTCCAGCTTCACTCTTTCCACCTCACCTTTTCTATGTGAATATTTAGTAGTACTTTACAGGAAAGCATTGCCATATTTCAGCTTTGATTCTTCTCTTCCATATCTTTGGGGGAAAAAAAAGGAAGGATGCAAACCAAGATTAAGTAGAAATGTAGGTATTTCTAAGRTACAAATATTACCTCTGTAGGCAACAGTGGCTTCACCAACATCAAGTGCTTGCTTCACGTATTACTCTGTTTCCGATAAACCTTCACTGCAACAGGATTAAAGGCAGTCCTAAAATATCAGTGCTAATTTAGTGCTCACCAAGATGTCCTCAGGGAAACAGGATAGAAAAGGAAGACTAAGAACCATTATACAAGAGCAATAGTAGCATGGAGGTGGCCTTTGGCAACCAAAAGAAAAAAGTTTTCCTTAGTATTTCCTCTATACAAATKTTAAACAGTCAGTGAAGAAAGAGACATAATAATACACTATTTTCTCCAAAAATAAAGTGGAAGGGAAGGCAGGACAGAGAAATCAAAAAGTGGTAAAAGCCCAAGAAACATTCATACTAGTGTTGCCTTCATACAATCAGAAAAGACTTCATTTCAGATAAAATGATAATTAGAAAACTAAATCTGGTAACCCTGGTAGTTCACGTATGATTCAAGAAAATCATAGTTGCTGCTAAATAGTTTCCTATTAGYCATGATTTCTAGCAGTACAAAAAAGAAAAAAATACCAGCCAGTTTTACAAATTGTATTACCAAACAGAATTAAGGTCAGCATTGTCACAGGGATTAGGACACCAATTTCTTATGACCATGTCAACTGTCCAGCAGCTTTGAGAAGCTCAGTCTAGATTTCTTGTGTGGCAAAGCACCCTCAGCTCTAGGTATTCACGCATTTGATACTGGTCTGGGCTCAGCAATTCCAACCTAGAAGCCCAGACCAAGGAACCCAAGTTTTGTGTACTTGTAGTTCAAATTCACACTAATGGAAAGCGTATAGGAGAAATACATTAAACTGAGTGGGAGCTAACACTTGCCCTACTAGACATGAGCAGGGGGCAGAGAGGGAATATCCAGCAGGTAAAACAGAGTTGCACGTTATTGCTGTGCGAGGTCAAGACACTAGGGAATGAGTCTGTTCCAGAAGCAAAATCCAGACAGTCACAATCGTAACAGATCCCACATCCTGCTGGCTTTTAATAGTCTACGTTTACGCTAGATCTTTGCAACAAGACTCTCAGAAAAAAGGCAACACTTTTACAGGATCCAGCAATGTATGCGGTTTGCTTCTGGCATTCACCTGGCGTCTCGGTGCATCGCGGCTGCACCACTGAGGTCTCAGCAGCAACATGCACGTTTGCCATTAAAAAATCCCTCCAGCTCCCTCTCTGCTGTGACAGCTTGCATTAAGTCAGCACATATCTCTGCAGAATACCATTTTCTTTTAAAACTAGCAAGCTTGAACACATTTTCTGCATTCTTCTGGCTCTTTTTTTCCCCCCTTCCTCCTCCATGTTTAACAAGTACTGAAATAGGCTTCAGCCCGTTCTCTTTTGCTAAAGGGCACCATGAGAGCTCATCTGCAAAGACTACAGTGCTTAAGGTCACCTCAAACAGGAAATTCATGGAGGGGATAAGAACAGAGGAGCGGCTTGAAGGCAGGCAGCCTGCAATGTTTCTTGGATAATCTCTACAACAGAGGCTGCATTGTGATGTGCAGCTCAGTTTGTGCTATCAGCTTAACAAAATGGAGTATTTCCAGCACCACCTAAGATAATAAATAATATTAAAATGTGCATTTGTCAATTCTGTTGCTGTTGACAAAAAATATTTCTGCTTCTGTGCTCTAAAGAAGAAATTTGCATTTTGCTGTTTAAGCTCAAATATTCTTTCAAATGTCTGCAGATTTTGATTAGCTTGAAGCTGATCGCTAGTGATCCGTGCTCTGCTGTAAAGGCTTGCAAGCACTGAAATACTAACAGTTTACCCCTTGATTAATCAGCGAACACAAATCTCAAACACCTAGAAAACTAGCAGTTCACAATCAGCTACCAAGGAACTAAAAGTCAGCAAATGGAACTGAACGTGAGCAAATGGAACTAAACGCTACAGGACAAGTTGGGAAAACTGAGCAAATCACTTTCCCTGACCTACATTAGTGGTCAAGATATTCCTATAAAAGTACGGTCAAATTATTCAAAGCAAGGGCGCTCTTATGGCTTCAATTTCAGTTTTCAATCTTAAGCTCTTTATGCCAAATMCTGAGAAGACAAAAGCCATTCATGTCAAAAGAGAACTATAAATACTCCACAACAGTGAACCCATGTTTGGCAGTAACACTTGAAAGCAGCTCTTCATCCCTGTCCTACTCTCTACCACTCCATCTTCACCTTCCAAAGCAACTGCATACAGGAATCTGCACATCTATAGTGGAAAAACCATTCTGTAATCCTAACTGCACACACTAGTGACTGAATGCATGGTGCAAAAGCACCATGGTTGAAGACTGTGTTTCAAATACGCCAGTGCTGTCAGAAGACTCTCATGACTGAAGTGAAATGTTTTAATTAAATCACTTCTCATGGTTACAGAGGCTTATTTCCACTAAGTGAACTTTTCTAACACAGTTTTGTCAGTTTAAGATGAAAACTCTAGCACACGCATAAAGAATGCTTAAAACTTGACCTCTAGTCAACAGATCAGTGGTGTTTTGTCTATCAACTTAAATCTTTCAGTTATTTCCAGAAAAAAAAAACCTTCTTCCTACTACTCTTCCTCGTTGTGCCAATTCACTGCACCTAAGACTATATAAAGTTAAGGGAAATGCACCAGCATAACAGCACTCAGGGTCACCTGCATCAGGCAAACATATTTCCTAAAGAAGTCTGTGTTTCACCTTTTTCCCTAAGCTGCACTTCAAAACTGCTTTAYAAAGTCCATGAAAATAATCACAGGAAATGTTTTTCCCATTCTCTGCAGTTGTTTTTCCCCTTCTCTGCACTTCTCTTCCTCCGACCTAACCCGACCTGCCAAAAATAGTTTGCTACGTAATATATTTGCCAAGTGCACAACTGCTAATGCCTGTTCTTGAATTGTTACTTTTCTTTGGCAACGTAATTGGGAAGGCAAAGCATCAATGGAAAGTTCAGTAGCTGCCACCAGTTGCAGTCGCTTGCTTAAATAAACATGGAAATAGCTCCACACAGGCCAAGGATACTAGAGACACACAGATTTAGGGATCCCCGAAGAAATTATTCCACAACACATTGATTCTGTTGCATGGTTTTCAGTATTCTTATGCCAATCTAAGGCAAAAAAAATGCAATCAAAAAAGCAGAGAAAGATGAAAAAAGCAGCAAAATATCATAATTCAGTCAAGAAAGAGAATAAAGTAGTAGCCAAATATGTACTATCTTGGGTAAAGACTTTTGAAGGTGAAATGATTCTCTAATAAAATCTATATGTGTATATATAGCAGGATCACTGGAGGCAGAAATCAGTACCAGGGTGATCCACGAACAAGTAAATGCAACACCTGAGGTCTGAGAACTACTGACATAAAGTTACTTYAACACAATTCAGTTGTCTCTCAAGAACCTACAGTTCCAAGGGAGATTGGGCTTTTAGTGTGGGAAGCCCTTATCTATGAACCATTTGAGACAGCTAGAAACAATTCAAGATAATCACCAAATTAGCTCTATTCTTCCCMAAACCTGTGCTATTAGGTATCCTTTGATCTGAGGTGTCACAGGCTGTTGTTGTGGTCAAGAAGGCCATCATTTTTCTTTCACAAGATAACATAAAAGAGTCCCAGATATCCATAAGGAATATGAGAACTTTGGCAGCACCAATTTGCTGCACTTGTTGCTTGTCCCTGTATCTACATCACCCCTCTCTGGGATACAAGCACAGCTGCTTCAGGGGTAAAAAACCTCTGAAAAGCAGTTGAGCTAAAAGCAAGCAGCTAGTTTATCATTAAGCAACCCTAGAAACAAAAGCACTATTAAAGAGACACGGATTTCCAGCGATTTATTTGAAGAGAAGAAATGTCATTTTAAAAAGATTTGCGTGCAAATGGTTCGTTAACCTGGTAGTACAAACAATGTTTTCTTAGTTTGTGGGAACTAGGTCAAATAGCTTTTAACCCACTTTCAGCAGAACCATGCCAGCTCCATAACAGAAAACACTGGAAGTTTTACAGATTTTCCTTTTTGTCACAAACTCTCCTCTAGATAAGGCATGCTAGTATTTCTGGATCATTAATGTACCCTCTGGGTAAAGAGCTCCTAAATATAAACTACTATTGGATAATTTAAKCTGTCTTTCTAACATGCTATGTTGAAAGTGCAATTTTGTGAGCCAAACATCTTGTGCCTAACACAACATTAAGCCAATACTTTTCCAACTCAGCCTTACAGCCAAATCCACGGCCTATAAAGTCTTCTCTCTTCTACAGACCTGACCTACAACCTAAAGAAAAGGAGGAGCTTTCATTTGTGGTTCATCCAAAGCAACYGTTCTGTAGTACCTTAACATCTTCTGGCATGAAATTGACCTTTTCTAAAGAAATATTTTAAAGAAATATTTCCACTACAGCTTTCAATGCCACCAGCTGGCACAATACACTGCAGTAGTCATTGCAAAGCCACAACAGTGAACTAACATCAAGTCAGAAACGCAGCAACAGGGTYGAAAGCCTAACTTATTCCTATGTGTAAATCTAGGATTCTAAATAAGAATTCTCCTCCTTTAAGTATTAGGAAGGAATTCAGATTAGGTCAGAAGCTGTGAAGCTGGAAAACGTCATCCTTGTGGAGCTGTTTACTGACAGTAAGTAACATTTAACAAATTCTTACCTTGTAGCATGCATCTGTATGCAGATTCGGATATCGCATAAATATGTGGTGGCATTTCATGGCGCTTCTTCCCTCTGTACATCTCGATAATGTTTTCTGAATAAATCGGAAGGTTCTTGTAGGGATTTATGACTACACAGAACAGTCCTGAATAGGTCTAGAAAAAAGAAAACAAAGATACAAAATGCCATATTAACACTCTCCCCCATTTGTCCATAAAAAATTACGTCCATATACAATACATATATTGAAAGACAGCCACAAAGTAGAAAAGTTTCCTTACAAATTATACAACATTTATCCTAYTCATAAATTAAGATCCTTTTTGTTGAGCAGCTCAAAGTACACACATTACGTTCAAATTGTTGGTCCCTAGCTCTCTTAAAAAGTTCCTTAATCACTTGCATACAAAGKAATTTAAAGATAACAAGTGTGATTAAATATGAAGTGAAGCACCTAGTCTCTTTCCCACACATATTTAAATTTCCCCTCCATTTACAAAGATACAGAATTATGTGCATCTTTTCTATATTTAACTCCTTCAGTAAAACACCTCTTCAAAGTTATCTGTTCATCCAAAAGTGAACAAGTTATGCAATAATCTTCATGAGCTTTTCTGCAAAGTCTTAAGGCAGAAAAAATAAAACCACTAATATATCCTCCCTAGAGGCTAAAGTGTATCACACAGTAAGGAAATCAACTGCTAAACAGCTGAAGTGTTCTCACATGGACAGAGATGTATTCCACAATGATCTATAATTTGTGGCAGACCAGAGTTTTAAAAGGAGAAAAAAAAAGAGAGGCAAGGCATTATATATACACACTTTTTTCCAGTTCTTCAGCTGGGACTAAAGAGAAGACTGACAGACATACAGAACAGAGGCTTTGTGCAAGTAACAAGCCCTAACTATTTACTGTCACTTTTTGGATAAGGAAGAGCCTATTTCTTGCCACAACTATTTCTGGYATTCCTTTACCATAGGCCTCCCTGAAAATCTGATTTCTCGAGTTTGCCTGTCTTTCCTGCTTGTCAGCCTTTCTGAACCCCCCCAAGCAGCTTCCTCAGGCAACAGTCGCTCCCTACACCCTCCTGCTGCAGGTGAAGGAACAGGCTGACAGGTCACATTGCAGACAACATTGCAGTTTGTGTTTATCCATGGTGGGATTTGTGTTTACCAGTTTTAACCAGTTTGTGTTTATTCATGGTGGGAACCCCCCCCCCATCCATTGTGGGAGTTCCCTGGACCAAAATATTTGGGTGACTTCTATGTTTCCTCAGTCAATCTTTCATAAAATTTTGCCACTCTCCATTTCAGAGCAAGCTTTTGATTGCACATTGTTTTAGCTATTAATAACATCCACTTGTATTAGCACAGGCCTATGAGCAATAAAGAGCTATTTTCTTTTGAGAAAAATGTAGAATATCTTTCTGACCGTGATAAAATAAAGCTGTTTTCCYTCCTGGCTTTCCAAGTCAAAGGGAAGAAAAGGAATTGGAGATAGTGAGCAAACAGCTTTCCTAACTGTTAAGAGCCTAAACAGTAGTAAGGTTTCAGTATTCCTATGCTATTTGTTGAGTTGAACGTCTTGCTGCTACATTCGTATTCTGCCTCCTCTTAGAGAAAATATATAAAATAATCTGAAGTCTGGTCAGGCCTCCTGAAGGGTAAAAAATGCACAGCCTGAGCAAGTCAGATATCTTTGGCAATAAGATACTTAGCCCTTAAGAGAAAGGAAATAGGTTTTATCATGCCAATAGACCCAAGCATTAAAAGCAACTTAACAGATCTGCGCTTACTTTGAGTTGACAGGACTGTTGGAAAGAGGGGCAGTTGCTCCCCCTGCCTAACCACACATTCCTATCACCAGCACCCTCAAGAATTATCACAGATCTGACTTTCATTCTAGTCCTCAAATTAGGATAATGAGAGGAGCACACACATTCACCAAATCTTCCTCTGACTTCCAACTCCTTATCACTGAATAGCATCTATGCCTTACTTCTCTGCTATGACCACACCCAATTAAATAAATAAAGGCTAACTTAATGCTAGATAATCATGCAGCTGGATGAAAACCACTTATCAGCAAGGGAATTCACACAGTCACTGCTGGCTTTCAGCTCTGCCCAATATTTCCTCTCTCTAGTGCCCAGGAAGCAGCATGAAACCAGAAGCACTGCTGAACTCTGCTCTATTTTTCACCCTCTCGCCTCCAAAAACTTGCAGCTTAACTTCATAGTCTATGTCTTACTAAGACCAAGGCCTTGCAAAACAACAGCTTAATATTTAAACTAACTACATTACTGTATATGCCAGCTATAAGTTTAATAGTGCTTCAGATCTTTATCAATGATACCTCATCTAGAAAGGCTTCCAAGCACTCTCAATGCAATAACTGGACAGATCTGTGAAACTGGTGGGATAGCAATCTATAACACAGTYGCCCATCCTGCATTTTTTCCTGCAGAATTTAAAAACTGAACTCTCTGCAAAATATCTATACTCTAAAGCTTCCACTTACTTGAGAAGGTATAAAACTGAGTTTTTCTGTGAGGCTTCCAAATTTCCTGACTCATCTACTGAGAAAAGTAATACATGAACATCATCTTTCCCCCCACCCTCCCACCCCAGATTTGGTAGGTATACAAACATTAGGGGGAGAACCTTTTTTTTTTTTAATTGAAATTCTGTCAAATCTAAGTGAGAGGGAGGTAAAGAATGCACAGGGGACGAAAAAAAMCATACTTTCATAGCTATTTTATACTTCTATTGTAAAATTTGTGATTCCTGAAGCTAAAAAAACCTACTGGAATATTTCAAAGAAAGAGGGAGCTTTGGGATTTCTGCACACAAAAAGGTTAAGTGTTACTTTGGACAGTGTGACATCCCTTGAAAGCTGGTCCTAGCAACCAGCTCCAGAACGTAGCAGCAGGAACATTTGTACCCTACTGTGCAGAAGTCATCTCCACTTGCAGCRGATAAAGTGACCAGCATTAATCTGTATTTCTGTTGTTTATCTCAGGAATTCCTTTGTGATCAAGCCTTCTCCAGCAAGACGGTGGTTTTGCCTCAGGACTATCCAGGCCTCTGAACTGCACCCTGCTAAATCAAGACTGAAGTAGACCCGATTCAGCATTTCCAGTGCAAGCTTCTATTGCTCAASGCAGCCCAAGGTATCTAAACAACTGAGCAATCCACCCTCAGAAAAGACACTCGAATATGCCCAGAGCTTTCAGCAGTGCAGAGAAACACAGTGATACCTGTGCTTCCTCCCTGTTCCTAAGTATAAGGACTCTGCCTAAACTGCCAAAAATGCCCTAGAGTGAAAATTAGATGTCTTATGAGACACAGTAATGAGACAGTGCAGATGAACTGGACTGCATGAAGCTGAAGACCAGCTTCAGCTGACAGGGGTAAGGACAGAGACTGAGAATTTCAAGTCAAGTAAACACATATATTTGCGTTGAGAACACATGCTCATCTTACAAACAAGCTGCATAAGCCACACATACTCCTGCTTTCCTGAGGAACAGSTGTAGATGTTATTAGGCAAAAGAAATGGGCAAGGCTGGAGCCTACCTTCTCTAGRCAAGAAGGTTCCAGGTTTGTTATATAAACTGTCCTTCAGGACACCCGTTGCATGCTTCCAGATCCTTAGAAGCCTTTATTCAGTTGTATGTCATTGAGTAATTCAGATTTTAGTAAGCTCTCCCCATCAGTTGAGTTCAGGTTCCTGGCAAAGATCCATCTCAAGAAGAGGTATAGCCAAGTGATCTACAAATACCAACTAAATTACACCCCTGCGCTATCACCTAGGAATTTAGTTTCTAACAGTGCATTTCACTAGTGACAAGCTTGGGCGGGGGGAGAAAAGGAGGGAAAAAGAAAAAACACTCATCTAACTTTGTGTCTACTGTCTTCAGTTGAAAAAGAATTAACATTTCAGTTTCTTAGCTCCAGCTAGGATGCTGACTCCGCAGACTTCCAGGGACATGCCCGGTCTGCAGAGGGCATTCCAGCACAAGATGTTTCCTTGGCCCATCCTTCCTTAAAGGCCACATCAGACCTTCATTAATTAATCCTTACCTTTTCAAAGAAGCTTTATTTTTTTTAATTAGAAAAAAAAAGTTCTCCAGTTCTGTCTCAAGGAGCAGAACAGTCACCTCTCCACTACAGCCTAGGCTGTGTGTTCCCAGTTGCAACTTTAGTTGAAAGAGCACAGCCAGGCCAAGGATTCCCCACCAACAGGCAATTCCAGTAAAATAACCTAGGTAAAAATCAAACCACTGCAGAAGACTGTATGGAAGACAACCCAGGTTAAATACAAGTCACAACTTTGAGAAATATTTAAATTTATTCATTTTGACTGAATGAGGTCAGGAAGCAGTTAAGTAGTTATTGCAGTGATCCTGATGAGCATCAGTCAGCTGCACAGTATGGGCTATAAACCTCTTCCAGGAAACCCAAGTCCAGAATTATGCACAAGGCAACAAGTCTAGAAACAGATTTTTTTTTTCTTGAAAGGCTAACCAATATTCCTATACCTTACTGGAGTTAGATTACTCCCTGCATTTAAGCGTTCAGTTGCTGCTTCATCCCATCTTACTGTGCTAGGGACAAGAACAGAAACTGTTAAGTGTACAAGCAAAGTATTTTTGGTCCAAGGATACCTTCTCTCAGTTTGACAGGATCATCAAAATCTATAACTCTTATTACATGGCACWGAAATACATAAACTGTTTCTACAGAAATATTTCAGATAGCAGTCTGATCTTACCATTGAGACTATTAACATACAACCACTTACAACTCTGGCATTAAACTAATATTTCTACCTTTTCCAGAAAAGCAAGAAAGTGAAACTAATGTGCAGGATTGGCTTTTGTATGCTTAAAATATCTATTTGTTTAACAAAACATTGTTAACAAGATGAGCAGAAGATTGCACTTTTACCTTAAAGTACACATGAAGATATACACTAAAAAGGAAAGACTTTCATTTTCCACCACAGATGGACTGACAAGAACTCAGATTTAAATGGCTGAAATTCATCTTAAATTACAAAATTTCTAAGTGACTAGATTTACTAACTCTCTAAATTACTGAAATTTCATCTAGTCCCACGCTAGGTGTAGCAAGCTCCTAGCTTGCACATTCCAGTACAGAGTGTTTGGAACTGCACTCATTTTCCATTTAGAAGGATATACTTGAGCTGTACCCACCTGCTTTGACCCRCTTCAATGCTTTTAAACAACTTCAAGGTTCCAAACACTAAGAAAAATGTATCTTGAGCATTACATAATGAAGCGTTTTAACCCATTATTGAAAACATTTGAACACTCCTGATCACTTTGAACAGCACAGTGTTAAAGCTGGCATAAAACATGTTCCTCACACCTTTTTCAGTTCAGAAAAAGATGACAAAGAACATGACTCAGCTATTCCCTTCAGGTCAGCTGTTTCATCTCATTTGATTGTCAACTTTGAGTGTCTATACCAAAAAAAAAAAAAAAGGGGCATAAGTGCATGGAAAGATTGAGATGGTGGAGATGGGACACTTACACATGCACACAAAGCTATCCCAGCTTTTGGGCTTTCTTTGCAGCATTCTATCAACGCAGAATGCACTTCCCCCTCCACACTGTGAAGGGCAGCATCCTTCTTTCCTCCCAGCATTTTTGTTTTCAGACTAAATCCTCTTTATTCACCTCCCCTCACACCCATCTACCTCCCCACCAAGAGYAAAGGCCTCTGCAGAGTTAGAACTTCAGCAAAGTATCGCCCTTCACACCAGACAGCAAGTGACACTATAAATGCGTGAGCCACTCAGAGATGCTCCTGAGCTTCCCCAGCTTACAGAACAGAGCTTCATGAAGCCAGCGATTTCCCATGTTAAGATGCTATATTGAGATGTAGAAGTATGGAAGCTAGTTCACAAGCAGCCCTGGGTTACATGGAACAGTGAGAAGGGGAATTAAGCTGTGGTAGGTGACATTATGGCTCTGTTGTCACAAAGCATTAAGGCAGCAGCAACCTAGAGAATTCTTTGAAGCACTCAAGGTCAAAAGACCCTTAAAACCACCCTTTTCAATAGCCTTCTACTTTCCATATTCTGATGCATTGCATTCTTTGTTATTTCATGTTCCAATTCAAGCTTTATTTCTTAATCCATAAAGATGAGCTTCAGCTGATTTAGCAGGCCTGGAGAGATGTTTCAGGTATAGTACACACTAAGATTTGGGTTTACTTCTAGACTTTGTGGTGGCATTTTACATACAGGCCCTTAAAAATGTTTCCTCGCTCGAGCTGCAGACCTTAATGATCTGAAACTTCCAACAAGTTAGCTAAAAAGCTGACTCCCCATTTTGGGGAGGACAATGTGCACTTAAAATGCAGAAATTAGTCCTTATGGACTAAAAATGTGAAATAATCACCATAAAAGATGAGTCTAAGCAGAATCATACTTAGTCCCATGTTTCAGCATTCTTCTCAGGCACCCCAATACTGAACATCCTCCAGCTTGTGATCTACAACTACAAAGGCTATTCCAAATTTAATTGTAAAGCTACCATGAAGGCTGACACTCCCAAACAGAACAGGMAAGATATCACAGTCCATGCTCCAAAACTTCCCCCCCACCTCCTAGCCCTTAGAGCCCTGCTATTTCTCATTTTTCCTCACTCCCCCATAATGAACAGAACTAAGGAGGGACAGCATTCTTTTACAAGGAACTAGACTTTGAGATACTCTGTTTGCATTCATCTCCCATCACACAACCACAACACAACTCTGGAGAGAGAGGCCAGGGCACCTGGCAGACACTAGAAGTGTTAGAAGTTCCAACAAACCCTAAACACTCTTTAGGGGTTCCCTGGGTCTCTTCTTGATGGCATGAACACCACCCTCCAAAGCTAGCTACTGACAGCCAGCACGATTTGATCTTCTCTGTTCCTCCAAGCAGTCTCACCTTGAAGCAGTACATTACAAACAGATGACTAGACTTTTTGGCCAAATWCCTCATCTTGTTTGTGCCCCTCCTAAGGATTTAAGGGAAATGTMTATCTCCTTCGGTTGACAGTGTTACCTATTTCCTAGGCAGGCAACACTGTATATTGCCTACAGTAAAATGAGAGAAACCAAATCTGACTCACCACCTCTCTCAACCACACAACTTTGGACTAGCTCCAAAAAAATAAGGATTAATACAGTGTTGTCAAACTTGAAACATACCTCTAGCTGACTCCCCTCAYAGAGAAGTCACCATAATCCACTTCATCACTCCAGTTAATGCTGCATTTTTCTCACTTGGTTGTACACCACGTATACATCAGTAGGTTAAGCAAGCAAAAACAACAGCAAAAATCCCTACCCGGAGATGCACTAAAAATTGTGCAATGTCTCAATAAGAATTGTTTGCCTATTGATTTTTGCCAGTCTTTAGCCTCTCCTGCTATCTATTCATAGCTCCAAGCAAGTTGTTTTAATTTCAGCCAAGAAGCCATTAATACAGCTGTGTAGAGACACTATTCTTGGCAACAGCAGCATCCTCTAGCAAAGCTCCTGTAACTCAGGCCTCCAKTTTGGGCCAACAAATCCACTAGTTTCTTGATTCTAAACTAACTTCTTCCAGCGTGGGAAGAGAAGGAAGCCATTAGCGAGAGAGATGCACACCAATAATCCTCCTGGGACAGCAGTGCCTCTGTGTCAAAGAAGGTTTATAAAGAAATCAAGAAGAAAACACTTTGAGGGCAAATTTCAGCAAAAGGAGTAAATCAGCTCTGTATTGTTACTTGAAATATGTCTAGATAACCTAGCTTTCCACAAAGGACTTCATTTGTCAACTGTCCAAAGTTTCAGAGTGCTGAACCACCTATGTATATAGAGAAGTGACAGGTCTCAGCTCAGTCCTCAGAGGCGTTCATAGCAGTGTTTACAGGATGAGCTCTGAGATTAGAATTTGCTTTGGTATTTATGGTCTTCAGCTTTTAACTRATACTATGAATTATATATATACTGAGAATTGGTCTATCAACTTGGTTATTTTTAAGTTTCAACTCAATCCTTACCAATTATCCAAACAGTTCGCTTATAAACTTGTGGAAAGCATCCTGCAAATACTTTTTTGTCAAATTCTACTTTAAGGGTCCTTGTAAAAGTCCTCAGAAGCTGGGGAAGAGAGGGAACACAATCTACACAAATGACACAGAAGATGAGGCATGAAGAACATTTAGATATTGCATATGACTTTTTGGGAAGTCCAAACACTATCATTGGCCAAGCTACAAAAAAGTGATCCATGAATACCTAGAAGGAAGGAAAAGAAATGAGGCAACTAGCAACCTGACAAAAATGAGTTTATGCTTTGCAATTGTTTATGAAAACAAGCCAAGCACTTAGGCAGATGTTACAGTTTCCTTTAAGATAGAAAGTCTACTTGTAGTTCTGAATGATACTCAACAAGCAACTCTGCAGTCAGAATGCCAAGAAACAAGGAACTACTCTTAACTGTAGATGCCACAGATGTCCATTCAACAGCGTTCAAGGAAAAAACAGGGTCAAAAGCAGCATCAATAGCTTTGTGATTTCTAACACCATAGAAAGATGGTGATAAGCCAGATGTTTCAATTAGCACTTCCAAACAGCTGAGAAAATAGAGCTTTATCTTATTGATTTATTTTAAGCACTTGAATACATTCTTTCCTGGCCCACTAGGCTGATATTAGATTCCAGAAAAGACATTCTGCATTCCTAGCATTTTCCACCTTCAGCTTTCCCACCTTCAGCTTTTAAATATGAGCATATCCTCTCATCACCATTCTTAAGAGGCAGTAAGTTAAAACAAGATACATGCTTACTCATATGAGCAATTAGACAACTGTAATTCAGCAAAGTTGGATTTCATAATATCTCATCAGCTCAAACAAGCTATTTGATACTATTCACTGTATCAGTTAAACATGTCTGAGGCAAGTCCTCTAACCAGTGGCATGAGCTAAGCACCTAGAGCTACCATTAAAGCATTCTATTTTTGAAAAAYGCTCACAGAATTATTTCCATAGTAGAAATTTTTATTATTTGTATAGTGACAGAATTCTTGACCTGGAAGACAATCCTGGCCTAATCTAACTGCCAGGGACACGTAAGTATTCATGCTATCAAAAATAGAGGTGTGTTTTAACACGCTTCCTCCACTTCAAATAATGTTGAAGAATTAGATAATGAAGAATTAGATAAAAATGAAGAATTAGATAAGTTTCTGCTGAATTAGCAGCAGGAAAAGAACCTAATAGTTAGTACTTACATAGATGAGCCCGGAGTAATACCGATCCTTTAAATTATGCAATACAGAAGCTTCATTTAAGCAGGTTAACTCTGCCATGTCTTCCACTTTAGAGAACTTGGGGGGATTCATCTTCTGGATATCATCTTTGTTGACTAGTGCTTTTTTTCCATTCTCTGCCAGTTCAACCAACACTTCATCCCCCTTTTCCTCCTTGATGCTGGCTGCCTCAAAACCATGGCGCTCTGAAGGAATCCACACCAACTTCTTGGCAGTCCAATCAGCCTGGGTGGCAGGGTTGTAGATCACAGCCCTGTCCACAAAGAGGTATCTCTCCGGATCTTCCTGTCCAGATCTCTGTGCCATTGTAGGAGGTGAAGGTGTCCACTAACAGTTAGCCTGTTAAATTGGGAAGGACAGAACCAAAAAGCGTTTTAGATAAAAAGCCTTGTGCATTGCATCCTAACTCTAGGTAGTTCAAATACACAGTTCATCATTAATATTCCTACCTTCTATTGTCTTTAATTAACAATTTCAAATATACAGATTTAGAAGTTTACTACACAGCTGACAGACTCAACTTGCAGGGTGACCTTCTAAATAAAAGAATGGCTGTGCAAGAGTCAAAATGATGTTTTATTTATAATCCTAGACCCAGGCCAGGAAGCTTATTAGTTTTAGTTGATTCCAACTGTACGCTAACCAGCAAAAGACATTGCAAAAAGAATAATAACTGATAGCAAGAAATATAATTATCTATCCTCTGTGCTCGAGTAAGAAAAATGAGTAAATGTAAAAAAATATTTGCTTGTATAACATAATTTTAACTGAAGAACAAAGAGAGAGGTGGGATAGCATAAACAAACATTTATGTTCACTGCATCACTAACACTGGATAACCGAGACCAAAATGTTTATTAAAGAAAACAAAAAATAATAATAGAAGTTGAATTTTCAACTACAGTCAAGAACTTTAGACATTTAGAGCATCCACTGGCTATAGGGCCAAATTTTGCTTGTATTCCTCCTGAAARTGTATCACCCTTAGCACTTCACAGGCTCCCTGTGTTCTCAGTTTCGAGCATTGCCACTATCACCTTCCAGAAAAGCGTTTCCAGATCTCAATTATATCTCCAGGTTCAAGATGTAGCAAGCACTGAAGYCATTTCTTTTTTATCCCAACAGCTTCACAGGTAATTTGGAAGGCGAAGCGTGGGGGAGAAATCTGCTGACAAGACTGCCTGCATATTAATTTTACCTATTTGTCCCTAAATGAACACTGCATCTTTATCCAACACTGTCATATCCAGAAGGTCGAGCCAGACACCTACGGATGAGGTCCTTAAATATCTTGTTCATTCATTCACTAGACCTTCTCCACTGAAGAATGCTAGATGACCTCATGGAGCAGGCTACCATTTCCCAATAGCAAGGTCAGCTTCAAAMGCAGGAGTTTTCGCAAACAGCACTTGTCATTTTTGCTAACGGCACCATGTACTGCACACTGCAGYATGTAAAGGATGGATGCCTTGCAAAACACCTGCCCTTGGAAGAACATGTAATTAAGGGCCATGGTTACATCCCCATCTACAGCACGGAGGTTCACTACGTGGTCCAACGTGAGCACGAAGCCACCAAAGCCCCGGGAGCGCTCGCTACAGGCTGCTCAGTGCAAACCCAGGGGTGATGACTCAACACTTCAAACATCTCAGAAGCGCTTCTACAGAAGGAAAAAAGAAAAAAAATCCACTGAAGCTAAAGGAAAAGAGCTTCAGAAGAGAGGCGGGAGGGAGGGCTTAAGAACAGCAGGACTGCAGCTAGAGAAAGGGGAAAAAAATRAAAAAATGGGGGAGGAGGGGGAGAAGAAATTTAATATCAGGGCCTTCAAGCACAAGCCAGCGAGCTGGTCCCCGTTATGCCAGATCGCAACCCAAGTGCCGACCAAGGCCCGGAGCAGCCTGGCCCAGCTCACGAGCAGCACGGGCACCCACCACACACACAAATATATACACATACACACACATTTATGGCCAGTCGGTTCTCAGGTTTCCACACCGCGTTACAGGGAAACCTGGAGATGGGGAGAAAAACCCCTCACGCGGTGAAGTGACCTAGCATGGCTCCTCGGGGGAATTAAAGGCTGAGGGGCAAAATAAAGGCAATAAACGCCAAGGCCTTCGAGCGCAGGGAGGCACCACGGAGAGCCGGGGGGCTGTCCCCTCCGCACACGTCCGACCTCCCGAGGCCCTTCACAAAAGGGGCCTCCACAAGACGGGGCGCAAGTCACCCCGGTAACAACGGGGCGAGGCGAATCACCGGGGCAACCACTGCGGAACCCCGCACGGCTAAAGAGGGGGAAAAATCCAAGGGCGGGGGGGAAAAAATAAATCAATAAAGAGAGAGGAACGGGGCGCGCAGCGCGCGCTGCCGAACAAAAGCGGGGGAGCCGCGGCGGGGAGGGGCCGCCTCGCTGCGGCGCGGCCGCGCTCAAGGACGGCGGCGC